>NC_090647.1:227194442-227501942 GCF_040937935.1 Hyperolius riggenbachi
ATGTGATCTGGAGGCGGTGGTTGAGAGCTGCTATTTAAAGGGATACTGTAGGGGGGTCAGGGGAAAATGAGTTGAACTTACCCGGGGCTTCTAACAGTCCCCCGCAGACATCCTGTGTTGGCGCAGCCACTCACCGATGCTCCGGCCCCGCCTCCGGTTCACTTCTGGAATTTCAGACTTTAAAGTCTGAAAACCACTGCGCCTGCGTTGCCGTGTCCTCGATCCCGCTGATGTCACCAAAAGCGCACAGCGCAGGCCCAGTATGGTCTGTGTCTGCGCAGTACACTCCTGGTGACATCAGCGGGAGTGAGGACATGGCAACGCAGGCGCAGTGGTTTTCTGACTTTAAAGTCAGAAATTCCAGAAGTGAACTGGAGGCGGGGCCGGAGCATCGGTGAGTGGCTGCACTGGCACAGGATGTCTGCAGGGGACCATTAGAAGCCCTGGGTAAGTTCAACTCATTTTCCCCCGACCCCCCTACAGTATCCCTTTAAGTAACGTCACGCACCAGTGTGATCCAAACGTCACCTCTCTTTGCTGCCATCATGTGGTTGTTTTCTTTATTGCAGGACATTTTCTCCGTCCGCATGAATGCGGCCATTAGGCCGCCTCCTATCATCGCCATCTTGTGGATAGTACTCTAACTGCATTGTATCATTATTTTCCTAAATGCAGTGCGTTTAATTGTCATCATATATACGCATCAATGCGGCCAATGGGACGCTTTCAGACATCCCCATCTTGTGTTGATTTTCTTAATAGCATTTCACGAACTCATATATATCTATCCAAATAGCAACAGTTCAGTCCCAAGGCCTATTTCCTATTATAGATGGTAGAAATGGTAAAAATGGCAAAAATGGTAGACACAGTTCCGATCGCATTAGGTTCCAAGGGGTTTGGGATATGTTATTATTATACTTCCTGTCCTTGGCTAGGTTATCATACTTAAGCTTTGGGCAGGTATTTTTCCACTTAGCACACACACCCTAAATGCATACAGTCACTCCATATTAAGAACCTTCGCTCCCATGCAAAGCCACTAGTCCATTACCAACCATGTTTGCATCCATTGCTATCTGGGCCACAATGGTCTCATAGCTATTTGTGACCTATGCAATAGAGTCCCCTAGGTACACACCGACCTCACATCACCATACCCATCCCAAAGTTTGGGACATGGCTGACTCCAACACCATTAAGTCTGTATTGGGACACATATATGAGCCGTGCTGGCTTTTATATGTGGGGAAAACATATGTGGGGAAAATATATGTGGTGTTGGAGTCAGCCATGTCCCAAACTTTGGGATGGGTATGGTGATGTGAGGTCGGTAAAATGGAGAATCAATTTTAAGATCTGCCTGCTGACATTCAAGGCTCTACACCACATGGGACCCAAATACATAGCGGATCTATTGGAACTTTATGCCCCTCCACGTACCCTCCGCTCTGCCAACAAGATGAAGCTGGTTATTCCCAGGATACACCTAACATTTGGTGCTCGGGCCTTTTCCTATGCAGCCCCTACTCTGTGGAACTCACTTCCACAATCAGTACGAGAGGGTTCTTTCTTCTCTGGACAGCTTTAAAAAAGGCTAAAAACTCACCTCTTTCCCCTAGCCTTTGAGACTGCATAATGCAGAGTCATAGCGCTTGGAGTCCCCAGGGAGAAAAGCGCTATATAAATATTATTGTTGTTGTTATTCATTTTTCAGTTATGTAAATCATGCTCTTTTCCCCGGGTCTCAAACTGAGTCAGCTGTATTTTCTTCTTTACTTTTTGCATACTTAAAGGAATTATCAACCAAATACTGCTGCCCTATAATATACTTACCCGGGGCTTCTTTCAGCCCCTTGCAGCTGACATGTCCCACCACGCAGCATCTCCGCTCGCAGCCGTCGGCCCAGGATTCCTGCAGGTGCAGAGGCCGACCTCAAAGTCGTCCTCTACTACGCAAACGCCGCTGTCACTCAAGTCCACAGCATACTGCGCATGTGCAGAACTACTGTGCCTGCGCAGTACACTGTGGACAACGTGGACTTGACTGACAGCGGCACTCGCACATGCACAGTAGAGAAGGTCGGCCTCTGCATCAGCAGGGACCCCAGGCTGGCGGCTGCTAGCGGAGATGCTGCGAGGGACATGTGGGCTGCAAGGAAGACCCAGGTAAGTATATCATAGGGCAGCAGTATTTGCCTGATAATTCCTTTAAGAATACATATAAAGCTTACAACAGGAAAAAGAACTGAGAAATGTAAAAATATATTTGCATATAACAATAAATAGTTATAAATACCAGTGATAATACAATTCATGGATCGTGTGATTTTATATTCTGTTCCACGGTGCATCAACGAAGTTTCACATGTGTAGATTCCTGAATCTCCTTTCGTCACATTAATTACATTCAACTTATTGTTGCTGCTGATATAATATTTGCTTCGGCCACCTGCCAGATTCAACGGCTTGCAATCCTATTCAGAAATATTACAGTTGCAATTGTGTAAATATAGCATGTACCGTATATGTTTCTGACAAAATCTTATCTCTGCTTGTGAACTCCAACTCTAAAGCCATACAGGGATCGGGACTTGATGGAGTGGTGCATAAGGAGTGTTACAGAGTGGGCGGGGTGAGTGGGGAGAACAATGCCCTTGGTAAGGGCTTGATCGAGTCGATCTACTAGGTGGGTCACTTGCTAACGCATCGAGGGGGATCAGGGGCCGCTGTACACATGCTAGATTTTCGGCAGAGGCAATTGTAATCTGTTGCATCAGCTGGAGTATGGAACCATGTCTGCTTATTTATAGCAATATCATTGCACTCCAGTGGGAAACAGACAAGGACTAATAGCAGGGGATCGCAGTAATAAAAGGGTGACCTTCCCCTAAAAACATACACAGAAAAGGACCCCTGCTCTTCCTCACTCCACTCAAGTTCCAGATAGGAGTGAATACCCTGTAAAAAATGCACATAGTGCTGAGTAGTTCCTAGTCAGAAACACAATTGGCACCTTGCGCTACACTCCATAGGGTATTGATGGCCAATGGGGCAGAGCTACAGACTGATAGCTAAGAAGCCTTGCCTCCCATCCATTAAGCTCCACCTCCCACCAGAAGGAGGCTCTGATTCTACCCAGGACACAGTGGAGAGACTGTCGGGACACAGAATACCCAAGCAGCTCAGGGTGACCTAAAACCCCTAGGACTTGTCTGTTGACAGAGGCGCTCTGCTTGCTATAACTGAATTGCTGTTGTTTATCCCCTGCTTATTGCCTGAAGAAGTGGGCTGCGCCCACGAAACGCGTTGCATCTTTGGGGTATTTTCAATAATGTGTATATCTATATATTTACAGTCCTTGGTGTCTGCTTTAACAGAGGCAAGTCCACCACTTCCTCCCAGCAATTTTTTAAAAATTGTATGTACTTTTATCCTTCTGGCACCTCTGTTCACCTACCAATATATTTGAGTCCACCCCAGGTGGAGGGGTGATCTACCCCCTTTCTTCCTATCTACAGAGAGCGACTTCTTAATCCTGAGTGAGGACAGGTCTAATCTCCTCACCTGCCTAATGAGTGGTTACCTAGGTGGTAACCCGTGTTTGTAAGTATTACCATCTCACTGTTTCATTTATCCAATCAATTTTGACATACTACACCATATTGGGCTCTCGATTTCTCTTCAACTTTATTTTTTTTTTATATGCATTTTAAAGGGAAAAATAAGGGGGGAGAAAATGAAAAAAAAATCCACTAATTCTCCATTTTTATCTATTTTAATGGTACTGTCTTTTCTGTGATGCAAGTGTCCCATCCTAAAGGTGGCCACACTAGATACAACTAAATGATCCGATTTTACGGCAATTCGATAAAAACGATCGGATCTTCTGAAAAAATGGCAAGTTTTTTTTTCCCTCGACTGAAAAATAAGATCGGATTTCCTGTTTTCTTCGATTTTTATTGATCCAGAATGCCAGATATTTTTCTTCAATATTTCTAAAGATTGTATGGTGTGTGTTAGATTGTCAATTTATTAATATACAAACCTAGCAATTTTGTCAGAGTTTCCAATAATTTTTATCATAACTGGAGAAAAATTGAACATATGTGTGTGGTACATTGGTCATATTTTTGAAATGTTACAATCAGTCAGCAAAATTGATTTCAATTCTTAAAATGAACAGATATTTAAAAAATTGTATGGTGTGTGGCCACCTTAAGAATGCTAACTGTTACTGGTTGTAAAAGAGATCATTCACAAAAAAAACCCAAAAAACAGGAACAAATTGGCTCAGGAAACACATTTCCTTGTGCCCATCAGTGCTGCTTTGAGAGTCATCAGGCACGTCTGTGTACACCAGAACATGTACACACCAGCCATGCATGAATGTGCAGGATTGCATGTACATGTGCGCAGTTGTGTGTATGCAGGTGTGATCGTGCATATAAGCTCACAATTGTGCACAGGAGCAGCAAAACTGCAAGTATGTGAGACCTACGTTCTTGTGCTAGTAGAGGTTGGAAAAGAGGACATGAATATCATGTCCAATTTCTGTAAGTGGAGAATGATCATTGTTACTGGCTGTAAGACATAATTCGAGGTCCGGCTATTGCCTGCCGACACCCAAATTACATTGAAAAATCCAGCTGCGCTGCTATAGCTGTAATTCATATTACAGTATGCAGTGGCGGACAAAGCCAACGATGGGCCCCTGTGCAGAATAAATGAAGCAGGCCCTATGTGAGTGGGCGTGGTCATAACAGATCATGGTTGGATCCAAACAATGCTGATAACATAAAAGTACATGAAGCTAGGTCACATTCTGTAGGTAATATATTAATTTAGCACACATTTTAAACTTATATCTGACTGGGGTACAAGTTATTATCACTGTTTCTCTTGAGTTTCAGAGAGAAATACATGGAGAAAAGTCTAGAGGAAAATCAGGCTCTAAGTGGTGCAATTGCATGGGCCCGAGAAGACATCTCCTGTGCGGTTGGCCTATGTCTGCCTCTGAGTCTATGGGAGTGCCCAAGTCAGGCACCGCGCAGTATGGATCAGGAGCCTAGATGACCTGATCTGCCTACTCACTCCCTCATTGCAGAGTACTGAGAGAGGATAGGATGTTTACAGTCTGGGAAGAAAGCTCCCAAATTCAGCTGGCCAGTGACACCCACTTGGCAAGAGCAGTATTTGTGCCAAATCATGGCAAGAAAGAGAAACTATATTACTGCACAATACTCAATTCCTACATTGCTAACAATGCAGTGTGTATTCTAACATTGTGCCTGGTTTAACCACTTGAGGACCTAACCTTTACCCCCCCTTAACCACTTGAGGACCCATCCTTTACCCCCCCTTAAGGACCAGCATTATTTTTTGTGATCTGTGCTGGGTGGGCTCTGCAGCCCCCAGCACAGATCATGTTTCATGCAGAGCGATCAGATCGCCCCCCTTTTTTCCCCCCTATGGGGATGATATGCAGGGGGGGTCTGATCGCTCCGGTCGCCCCCCTTTTTTCCCCCTATGGGGATGATGTGCAGGGGGGGTCTGATCGCTCCGGTGGGCAGGCATGTTGCGGGGGGGGGGGGGGGCACCTCAAAGCCCCCCTTCGCGGCGAAATTCCCCCCTCCCTCTCCTACCTGCTCATCCCCGGTGATCGGGGCTGCACAGGACGCTGTCACATGGCGGCGATCCCCGGCCGCTGATTGGCCGGGGATCACTGATCTGCCTTACGGCGCTGCTGCGCAGCAGCGCCGTACAATGTAAACAAAGGAGACAAACGTCTCCTACGTTTACATTTAGTCTGCGAACCGCAATCAGCGGCTCGCAGGCTATTCACGGAGACCCGCTCCATGATCTAACAGGAAACAGCCGCTCGCGCGAGCGGCCTTTCCTGATTAATTAGGGAGGCACCTGGCGACGCACAGTTGCTTCGCTGGTCCTCCAGCTACCACTTTGCCGCCGCACAGTATGAGTGTGCGGTCGGCAAGTGGTTAAGGACCAGCGCTGCTTTTTCAGATCTGTGCTGGGTGGGCTCTACAGCCCCCAGCACAGATCTAATGACAGGCAGAGCGACCAGACCGCCCCCCTTTTTTCCCCACTAGGGGGATGATGTGCTGGGGGGGTCTGATCGCTCCTGCATGCTGTGGGTGGCAGCCGCTCTCGCGAGCGGCTATTTCCTGATTAATTAGCCTGCAGCCGGCGACGCAGAACTGCATCGCTGTTCCTGCAGCTGCCACTTTGCCGATGCGCGGTATGAGTGCGCGGTCGGCAAGTGGTTAAAGGATGTACAGATTTTCACATTGCATTTGTTCCTGAAAGTAGATAAAAAACTTGGAATCTGACTGTTCCAGGAATCATTTCAACATTCCTCCAGTTTTCATTGCATCAGTCCAATGTTCTAATACAGTTTGCAGGCAGTTTGTATTAAAGAGGAACTCCAGTGAAAATAATGTAATTAAAAAAAAGTGCTTTATTTTTACAATAATTATGTATACAATGATTTAGTCAGTGTTTGCCCATTGTAAAATCTTGTAAATCCCTGATTTACATTCTGACATTTATTACATGGTGACATTTTTACTGTTGGCAGGTGATGTAGCAGCTACATGCTGTTTTGGCAGTTGGAAACAGCTGTAAACAGCTATTTCCCACAATGCAAAAAGGTTCACAGACAAAAAACTGCCAGAAGTACCACGGTACTCAGAGCTTCTTGTGGGAGGGGCTTCACCACAATATCAGTCATACATCGCTCCCTGGTGGTCTGTTTGTGAAAAGGAATAGATTTCTCATGTAGAAGGGGGTATCAGCTACTGATTGGGATAAAGTTCAATTTTTGGTCGGAGTTTCTCTTTAAAGAAAACCTGAACTGAAAATTAAAAGTCAAAATAAGCATACACAAGTCATACTTACCTTCCATGTAGTCTACTCCTCAGTGTCTTTCTCCTGTCCCACTTCCTGTTTGTTCACTGTGATCAAGGGAATTTTCCGTCCTCCATTTTGAAAATTGCCATTACCCTATAACAGCTTTCTGGTCAGCACACTGTTAAACTGTAACATCGCCCACTTGAGCCATAGGGAAACATGGACATTACCTGGTACATCAGTTTTCCTCTCAGCTATAACTGACAGCAACTGATATTTTACTGACAGCAACTGATATATTTCAGATCTGACAAAATATTGTCAGAACTGGAAGGGATTGTTGTCAGAAGAAAATGGTGAGCTTCTGAGAGGAACTGATGGCAAGGTAACTATGCAATGTTCATTTGAAGTTACCTCATGTGTTTATTTTAAATATTTTTACTCAGTACAGGTTCTCTTTAAGCCCTTGTACATAAAACTTATGCAGCAACAGTTAGACGTACACTACAAATGACTCCATCTACTTAATCTTCATAAAACTGTAAACAGATATGTGTAAATACCTTATACCACTTTGGAGACTTTCCAGCAATGTTATAAGCCTGTATATCTGGACATGAAATTGTTATAGATGCAGTCTGAAAGTATTTAAAAGGGTACCACATCTTGGAATTATAGCACAAGCCATCATCATTCTGAAATACATTAAGTTCAATGATATACTGCTGGCAGCCTGCTGCATTCCTGTGGAAATAGAAACAAACAACAATGTTTTAATCCTAAAATAAAAAGGATTATTATATCTGGCTACAAACACTACATCACTCTATTACTTTGGTATGTACAACACTGAAAGTCATTATAAGTTTGGATCTTTGTGGAAGATTTGCCTTAAAGTGACACTAAGGCTTCTTGCACACCAAGACGTTGCATTAGGTGGCACGTTAAGGTCGCATAACGTGCACCTAACACAACGTATGGTGCTGCAAGAGCCGACGGTAGAGTGAGCCGCGTTAGGCGGCTCGAGTCCTATAATGTCTCCCAGAGTGGCGCTGATTGGCCAGCGTGACCACGTACAGCTGTTGCGTTGGCAGGGCTAAGCTGTAGCGGTGTGTGGAACATCATCCTATGTAATAGAAGTCAACTATGTGTACGTTGCTTTAGGATCAAGGATTACTGCAGTGCCGAGTGGCTGTTTGTATGCACATAAAAAAGATATACAGTATGTTATAATTGGGGAAAAAAAGTCCTTTCAAAAGGAAGGGCCAAAAGCTACTACCCTTAATAGCAGGGGCGCCTCTAGCCATTTTGCCACTCCAGGCGAGAAAACCTGTGGAGGTACAGGGGGACAGAAGAAGGCATAAGGGCCAGAAGGAGGCACAAAAGAGGACAGCTGTTGCGTTGGCAGGGCTAAGCTGTAGCGGTGTGTGGAACATCATCCTATGTAATAGAAGTCAACTATGTGTACGTTGCTTTAGGATCAAGGATTACTGCAGTGCCGAGTGGCTGTTTGTATGCACATAAAAAAGATATACAGTATGTTATAATTGGGGATAAAAAGTCCTTTCAAAAGGAAGGGCCAAAAGCTACTACCCTTAATAGCAGGGGCGCCTCTAGCAATTTTGCCACTCGCGAGAAAACCTGTGGAGGTACAGGGGGACAGAAGAAGGCATAAGGGCCAGAAGGAGGCACAAAAGAGGACAGAAGGAGACACAGGGAGATTGAAGGATGCATACAGGGGGACAGAAGGAGGCACAAGGTGGGGCAGAAGGAGGCACAGAGAGGGGTAGAAGGAGGCACAATGGGGGACAAAAGAAGGTACAGGAGGAAATTAGGAGGCACAGTTGTACTGAAGTAGGCACACAGGGGACAGAAGGAGGCACAAAGGGGGAAGAAGGTGGCACAAAGGGGGCAGAAGGAGGCACGATGGGGGGCAGAAAAAAAGCACAAAGGGGGGGGGGGCAGAAGGAGGCACAGCGAGACAATAGGAGGCACAAAGGGGAACAGAAGGATGCAGAAAAAGGGACAGAAGGGGGCACAAAAGGGGGACAGAAGAAGGCAGAGGTGATGTAAGGAGGCACAGGGAGGCAGAGGTGTACAGACAGAGCCATGGGGAGACAGAAGGCACAAAGGGGCACAGAAGGAGGCACAGGGAGATAGAGGAAGGCACAGGGGACAAAGGTGGCACATGGGGACTGAAGAGGCACATAGAGACAGAATGAGGCACAAAGGGAAACAGAAGGAGGCACATGAGGACAGAAGGAGGCAGAGTGGGACTGAAGGAGGAACAGGGGGGTAGAGGTAGCAAGGGGGACAAAGAAAGGCACAAGAGGACATAAGGAGGCACAAAGGGGCGCAAAAGGAGGCAGAGGTGGCACAGGGAGCCTGAAGGAGGCACATGGAGACAGAAGGATGCACAAATGGAGACAGGAGGCATAAAGGGAGACAGATGTGCAAACAGTCAGACATGGTACAAGGAACTGAAGGAGGCACAAAAGGGACAGAAGGAGGCACAAAGGGGAGAAAAAGGATGCACAAGGCAAAGGGGGACACAGTGGCAGCTGTCTGCAACTTATGCTAAGCAAATGCAGCAAAAGCAAGTAATAGATCACCCATGAGGGTGGGGCTTAGTCAGGGGGTGGGGCTTCACTCAGGGGGCGAGGCTTAATCCATCAACATGGCGCCCCCAGGACTAATGGAACTCCAGGCAATAGCCGCCTGTACTGCCTAAGCGTCCCTGCTTAATAGGGTGATCCACTTCACCCAATTTGAAAATTAAACTAATCTTTGCCATTAATAGTAGCAATTTCTACAGCTGAACTGAAGGTATTTAATTTCTGCCTCAGAATTAGAATGTACATCAAGCATCTTGATTCTAGTATTTGCATGCCTGTCACACAGCACATTACAGAGTACACTGAGCAATTCATGTCGCCAGTTGTTCCTCAGGGCCCTTTCACACTGGTGCTTTGCATTGGCCTATTTTACCTCAGGCCAATGGTACGCCAATGAAAGTCTATGGGGCCATTCACATTGACGCAGTGTGATGTAAGTGACATTTTCACCGCTTCCCCGATGCAAATGCATACCTACGTTAACGGGCAATGACAGGAAGTCGTGCAAGTCTATGGCAACGCGTATGTTTTTAAACTTTCGCCATAAGTTTTCAAACTGCCACCTGAAGCATCAAGTCCGGTCCGTGCAGGCAACAGTAATTGTGAGTGTGTACACACACTTTTCTTTTCAAAGGCAGTGTTCTCCCCAAGCCCTATTAGCCGGGTGATCCACTTGTCTAGTTCTGTGAGCGCCCAGCTGCCATGGATCTCTTATCAGGGCAGCAGATACAGAGGAGGTGGGGCCAGCCAGCAGACCAGTGAATAAGAATTAAGGGGTGGGGTTACACACTCACAGCTCTGGTGCCCCACATCAGCAGTAGATCAGGAGAGTGTGTGAAACATTGTCTCCTGTACCTGTGTACAGCACTGCTGCCGCCTAGAGTTTGCTAGCTGAATTACCATCATGCCAACTAGAATCATGTAATTCAGGCAGCAAACTCTAGGGGGCAGCAGCGTTGTACACTGGCAGTAGAGATGGTTCGAACGGTTTGCATGCAAACTTATTCACGCGAACATTGCGGGTTCGCTTTCGTGATCGAACGCGAACATTATGCGAGTTCGACTCGCCCCCTATACTGCATCATTGGGCTAAACTTTGACCCTCTACATCACAGTCAGCAGACACATGGCAGCCAATCAGGCTGCACTCCCTCCTGGAGCACCCCCCCCCCCCCTTTATAAAAGGCAGCAGCGTCGGCCATGTCCTCACTTAGTGAGAGAAAGAAGAGACATTGGAGAGATAGGGAAAGCTTAGTTAGGAGGTCTGTTAGCTTGCTTCTTGCTGATACTTATTGCTAAAAAGCAGCCCAAAACAGCTCTTTTGAGAGCTAATGTTCTTGTGATGTTTTTTTTTTGTGTGTGGCCCACTGACACTGCATATACAGCCCTGTCTGTCGCAGCTGGCCCTTGCTAATTGCTATACTGTGCCAGGCCCAGCACATTCAGGGCCTACCTTTTCACTGCACCTGTGTGTGTGTCAGTTACACATTTGTAATATCAGTCCGTGCATACCTGCACCTGTGTGACCGACCGCACGCTGTTTTATATACCAGTCCGTGCATACCTTTGAACTGCACCTGTGTGTGTGACAGCTGCACATTGTATTTTAATACCAGTTACTGCATACCTTTCACTGCACCTGTGTGACCGCACATTGTATTAGTCAAGTCAGTGCATACCTTTCACTTCATCACTCCCAATATGGAAAAAAACAACAGGCAGTGGCAGAGCCAGAGGCAGGCCACCCGGCAGGTCTGTTCGAGGTTGTGCTGACGTGATTTTGTGCGGCCCTGGACCAAAGTACAGTGCTCAGAAGAAGGCACGTGCCATCAACTCCCAAGATTGTCAGGACGTAGTTAACTATTTATCCTCCCTAGCGTTATTGACGGTTATACATGTCAATACAAAACATGGTGTGAACAGTATTGATGTGCATACACGTCAATACTCTCCTGCACTGTATACTAGACCCTTGCTTTTGGCAAGTTACAGGGAAAAAAAAGGTTATGAAAATTAACTGGATCACTTTTTGCACAAAAATCCTGGGGAAATTGAACGCTAGGGAGGTTAACATAGAACACCTCATCTTCCGCAGCCACCAGCGCTATTACAAGCACCACATCCGCTCCATTTGGCTCTTCACAGGAGTTATTTGGTGGGGAACTAACTGATTCACAGCCATTATTGTTACAACAAGATGAAGGCGCTAAGCAAGTTACAGCACCTCATATGTCTAAGTTAAGCGTCACTATGGCCATAAGGTGTGAGGAGGATGATGAAGTACCTGCTGTTGGTGCAGTTTATGAGGTGTCTGATACAAGTGAAGCTGTGGAGGATGATTATGATGATTACAATTATGATGATACTGCCATGGATGTCACGTGGGATCCAAATAGACATGATGACCAGGGGGACAGTTCAGAGGGGGGGGGTCAGAGAGGAGTAGGAGGAGACGAGTTGCTGAAAGAAGCAGGGGGAGCTCGTCATCAGAAACAGCTCATGGCAGTGTTCGGCAGCATGTATCGCTGTCGTCCTCCTCCTTGGCTGACTGGCAGTGTTACTCTACTGGTGCTGTGATCTCCTCTCCAGCTACACAGCCCCACCTCCCCAGGGCCTATGCTGCATGCCAGGTACGACGGTGACACGCCATTTTGGACATGTCTTGCCTCAAAGCCGAGAGTCACACTGAAGCAGCTCTCCTGGCTGCTCTAAACAAACAGTTGGATCAGTGGCTGACCCCGCACCAACTGGAGATTGGCAACGTGGTGTGTGACAATGGCAGCAACCTCATTTTGGCTTTGAGTTTGGGAAAGTTGACACATGTACTCTGCATGGCACATGTGCTGAATCTAATAATTCAAAGATTTGTGTCTAAGTACCCAGGCTTACAGGAGGTCCTGAAGCGGTCCAGGAAGGTGTGTGGGCATTTCAGGCGGTCCTACACGGCCATGGCACGCATGGCCGATATTCAGCAGAGAAACAACTTGTCGGTGAGGCGTTTGATTTGCGATAGCCTGACTCACTGGAATTCAACCCTCCTGATGTTTAACCGCCTGCTACAACAGGAGAAAGCCGTCAACCAGTATCTATACAGCTACAGTGAAAGGTCATGCTCTGGGGAGCTGGTGCTTTTCTGGCCGAAGTACTGGATACTCATGCATAATGCCTGCAGGCTCATGCGTCCTTTTGAGGAGGTGACAAACCTGGTGAGCCGCAGTGAAGGCGCCATCAGCGACTTGATCCCATATGCTTTCTTCCTGGAGCGTGCCGTGCATAGAGTGGTGGATCAAGATGTGGAGGAGCGTGAACAGAAAGAGGCGGAAGAGTGGGAACAATTATCAGCAGAACCAGATGTTTCCTCAACACCTGCAGCAGCACAGAGGAGGAGGGAGGAGGAGGAAGTGTCGTGTGGGCAAGAGGAGGAAGATTTTTTTTTGAGGAGGAGGCAGAAGAACAACCGCAGCAGGCGTCGCAGGGGGCTTGTGCTGCTCACCTTTCCCGTGGCATTGTTTGTGGCTGGGGGGAGGAGGAGAACTTACCTGACATCACTGAGGAAGAGCAATAGGAGATGGATAGTACGTCGGCATCCAACTTTGTGCGGATTTTTCATGCTGTCCAGCCTATTGAGGGACCTCCGTATAAAAAAACTCAAGGGGAATGACCTGTACTGGGTGGCAACGCTACTAGACCCTTGGTATAAGCACAAAGTGGCGAAGATGTTTCCAAATCACCACAAGGCAGGAAGGATGCAGCACTTGCAGAACAAGCTGGCAACTATGCTTTACAGTGTAGGGTGATGTCACTCCTCCCATGTCCACGCAGGCATGGACAGGACGCTCTAACGATTTCATGGTGATGTCAGACTTGCGGACATTCTTTAGTCCCATACCTCGCCTTAGCCCTTCCGGATCCACCCTCCACCAACGCCTCGACCGGCAGGTAGCCAACTACCTGGCCTTAAGTGCGAATGTACACACTATGAGCAGTGATGAACCCCTGGACTACTGGGTGCGCAGGCTTGACCTGTGGCCAGAGCTGTCACAATATCCAACTTCTGGCTTGCCCTGCCTCAAGCGTCCTGTCAGAAAGGACCTTCAGCGCAGCTGGAGGCATTGTCAGTGAGAAGAGAAGTCGCCTAGGTCAAAAAAGTGTTAAATACCTCACCTTTATCAAAATGAATGTGGCATGGATCTCGGAGGGCTACTGCCCACCCCGAAGACTAAGTCAGTGTCAACACACAGCATCTCTGCCTGCATGCTGTGTGACTGCCTGCCCCAAGACTAAGTCGGTCCCCACACAGCATCTCTGCTTGCTGCTTGACTGCTTTCTCCGCCACCACCAACAGGGTCCAGGACTCCAGGTGGATTCCTGAATTTTTAAGGCCGCTGCTAGCAGCGACCACTATACAAATTTTTCTGGTGCATGTTCATGCCTGCCTAATTTTTCTGGCTGCACTGCGGCTGCAACAACAAAACAAAAGGCATGTACATGTGTCAATTCCCCTTCGTGATCGCTACCTTTCCACTGTGAAGGGGCTTGCGTATAACAATGAAGCAATGACCTATATGAGTGTGTTGGGGGTCACACCTGACCAGTGGCATTCCTACTGTAGTGCGCAGGGGGGCGTGGCGCACCGGGTGACAGACAGCTAGGGGGGTGTCACCACGACCCCCCACAGCAGCAGAGCAGGAGGGGGGAAGCAGCGCTAGAAGGAGGGGCAGTGGCGGCAGCGGTGGGGAGGGGGGAAATATCCCCCCCTCCCTCACCTGGGACCCCTCCTTTGCCTCTCTTCCCCTCCATAGAGTAGCGGTGGCAAGTGCGGGCTCGGCGGCGGGGAGACATGCGCAGAATTACTCACCACTTCCGCGTTCCAAGCGCCGGCAGCGTCATGTCGTCACAGATCTCCGCCTTCAAAGCCGCCCACTGTGCTTCCTGATTAGCGGAAGCACAGTGGGCGGCATTGAAGGCGGAGATCTGTGACGACATGACGCTGTCGGCGCTTGGAACGTGGCGTGGTGAGTAATTCTGCGCATGTCTCCTCGCCGCCGAGCCCGCAGTTGCCACCGCTACTCTATGGAGGGGTAGAGAGGCAGAAGGAGGGGTCCCAGGTGAGGGAGGGGGGGATATTTACCCCCTCCCCACCGCTGCCACCACTGCCCCTCCTTCTAGCGCTGCTTCCCCCTCCTGGGGCATCTATACTGGGGGCAACTATACCAGCTATACTGGGGGCAGCTATACTGGGGGCATCTATACTGGGGGCAACTAAATTAGCTATACTGGGGGCAACTATACCAGCTATACTGGGGCAACTATACTGGGGCAGCTATACTAGCTATACTGGGGGCAACTAAACTAGCTATACTGGGGGCAACTAACTAGCTATACTGGGGGGCAGCTATACCAGGCCAGCTATACTGGGGGCAACTATACCAGCTACATTGGGAGCAACTAAACTGGCTATACTGGGGGGCAACTAAACTAGCTATACTGGGGGAAGCTATACTAGCTATACTGGGGGCAGTTATAATGGGGGTAACTATACTAGCTATACTGGGGGCAACTATACTAGCTATACTTGGGGCAACTAAGCTAGCTATACTGGGGGCAACTATATTAACTTCATTGGGGCAACTAGTTTCACTGGGGGCAACTATACTAGCTTCACTGTGGGCAGCTATACTGGGGAAACTACTAGCTATACTGGGGGCAACTATACTAGCTATACTGGGGCAACTATACTAGCTAATACTTTAAATTACAGTTAGCTCCGCCTTCATCCGGTCATGACCACGCCCATTTTTGCCGCGAAGCCTGCTGCAGGTTGTGGCCACGCCCATTTTTTAGGGGGGGGGGGGTCTTTTAATACCCAGAACCGGGTGCCAAATGCCCTAGGTACGCCACTGCACCTGACCCAAGATAATAAGGTAGTTGCTTTATTGTGTGGACAGATCAAATTCGATCAGCTGGACAGTCACTGTTCTGTCATTGAGCTACCTCAGCCCAGCGACCATATGGGCTTGAAAACCGCCTGTACTCTCGCCATGGTGCGCACCAGTCCAGCACGGCCATCACTACACAAACAGCTGTTTGAGGTGCGTTACACAACAAGTTTGGTCTGTCAACATGAAGCAGCACACTAATTACACTACCTGATTGATGTATACACGCGCAAGATGTTCTAAAGCACTTTATGCCTCCAATTTAGCATGCAATGTGATTTCTGCCCTTAAAACCCTGCTGTGCATCAAATCCAAATTTTTCCCCGGGACTTTTGGCATGTATCCCACTCCGACATGCCCCCTCCAGGTGTTAGACCCCTTGAAACATCTTTTCCATCACTTTTGTGGCCAGAATTAATGTTTGAAGTTTTGAAAGTTCGCCTGCCCATTGAAGTCTATTGCGGTTCACAAAGTTCGCGGAAGTTCGCGTTCGAGGTTCGCGAACCTAAAATCGGTGGTTCAAGCCATCTCTAACTAGCACCAGAGCCAGATTAAGACCACACAAGGCCCCAATCAGAGCCATAAATTTAGAGCCCCCCTCCTCAGCCACCCTGTTGAAAAGATGTCCCCCCACCAGTATAGATGACCGGATGTCTATGCAGTATAGGTAGTTGGATGTCCCCCTACTATAGGTAGTAGCCAGATGTCCACCCAGAATAATGAGACAACCCCCCAATAAGGGCCTGTTTCCACTACACTCAGATTGGATGCAGAATGGATGCAGAAAAACTGACTCCGCATTCATTGGAGTCAGTTTTTCTGCATCTATTCTGCATCCAATCTAGGCCCTATAGGTAGCCAGATGTTCCCCCAGTATAGGTAGCCAGGTGACTCTCCCCCACTATAGGTAGCCATATGACCTCCCAGTATAGATTGCCAGCTGTTAACCCCCTCCTCAGTATAGGTAGCCAGATGACCCCACCCCCTTACAGGTAGCCAGATGTCCCCCCACCCAAGCAGCATGCTATTTCCACAGTATAGGTGGTCAGATACCCCATTAGTATGGATAGCCAGACAACTCCCCCAGTAAAGGTAACCAGATCCAAATTTCTCCCAGCCAGTGTCTCACAGGTGGGTCACATGATAAGAAACCCTACCTGTCACCATGGAGAACAGACACATAAGGTCCGTACACACGCCGGACTTTAGGCAACGACGGGTCCGTCGTTGCCTCCCGCTGGGTGGGCGTGCCAGCGACAGTCCGGCGTGTGTACGCTTTGTCGTCAGACTGATACGGCTGTTTCTGAGCGATCCGCCCGGCGGATCGCTCAGGAACAGCCGTATCAGTCTGACGACAGAGCGTACACACGCCGGACTGTCGCTGGCACGCCCACCCAGCGGGAGGCAACGACGGACCCGTCGTTGCCTAAAGTCCGGCGTGTGTACGGACCTTAATAAGCACTGAGGAGAACTTACACCGAAGATGTGGCACGGGCATGGGCGTAGGGCCCGTGGTCGCAGTGGTCGCCTTGGCGACCGGGCCCGGCTCCTGAGGAGGCGGGGGAGGGGCCCGGGGGGCCCATCTCCGTTTGGAGGGCCATGCGACCGTGCGCGCTGGTAGGAGGGAGCCGCAGCCGCGAGGAGGGCAGCCCGACCTCTCCCTCCCTTCCTCTCCCCGGGCCCCCCCCCCCTCAGATGCAGAGTGCAGCTCACGGAAGCGCTGTAGGCAGAACTCACCTCCCTGCGTTCCACTCGCCGCTGATCTCCTCTCTGGCTGGCTCTGCATAGATGTTGTTATACACGCAGCTTCCGGCTAAACAGGAAGCTGCGTGTGTAAGCATCTATGCAGAGCCAGCCAGAGAGGAGATCAGCGGCGATTGGAACCAGGGACGGAGGTGAGTTCTGCCTACAGCGCTTCCGTGAGCCGCTCACTCTGCATCTGAGGGGGGGCCCCGGGGAGAGGAAGGGAGGGAGAGGTCGGGCTGCCCTCCCCGCAGCTGCGGCCCCCCCCTCCATTATGGGGACGGGGCACCTACCTACCTGCCCTATCCTGGGGGGCAGCTACCTAATCTATCCTGGGGGGCACCTACCTAATCTAACCTATACTGGGGGGCAGCTACCTAACCTATACTGGGGGGCAGCTACCTAATCTATCCTGGGGGGCAGCTACCTAATCTATCCTGGGGGGCAGCTACCTAATCTAACCTTTACTGGGGGGCACCTACCTAATCTATCCTGGGGGCAGCTACCTAATCTATCCTGGGAGGCAGCTACCTAATCTAACCTAATCCTGGGGGGCAGCTACCTAATCTAACCTATACTGGGGGGCACCTACCTAATCTATCCTGGGGGGCAGCTACCTAATCTATTCTGGGGGGCAGCTACCTAATCTAACCTATACTGGGGGGTACCTACCTAATCTATCCTGGGGCAGCTACCTAATCTATCCTGGGGGGCATCTACCTAATTCTGGGGGGCAGCTACCTAATCTATCCTGGGGGGCAGCTACCTAATCTATCCTGGGGGGCACCTACCTATTCTAACCTAATCCTGGGGGGCAGCTACCTAATTTATCCTGGGGGCAGCTACCTAATCTATCCTGGGGGGCAGCTACCTAATCTATCCTGGGGGGCAGCTACCTCATCTAACCTATACTGGGGGGCACCTACCTAATCTATCCTGGGGGCAGCTACCTAATCTATCCTGGGGGGCAGCTACCTAATCTAACCTATACAGGGGGGCACCTACCTAATCTAACCTATACTAGGGGGCACCAACCTAATCTAATTTATACTGGGGGCACCTACCTATCTAACCTATACTGGGGGCACTTACTTATCTAACCTGTATTGGGGGCACCTAGCTAGCCTATACAGGTGGCAACTAAACTGGCTACCTATATTGGAGGCACCTACCTAACTAACCTATACTGGGGGCACCTACCTATCTAACCTACGCTGGGGGCAACTATTCTGGCTACCTATATTAGAGGCACCCACCTAGCTAACCTGTACTGGGGGCACCTATCTATCTAACTTATACCGGCGGCGCCTGCCTATCTCACCTATACCGGGGGCAACTATACTGGCTTACCTATGCCTGACTACCTATACTGGGGGTACCTATAGCTGGCTATAGGGATTTTGATATGTGTGTGCATCCGTCGGGTGTTGCCGGGGGAGGGGGGGCTGTTGTTGCCGGGGGGGGGGGGGGGCACATCCAGATTCCGCATCGGGGCCCAGAGGTTTGTAGCTTCGCCACTGGGCACGGGAACCTGGAGAGGTAATAGACACTTTACTCCTCTCTGCTCACACTCTGCGAATTACATATTTTTTGCCACTAGGTAATGTCACAACATGTCAAACTAACAAGATTCACGTCTGAGCATGGCTGTGTCCACGCTCAGGTATAGCTCGGGTGATAAAACTGAGGCTAATTAGCTCAGCAATGACAGGAACCAATTGTAAACATCACAAACAAAACTCTAGACTGGGAGCACACTTGTCTGTGTTTTCAGCCCGGAAAAACTGAGAAGGTGATTTTCCTATCCAGAAAAAAAAAAATCTGACAGCAGTGAAGCAAAGTGTGGATTTTCTATATCAAAGTAGCTTCTGTGAAAAATGTCTGGATTTTCCCACATACAGAAAAACATGTTGTGTAAAAAATGCCTGCAGAAAAGCGCACACAGAAAACTGTGCTCCCAGACAAAGGCTTTTTATCAGAGCAGCCTGTCTAAATGATGATGCTATCATGGAAGAAACGTTAACTACAGATGTACCTGTGTATCCTTCCTGGCTAGCAAGCAGCTTTGCTGTTTGAACACTGGACAGAGATCACACAGATAATATTAGTCATTCCAGCCACCAGCCTGTGTCTGACAGCTAAACTAAAATCAGCCATACACTGGTCGATTGCCACCAGATCGACCAACAGATAGATCCCTCTCTGATCGAATCTGATCACAGAGGGATGGCTGACCATTACTGCACACAGATTTTGAATCGATTTCAGTTTGAAATTGATTCACAACCTGTGGAGCTGCCATCTACTCGCCGCCACCGTGTGCTCCCCCGGCCAGCAGCAATACATTATCTGTCCGCCGGCGCGAGTCACCCAGTCCGTGCTGTCCCTTTCTCCAGCTGGCCTGTCTCCTCATTACTTCCTGTCCCATCCTGTGACAAGCGGAAGTACAAACAGTAGAGGGAGCTATACTGTTTGAACTTCGGCTTGTCACAGGAGGAGACAGGAAGTAATGAGGAGACAGGACAGCCGTAAAAAGTGTCAGCATGGACCAGGGACTCGCGCCGGTGGATAGGTAATGTATTGCTGCTGCTATGCTGCGTCAGTCATTGCCGAATCAATCGCCACTAAAAATGCGCTCCTGACCCGCCGGCGATCGAGCAAATTTTTCTAGCGAGACAGATCGACTTAATCGATCGATTTTGGATGGAAATCAATCGATCGGTCAACAGTGATTGAATCTGCTGTATATCGACAGGAAATCGACGTAGTGTATGGGTAGCTTAAGGAGAGGAGGCAGGAGGGGTGGAGGTTCCAGGAGGGAGAGAAACACTGTATGTGTCTTATTTATGTTACAGAGAGCATTCCTGCAGACTTTGTTTTTAACGGACCATAAAGAGTTACATGAACAGGGACAATAAATCTTTTTTGGGGTAGCAGGGCCCCTGACCTTTCACTAGATTGAAGCAACTGCCTCTGTTGCCTGGTGGATAATCCAGCTCTGACTGGTACAGGAGACAATGTTACTCATCCTTTCCCCCTTTGTTGCTGACACACGGACTGAAGAGGTGCAAGTGTGTGCATCCCACCTATTTGTCAGTTAGTTATTTTAGTTATCTTAGTCAGATAGTTCTCTACTCTATATACACACAAAAACAGGCTGAAAATATGTTTGCCATTAATCCTTGCAATATTTAGAACCAAACTGAAAATAGTCATTCTTCTCAACAAAGGTACACTATTACTTATAGCACACTGTACTGTCAGGAGAAGACTTTGATCAAGCTAACATCAGTATTTCTTACTGGAAAATGCAGGTAAAGAAGCCATTATCGTCCCGTCTTGCTGGAATAATCTTCAGGTAGCCATTTTCTTGAAAAATCCTTTCTTGTGTGTCTGTAGAGATAGCTGTCTGCGAGCCATTTCTAAACCAGGTGATGTTACTGTCCACTGATGGGTCAGGTGGGCATTTGCAAAACAAGGGTTCTCCTTCGCGTACATAACAATGGTCATTGATACCTGCAAGTGAAAGCACAATAGACACATGCTAGTAATATCTATACAAACATTTCATTACGTATAAAGAAACCAGTGCGAGTGAACCAGGTGCAATAAATACATGTTACATACATGTACACCAGTTAAAACAAAAAGAGAGGCGCCACACTGGTTCAGACGGGCGTCTTAAAGCGGACCTAAACTTAGAACATCTTCTCTGCTCTAAAAGATACGAAACAGCATAATAACCCTTAAACAAAACATTTCTTTGTTACAGCTGATACAAATCCTAAAATAAATAGACCCAGACATATTGATAACATCCTGTGCTTTCAAATGAGCTTATCTGCCATGGCAGTCATGTGACACGTGAGGAATCAAATTACAACTTGTGATTAGACACAGATGAGGGTGAATTAGACCGGCTAAACTCTCTAAATACATACAAGGTGCATTTCTCTCTGTTTTCCTTCTGTCCTGTGCAGGAGTTCAGGTCTACTTTAATAGACAGTACTTAAAGAGACTCTGAAGCGAGTGAGGCTGCGTAGCTCTAGGGTCTCCCCCCTGATCCACGCTACAGGAAACAGCCTGTAGCGTGGATCGGGGGGGGGGGGGGGGGGGGTAGGCCCTAGAACTGCGCAGCTGCACTCGCGGCTATGCGGACTGCGCAGCCGCGGCCAGCTCATGCGGCCATGTTAGTGGAGGCAGGGGAGCATGACCCGGGCCGTGCGGTCGGGAGCCGTCCCGGGGGGCTATTGAGCGGCGGGGACCCGGCAGAACGGCATGGAGGGCGCAGACAGCGTCCTCCGTGCCTTCAAATGTGATGCAGGTATTTAACTTTTTTTTAGAGTTGGCCTCGGAAGTCCTTTAAAAATGCATGTTTTATTGCATAATATTCAAAAACGCATTAAAAAAACGCACATAATGAAAGTCAATGGAAATGCAATGGTATGCCTTTTTTTATGCGTTTTCCATGCATTTTTATATGCTTTTTTTTATTGTATTTCCGCTTCCTGTTAAATTCCTAGTTATTTGCATAAAACAACTCACACAAAGAAAACCGCACATGACACAAAACGTGACCTTTCATGTTATGTTATCTGTGCACCCAGCCTTAATGTTCTCACATAACATGCTGCAGCTCAACACAATAGCACACTGGCTGTCTGTGAGTCTGTAACAAACAAACTGCTCACCTTCAGCCACTCTAGTCCTCTTCAGTCAGGACAGCAGTGCCTCCTCCTCCCTTCTGCTGTGCAAGTCAAATGAAACACTCCTCCCTCTCATCACTCACTGTCAGACTCCTCACACAGCACAACAAGCTGCTTTTCCCCAATGATGATCTCTTCACCTCTCTCACTCTCCTCTTGCTTCTCTTCCTACTCTGACTGCATGCTGTTAGTGTAAACACAGTAGAAACATGCTGCCCCTGTATTTCCTGATGCAAATGTTTCACCTTGCTTCATGAGAGAACCGGCTCTGGCTGTAAGAAGTTCAACATCGTTTTCTCGCTGTGTCAGGTATACAATGATTGTACATGTGTAAAGAAGCAAAGAGTCTGGAAGCACATTTACAATGATGTAGCAATGTTTCTAGGGATGCACGTATAACAAGGTGCCAAAATATCTAGGAATATGTGTGACCAGATTGCAAAGCTTCTAGGGACTTATATAAATGAGGCTGGTGTATAGGGGGGAATGCATGAATAACCAGCTGGCGCCAGTGTTTACAGATGTACTGTAAGTGTAAGGGGGCACAAGTGTAGTGTGATGTCTTCATGCTAATGCTAACACTGTGATTGGGGTACGTAGATGACAAGTTGGTAAGGTGTCTGGAAGGCAGCCCATGCATAACGAATTTACATAGTATCTGGGAGGAACCATATAGTATTAGTGATCACCTATTCAATTTACTTTTTTTTGCATAAGATATGTTTTCATAAAACACCTTTTAAGCCCCCAGCAAGCAAGGGAATACTCAAAATAAGCCCAGGTATTGCTTCTTTACCTACAGTTTGGTATTTTTCAATTGTTAATTACTGAAAAATGATATTGTAGTTACGATGATAACTTATCTCCTGGGAAAAGTTGATTGATAAGGGTCCATGGTGTTGAATAAGGATGGTGAATGAGATGCAAATAATTCTGAGATGATGTAGGATTGGGCACATTGTATATGCAAATGTATGCAGCTGGAAATGGACCAATCAAAAGAACCTTAAAGGGATTGGTCCATTTACAAGCTGCAGAAATTTGCATACAAACTGGGCATAATCCTGTATCAACAGGGAATTATTTGCATCCCATTGACTATCCCTAGTGTCCAGAGACACATGGTATTTTAACTCATTTAGGACAGACCGTCTCTGGCCCTTTAAGGACAAGAGCCTTTTCTTCATTGTTTACTTCCTGACCACTTTGATTGGCTCACAGGGATCAGCGGGTCAGAAGCCAACTAAATTGAGTTTTGTGCCAGCGGGGATGCACTATTGCATGGGGGCCGTGGCATTAAAATTATGCTGTATCAGGCTTAAAGAGACTCTGAAGCCAATTTAAAAACGTCTTTTTACCTTTTATTTATGTTAGGCATATTTGCCCCTGTTAAAACGCCACTATCTCCCGGCAGAATGAGGGCTTTTTACCCCCCAAATCCAGTGGGGCACATTGCGGGGAGCGCTTCAGTGAGAGGCAGAGCTTTTGGTTGCAGCTCTGCCTCTACTCACGTCCATCAGCGCGGATCGCCGCCTCTCCCTGCCCCTCTTAGTCTTCCTTCACTGAGAGGGGTAGGGGAGAGACAGCGATCAGCGCTGATTGACACACATGGAGGTAGAGCTGCAGTCGAAAGCTCTGCCTCCCTAAGCAGCAAAATCCACGACCAAGAAAGTCGTGGATTTTGCACAGGGGATTTGGGGGGTAAAAAAATCCTCGTTCTGCCATGGGATAGCGGCGTTTTAACAAGGGCAAACATGCCTAACATAAATAAAAGGTAAAAAGCCGTTTTTTAAGAGCCTTCAGTGTCTCTTTAAGCAGCCACAAGTGCAGCCTAGTTTTAATTACATGTGGTTCCAAATGGGTTAAAGTGTATTCAAGGTGAACTTAAGGCTCCAAAGGTTTACCACATCATAAGACTCGAAGTGTGCTGCTTCCTTGTTTCCTGGCAGTGTGTTTCCCCTTCATAGCTAAAGGTGTCACATTTGAATAAGTACCATATATCTTCTTCACAGAACTAGGACATCACTGTTTATCCTATAATGTATTATCATTAGAAATTGTTTTCATTACATCTTGACATGTTGATGCTTACATTGCTGTATAATTGTCTTCCTTCATGCTTGACCTGTATTTTACCTTCTGCCTCAGTTCGGACTGATTTATGGGGAATATATAAGTAGACGCACCTCTAAGTGCTAAATGATCTCTAAAGGTGCGTACACACGCACTACGGCCGCCAACGACGGGACCGTCAGACCCTCCCGCTGGGCGGACTTTCAGCAGACTGTAGTGCGTGTGTATGCACTGTCAGCGTACTGATGAGGCGGTTTCTGAACGATCCGCTCAGCTCCTCGTAATGCTACAGCATCGTGCTATTATTCATTCCCTTCACAAACTGTCACAGTCTGTAGGAAAATCCAAAGTTTTATACCACTCCAAATAATCCAAGCTGTTCTAAAGCATACCCTGATTAATTGGGAAGAACTGTTTTAATCAATTCAACAGGTGAAAAACAGCAGCACTCTGCAGTTGGTTTGTGGACTCATGGCTAAGACAAAGGAGCTCACTGAGGACCTGCGGCTGCGACCTGCGACTTGCGGCTGCTCACAAGTCAGGACAGGGCTACAAGGCCATTTCAAAATGTTTTCAAGTTTCAGTGACTACAGTGCAAAGTATTATTAAAAAATACAAGATGTTCTGTGGTCAGAAGCCAAAAGTGACACCTGTGCTGGCCAGGAGGATAGTGAGAGAGGCGAAAAAGAATCCAAGGATCACCACCAAGGCCATCCTGATGAATTTGAGCTCTGCTGGTGGCAATTTCTCAAGGCAGACAATCAAACAATCACTGCACATTGCTGGGTTCCACGGATGCAGACCAAGGAGGACGCCACTTCTCCAGATAAGGCACACAAAAACTCGTTTGGCCTTTGCAAATGCTCATCTGGACAAGGAAGAAGACTTCTGGGCTTCTGTCTTGTGGTCAGATGAAACAAAAATTTAATTGTTTGGTCACAATGTTGTTTCTTCAACCTAATCACAGTAAACGGCACAATGAAAAAAGAGCAATACATGATGATTCTCAACGACAACATCATGCAGTCTGCAGAGAAACTTGGCCTTTGGCACCAGTGGACATTTCAGCATGACAATGACCCAAAATACACAGCAAAAATGTGAAGAACTGGTTAGCAAACAACAACATTAACGTTTTGGAGTGGCCCAGCCAGAATCCTGACTTGAATCCAATTGAGAATCTGTGGAGGGAGCTAAAGATCAGGGTAATGGCAAGAAAACCCTCCAATCTGAAAGATTTGGAGCTCATTGCTAAAGATGAATGGACAAAATACCTCTATAGACATGCAAAAAGCTGGTCTGCAGACTCTGCAGTTACAGGAAGCAGTTAGAGAGAGTCTGAAGCCAGATTAAAAATGGCTTTTTAGCTTATATTGAGCAGGGGCATGTTTGCCCCAACTAAAACGCAGCTATCCCGCAGCATAATGAGGGGTCTTTACCCCCCAAATCCCCCCTGCTACCTCCGGGGAGCACTTCCGTGTGAGGCAGGGCTATGAGCTGCAGCCCTGCCTCACACGTGTCTATCAGCAGCGGATCTCCGCCTCTCCCGCGCCCCTCTCAGTCCGCCTTTGCTGAGAGGGGCGGGGGAGAGGCGGAGATCCGCCGCTGATAGACACGTGTGAGGCAGGGCTGCAGCTCATAGCCCTGCCTCACACGGAAGCGCACAGGGGCAGCAAAATCCACGACCAAGAAAGTCGTGGATTTTGCAGGGGGGATTTGAGGGGTAAAGACCCCTCGTTATGCCCCTGTTGAATATAAGCTAAAAAGCCATTTTTAATCTGGCTTCATACTCTCTTTAAATGCTGTAATAGCCAAGAAAGGCTTTTCTATTGATTATTGAGAGGAGTATGAATAATTTGGGACTGGACACTTTTTGCTCAAATGTAAATAAAAGCTGAGAAATGTTTTTTTTTTCACCACAATAATGCCTCTTGTACCTTATCCACCTGTGTCATTTCCCATTCCCATCAAAAAAATTACTTGCTGGTTGAATAAAAGTAACTAAGTCAAAATTTGCCAGGGGTGTGAATAAATATGGGCAGCACTGTAAATGTTTAATGTAAGACACTGTGAAGCTGCAGCTCACTGCTGGGGACACTGTGAAGCTGGGACACAGTATGTGCTGGAGCTGCCATAGAGGTAAAGGAGACAATTGGCCCAGGGCCCCTGAGCTCTGCAGGGTCACCTGCACTGCTGGACCCCAAGTTGCCTTCCCCTCCTCCTGCACACATTCCAGCTTACAGATGCTAGAATGTGCTTGAACACATACATTAGTATTTATGACATTTAAAAACTATGACTAGTCCTGGACAAATGTTACTTTTTTATATACAGTATATTTTTTTATTTAAATCTTCCTTCAGTGATGGAACTATTTGAGGCTTGGCTGGATGAGTGCATGTTAGGTAATGAATGCTAAGTTTGCTATGTTTTTAAAGCATACACAATTAAAGTACACACTATTTAAATTATTAATAACAAATAATTTTGTATGCGCATAATTCTTTAACAGCGCAAAGTATTACGCGCATTAAAAACATCAACGCTCTTTTAATGCTAATGGCTGCTGGATGTGGTATGGCAGGTAAAGGGTGTATGACAGTGCACCCTGATTGGCTGACGAGCACCTGCTGACCACTTATATGTAGCTGGATGCATGTACTGCTGTGTTCTATTGCTTGTGTGTGTTGAATTTAGCATTCAGTATGGAGGCAGTGTTGGTGGGTTTTCTGGATGTGAGAGGTCCAGAGCCTGGGTGTGAGAGGTCCAGGCCCACCTGCACTCCCCTCCAGGTATCGCATATTGGCCTTGGGGCCCTGGCCAGTGAGAGAGGTCCGGGGCCCCTGGCCATCGTGCGAACCAATCGTGTGTTTTTAAACGTTTTCTTTCAGCTCTAGGACATGGCGGACAGGTGAGCGGTTAGGGAGGGACTCCTGTGGGAGGGATGCCTGCATGGGGCGGTCTTGCTAGCGACGCAATCTTGCGATGGCGTCCAACTGAAGCCTCCCACCTGAATGCTAATGGCTGCTGGATGTGGTATGGCAGGTAAAGGGTGTATGACAGTGCATCCTCATTGGCTGACGAGCACCTGCTGACCACTTATATGTAGCTGGATGCATGTACTGCTGTGTTCTATTGCTTGTGTGTGTTGAATTTAGCATTCAGCATGGAGGCAGTGTTGGTGGGTTTTCTGGATGTGAGAGGTCCAGAGCCTGGGTGTGAGAGGTCCAGGCCCACCTGCACTCCCCTCCAGGTATCGCATATTGGCCTTGGGGCCCCGGCCAGTGAGAGAGGTCCGGGGCCCCTGGCCATCGTGCAAACCAATCGTGTGTTTTTAAACGTTTTCTTTCAGCTCTAGGACATGGCGGACAGGTGAGCGGTTAGGGAGGGACTCCTGTGGGAGGGATGCCTGCACGGGGCAGTCCTGCTAGCGACACAATCTTGCGATGGCGTCCAACTGAAGCCTCCCACCTGAATGCTAATGGCTGCTGGATGTGGTATGGCAGGTAAAGGGTGTATGACAGTGCATCCTGATTGGCTGACGAGCACCTGCTGACCACTTATATGTAGCTGGATGCATGTACTGCTGTGTTCTATTGCTTGTGTGTGTTGAATTTAGCATTCAGCATGGAGGCAGTGTTGGTGGGTTTTCTGGATGTGAGAGGTCCAGAGCCTGGGTGTGAGAGGTCCAGGCCCACCTGCACTCCCCTCCAGGTATCGCATATTGGCCTTGGGGCCCGGCCAGTGAGAGAGGTCCGGGGCCCCTGGCCATCGTGCAAACCAATCGTGTGTTTTTAAACATTTTCTTTCAGCTCTAGGACATGGCGGACAGGTGAGCGCTTAGGGAGGGACCCCTGTGGGAGGGATGCCTGCATGGGGCGGTCTTGCTAGCGACGCAATCTTGCGATGGCGTCCAACTGAAGCCTCCCACCTGAATGCTAATGGCTGCTGGATGTGGTATGGCAGGTAAAGGGTGTATGACAGTGCATCCTGATTGGCTGACGAGCACCTGTTGACCACTTATATGTAGCTGGATGCATGTACTGCTGTGTTCTATTGCTTGTGTGTGTTGAAGTTAGCATTCAGCATGGAGGCAGTGTTGGTGGGTTTTCTGGATGTGAGAGGTCCAGAGCCTGGGTGTGAGAGGTCCAGGCCCACCTGCACTCCCCTCCAGGTATCGCATATTGGCCTTGGGGCCCCGCCCAGTGATAGAGGTCCGGGGCCCCTGGCCATCGTGCGAACCAATCGTGTGTTTTTAAACATTTTCTTTCAGCTCTAGGACATGGCGGACAGGTGAGCGGTTAGGGAGGGACCCCTGTGGGAGGGATGCCTGCACGGGGCAGTCCTGCTAGCGACGCAATCTTGCGATGGCGTCCAACTGAAGCCTCCCACCTGAATGCTAATGGCTGCTGGATGTGGTATGGCAGGTAAAGGGTGTATGACAGTGCATCCTGATTGGCTGACGAGCACCTGCTGACCACTTATATGTAGCTGGATGCATGTACTGCTCTGTTCTATTGCTTGTGTGTGTTGAATTTAGCATTCAGCATGGAGGCAGTGTTGGTGGGTTTTCTGGATGTGAGCGGTCCAGAGCCTGGGTGTGAGAGGTCCAGGCCCACCTGCACTCCCCTCCAGGTATCGCATATTTGCCTTGGGGCCCCGGCCAGTGAGAGAGGTCCGGGGCCCCTGGCCATCGTGCAAACCAATTGTGTGTTTTTAAACATTTTCTTTCAGCTCTAGGACATGGCGGACAGGTGAGCAGTTAGGGAGGGACCCCTGTGGGAGGGATGCCTGCATGGGGCGGTCTTGCTAGCGACGCAATCTTGTGATGGCGTCCAACTGAAGCCTCCCACCTGAATGCTAATGGCTGCTGGATGTGGTATGGCAGGTAAAGGGTGTATGACAGTGCATCCTGATTGGCTGACGAGCACCTGTTGACCACTTATATGTAGCTGGATGCATGTACTGCTGTGTTCTATTGCTTGTGTGTGTTGAATTTAGCATTCAGCATGGAGGCAGTGTTGGTGGGTTTTCTGGATGTGAGAGGTCCAGAGCCTGGGTGTGAGAGGTCCAGGCCCACCTGCACTCCCCTCCAGGTATCGCATATTGGCCTTGGGGCCCCGGCCAGTGAGAGAGGTCCGGGGCCCCTGGCCATCGTGCAAACCAATCGTGTGTTTTTAAACATTTTCTTTCAGCTCTAGGACATGGCGGACAGGTGAGCGCTTAGGGAGGGACCCCTGTGGGAGGGATGCCTGCATGGGGCGGTCTTGCTAGCGACGCAATCTTGCGATGGCGTCCAACTGAAGCCTCCCACCTGAATGCTAATGGCTGCTGGATGTGGTATGGCAGGTAAAGGGTGTATGACAGTGCATCCTGATTGGCTGACGAGCACCTGCTGACCACTTATATGTAGCTGGATGCATGTACTGCTGTGTTCTATTGCTTGTGTGTGTTGAATTTAGCATTCAGCATGGAGGCAGTGTTGGTGGGTTTTCTGGATGTGAGAGGTCCAGAGCCTGGGTGTGAAAGGTCCAGGCCCACCTGCACTCCCCTCCAGGTATCGCATATTGGCCTTGGGGTCCCGGCCAGTGAGAGAGGTCCGGGGCCCCTGGCCATCGTGCAAACCAATCGTGTGTTTTTAAACATTTTCTTTCAGCTCTAGGACATGGCGGACAGGTGAGCGGTTAGGGAGGGACCCCTGTGGGAGGGATGCCTGCATGGGGCGGTCTTGCTAGCGACGCAATCTTGCGATGGCGTCCAACTGAAGCCTCCCACCTGAATGCTAATGGCTGCTGGATGTGGTATGGCAGGTAAAGGGTGTATGACAGTGCATCCTGATTGGCTGACGAGCACCTGCTGACCACTTATATGTAGCTGGATGCATGTACTGCTGTGTTCTATTGCTTGTGTGTGTTGAATTTAGCATTCAGCATGGAGGCAGTGTTGGTGGGTTTTCTGGATGTGAGAGGTCCAGAGCCTGGGTGTGAGAGGTCCAGGCCCACCTGCACTCCCCTCCAGGTATCGCATATTGGCCTTGGGGCCTCGGCAAGTGAGAGAGGTCCGGGGCCCCTGGCCATCGTGCGAACCAATCGTGTGTTTTTAAACGGCTCTTTATTGTTTCCATACCAACCAATATCTAATGAACGCGCGCTATACCGTACTTGCTGCTAGCGCAATTGCTTGTAGCGTTATGCCAATAGTGAACACAGCGTTAACCCGTACGCGCGTTATGAAATAGCGCTGTTTAGTGAATCAACCTCATAGATTTCAGAATTAACTCTAAAATAATAATAACTCAGTAGGCAACAGTCCTAATCAGGATTTTTAAAGGTGCGTACACACACACAATAACTGATCAGTACTTAACCACTTGGGTGACAGTTCAGGGCCAAAAGGTGTACAAATGTGTCACTAGGCTATAGCCTACCAATGTGCTCTGTTGCTATGGAGGTGAGTGGAGAGACTTAGCTCTGCAAACGACAGAGAGGATTCCTGGGAACGGGGTAAAGAGAGAAACAATGCACTTGCCACAGATTATGCATTACTTTGGATTGCTTAGTATTGCATTGGAGCAGCTGTACACAGGCTAGATTCTCAGCAGACATGGCCCTCAACAGCCACCTCTGCCAAGCGTAGACTAGCATGTGAATGAGGCTAAAGAGAGGTTAGAGTGCAAAGATCAGGGGAGGTTTTGGTAATCATGTGTTATTTGCACATTGAGTTAAAGAGACCCTGTAACAAAAAAAGTTCCCCTGGGGGTACTCACCTCCGGAGGGTGAAGACTCAGGGTTACAATGAGGCTTCCCCTCCCCTGTAGCTGCAGGCAGTCCTGCGCTGGCTCCCCCGAAGTGTCCTGGAATCCTTCCTCGACAAGCCTGACAAGCGCTGATTTATTTACCTTTCCTGGCTCTAGCGGGGCGCTGTTGCGGCTTTCTGCACGGAGATAGGCGAAAATAGCCGATCTCCGTCGGGTCCGCTCTACTACTCATGCGCAGGAGACTTGCGCCTGCGCAGTAGAGCGGCCCGATAGAGATTGGCTATTTCCGCCTATCTCAGTGCAGAGAGCCGCTGCACCTGCGCTGGAGCCGGGGAGGTAAATATTTACATCACCGGCGGAAGGATTTTCGCCGCCGCCGTGGGACCGAGGAGAAGAGACCGCCACTGTGGGACCTGAGGGGAAGCCTCAATAGGATCTGGAGGCTTCCCCACCCGAGGTGAGTACCCCCCAGGGGAGATTTTCTTCGTTACAGGTTTTCTTTAAGCACAAAATTGAAGATATTGCAGAGAATCCATGCAAGTTTAGAATATAAAAATCTACTCTGATTCTTTCTTATAATAACATAATATGCAGCCTCACTTCTATCCTTCTTTCATTGCAAGTTTCACATTTAGCTGCTGGGATATGTAAGAGCTTCCATTTCTGGACTCTTGTGCTTCTACTTTTAGCATCTGCTCTAACAGTCTGGAATATCACTACACACTTGCTTCTAAACTGAGCTGATCTAACAAGCAAAATATGATCTGGGATTGGCCTAATTCACCCCAGAAGTAAAACTAGTGTGACTTTCAGCTTGCATTATAATGCAGTCCCAATTGGTTTGATCCTGCCACAGGGGTGATGTTTATCAACTGCCAACACCAAGCACAGCCTGAGAATCCTCAATGTGCACAAAATAGAGTTGATTTTGAGTATAAGCCAACCCAAAACTCTGAAAAGCATTAAAAACCTCCTACTGAATGGTTAGATGGTGTGATGCCACAACAGAAGGGTATAAGGAAAGTACTGTGCAGCCTTTCCCAATGTACGCAGTTTGGACTGTTGTGATCTAGTCTCTGCTCCCGGCTGTACAAGGTTGCTTAGTGTGATTACATCTGGCACAGTGCTAGGGTGAATTTTGGAACCAATGGATGCAGGTTGTGTGTAAATGTGAAAACACTGATTCTGCATTCACAAGCTACTGTATTCACATTCCATTCTGTGCTTTTGGGCACACATTCTTGGATCTTCATGGGACAAGTCAGAGTAAAGGGGACCATACATCCAGTCGACCATCCAATTTCATTATTTTAACAAAATTTGATGAAAATCTGTGCCGCCAAGAGCATGCCCGCTCAACAGTGCAACCAATTTTGGGCCGATATTGGTCACGTGTATCGATCGGACATGCTGCCAGATGTAAAGCCGACATGCTCGATCTGGTGCACAGTGGTAATGTCGCGTGATATCGGGATGAGCAACAAAAGCAGCAAAACCCCCGGCGCTGTCCCCCCTAGTGCAAAATGTGCCCCTCAGTGCTGTGTGCTTGAATAATTTTCCTGTCGATGTCCACATCTGGGTCCATGCTCCATCCACACACAAGCGCCCCATGTGGTTGCCGTTGTATACATGGTCATGTGTGTGACACGTGCACCCACGTTACGCTGGTAACCACATGGGGCGCATGTATGTGGACGGAGGAAAGTACATGGAGCCAGCGGCAGATACCAATGGGTAAAGTACTTTATACTGCGGTGGACAGCCCCGGGGGCAGTAAATGCAGAGTCACAATACCGATTCCCAGGAGATTTCATGCTGAAATCAATTGGGGATTGTCCTGCGGTGTATGGGCATGCAACAGATCTCAGTCCCTCCGATCAGATTTGATCGGAGACAGATCTGTCTCTTGGTCAATCTGTCCATACATGCAGAGCCCTTAACCACTTGAGGACCACAGTCTTTTCGCCCCTTAACCACTTCCCGACCGCCTAACGCACAGAGGCGGCCGGGAAGTGGAGCCCTTAAGGACCGGCTCACCCACAGAGGCGGCGGTCCATTTAAGGGCATGGGCGGAGCGATCGCGTCATCCGTGACGCGATCCTCCGCCGGCGCCTGTCACCGCTCGCTCGCCGCAACATCCCGCCGGCTATACGGAAGCGCCGGCGGGATGTTAACCCCGCGATCGCCGCATACAAAGTGTATAATACACTTTGTAATGTTTACAAAGTGTATTATACAGGCTGCCTCCTGCCCTGGTGATCCCAGTGTCCGAGGGACCACCAGGGCAGGCTGCAGCCACCCTAGTCTGCACCCAAGCACACTGATTTCTCCCCCCCCTGCCCCAGATCGCCCACAGCACCCATCAGACCCCCCCCCTGCCCACCCCCCAGACCCCTGTTTGCACCCAATCACCCCCCTAATCACCCATCAATCACTCCCTGTCACTATCTGTCAACGCTATTTTTTTTTTATCCCCCCCCCTGCTCCCTGCCCCCTCCTGATCACCCCCCACCCCTCAGATTCTCCCCAGACCACCCCCCCCCCTGTTTACTGTATGCATCTATCCCCCTGATCACCTGTCAATCACCTGTCAATCACCTGTCAATCACCCGTCAATCACCCGTCAATCACCCCCTGTCACTGCCACCCATCAATCAGCCCCTAACCTGCCCCTTGCGGGCAATCTGATCACCCCCCCACACCAATAGATCGCCCACAGATCCGACATCAGATCACCTCCCAAATCCATTGTTTACATCTATTCTCTCCTCTAAACACCCACTAATTACCCATCAATCACCCATCAATCACCCCCTATCACCACCTGTCACTGTTACCCATCAGATTAGACCCTAATCTGCCCCTTGCGGGCACCCAATCGCCCGCCTACACGCTCAGATTGCCCTCAGACCCCCCCTTATCAATTCGCCAGTGCATTAATTACATCTGTTCTTCCCTGTAATAACCCACTGATCACCTGTCAATCACCTGCCAATCACCTATCACCCATCAATCACCCCCTGTCACCCCCTGTCACTGCCACCCATCAATCAGCCCCTAACCTGCCCCTTGCGGGCAATCTGATCACCCACCCACACCATTAGATCGCCCGCAAACCCGCCGTCAGATTACCTCCCAAATGTATCGTTTACATCTGTTATCTTCTCTAAACACCCACTAATTACCCATCAATCACCCATCAATCACCCCCTATCACCACCTGTCACTGTTACCCATCAGATTAGACCCTAATCTGCCCCTTGCGGGCACCCAATCGCCCGCCTACACGCTCAGATTGCCCTCAGACCCCCCCTTATCAATTCGCCAGTGCAATATTTACATCTGTCCTTCCCTGTAATAACCCACTGATCACCTGTCAATCACCTGCCAATCACCTATCACCCATCAATCACCCCCTGTCACTGCCACCCAACAATCAGCCCCTAACCTGCCCCTTGCGGGCAAACTGATCACCCACCCACACCAATAGATCGCCCGCAGATCCGACATCAGATCACCACCCAAGCGCAGTGTTTCCATCTATTCTCTCCTCTAAACACCCACTAATTACCCATCAATCACCCATCAATCACCCCCTATCACCACCTGTCACTGTTACCCATCAGATCAGACCCTAATCTGCCCCTTGCGGGCACCCAATCGCCCGCCTACACGCTCAGATTGCCCTCAGACCCCCCCTTATCAATTCGCCAGTGCAATATTTACATCTGTTCTCCCCTGTAATAACCCACTGATTACCTGTCAATCACCTATCAATCACCCATCAATCACCCCCTGTCACTGCCACCCATCAATCACCCCCTGTCACTGCCACCCATCAATCACCCGCTGTCACTGCCACCCATCAATCAGCCCCTAACCTGCCCCTTGCGGGCAAACTGATCACCCACCCACACCAATAGATCGCCCGCAGATCCGACATCAGATCACTACCCAAGCGCAGTGTTTCCATCTATTCTCTACCCTAAACACCCACTAATTACCCATCAATCACCCCCTGTCACTGCTACCTATCAGATTAGACCCTTATCTGCCCCTAGGGCACTCAATCACCCGCCCACACCCTCAGAATGCCCTCAGACCCCAGCCCTGATCACTTCGCCAGTGCATTGCTTGCATCTATTCCCCCCTCTAATCACACCTTGAGACACCCATCAATCACCTCCTGTCACCCCCTAGCACACCTACCCATCAGATCAGGCCCCAATTTGCCCCGTGTGGGCTCCTGATCACTCGGCCAAACCCTCAGACCCCCTTCCGATCACCTCCCCAGTGCATTGATTGCATCTATTTTCCCCTCTAACCACCCCCTGAGACACCCATCAATCACCTCCTGTCACCCCCCTAGCACTCCTATCCATCAGATCAGGCCCAATACAACCTGTCATCTAAAAGGCCACCCTGCTTATGACCGGTTCCACAAAATTCGCCCCCTCATAGACCACCTGTCATCAAAATTTGCAGATGCTTATACCCCTGAACAGTCATTTTGAGACATTTGGTTTCCAGACTACTCACGGTTTTGGGCCTGTAAAATGCCAGGGCGGTATAGGAACCCCACAAGTGACCCCATTTTAGAAAAAAAAGACACCCCAAGGTATTCTGTTAGGTGTATGACGAGTTCATAGAAGATTTTATTTTTTGTCAAAAGTTAGCGGAAATTAATTTTTATTGGTTTTTTTTCACAAAGTGTCATTTTTCACTAACTTGTGACAAAAAATAAAATCTTCTATGAACTCGCCATACACCTAACGGAATACCTTGGGGTGTCTTCTTTCTAAAATGGGGTCACTTGTGGGGTTCCTATACTGCCCTGGCACTTTAGGGGCCCTAAACCGCGAGGAGTAGTCTAGAAAACAAATGCTTCAAAATGACCTGTGAATAGGACGTTGGGCCCCTTAGCGCACCTAGGCTGCAAAAAAGTGTCACACATGTGGTACCGCCGTACTCAGGAAAAGTAGTATAATGTGTTTTGGGGTGTATTTTTACACATACCCATGCTGGGTGGGAGAAATTTCTATGTAAATGGACAATTGTGTGTAAAAAAATCAAACAATTGTCATTTACAGAGATATTTCTCCCACTTAGCATGGGTATGTGTAAAAATACACCCCAAAACGCATTATACTACTTCTCCTGAGTACAGCGGTACCACATGTGTGGCACTTTTTTACACCCTAAGTACGCTAAGGGGCCCAAAGTCCAATGAGTACCTTTAGGATTTCACAGGTCATTTTGCGACATTTGGTTTCAAGACTACTCCTCACGGTTTAGGGCCCCTAAAATGCCAGGGCAGTATAGGAACCCCACAAATGACCCCATTTTAGAAAGAAGACACCCCAAGGTATTCCGTTAGGAGTATGGTGAGTTCATAGAAGTTTTTATTTTTTGTCACAAGTTAGCGGAAAATGACACTTTGTGGAAAAAAACTATTAAAATCAATTTCCGCTAACTTGTGACAAAAAAATAAAAACTTCTATGAACTCACCATACTCCTAACGGAATACCTTGGGGTGTCTTCTTTCTAAAATGGGGTCATTAGTGGGGTTCCTATACTGCCCTGGCATTTTAGGGGCCCTAAACCGTGAGGAGTAGTCTTGAAACAAAAGTGACCTGTGAAATCCTAAAGGTACTCATTGGACTTTATGCCCCTTAGTGCAGTTAGGGTGCAAAAAAGTGCCACACATGTGGTATCGCCGTACTCGGGAGAAGTAGTACAATGTGTTTTGGGGTGTATTTTTACACATACCCATGCTGGGTGGGAGAAATACCTCTGTAAATGACAATCTTTTGATTTTTTTACACACAATTGTCCATTTACAGAGGTATTTCTCCCACCCAGCATGGGTATGTGTAAAAATACACCTCAAAACACATTGTACTACTTCTCCCGAGTATGGCGATACCACATGTGTGGCACTTTTTTGCACCCTAACTGCGCTAAAGGGCCCAAAGTCCAATGAGTACCTTTAGGATTTCACAGGTCATTTTGAGAAATTTCGTTTCAAGACTACTCCTCACGGTTTAGGGCCCCTAAAATGCCAGGGCAGTATAGGAACCCCACAAATGACCCCATTTTAGAAAGAAGACACCCCAAGGTATTCCGTTAGGAGTATGGTGAGTTCATAGAAGATTTTATTTTTTGTCAAAAGTTAGCGGAAATTGATTTTAATTGTGTTTTTTCACAAAGTGTCATTTTCCGCCAACTTGTGACAAAAAATAAAATCTTCTATGAACTCGCCATACTACTAACGGAATACCTTGGGGTGTCTTCTTTCTAAAATGGGGTCATTTGTGGGGTTCCTATACTGCCCTGGCATTTTAGGGGCCCTAAACCGTGAGGAGTAGTCTTGAAACGAAATTTCTCAAAATGACCTGTGAAATCCTAAAGGTACTCATTGGACTTTGGGCCCTTTAGCGCAGTTAGGGTGCAAAAAAGTGCCACACATGTGGTATCGCCGTACTCAGGAGAAGTAGTATAATGTGTTTTGTGGTGTATTTTTACACATACCCATGCTGAGTGGGAGAAATATCTCTGTAAATGGACAATTGTGTGTAAAAAAAATTAACAAATTGTCATTTACAGAGATATTTCTCCCACCCAGCATGGGTATGTGTAAAAATACACCCCAAAACACATTATACTACTTCTCCTGAGTACGGCAATACCACATGTGTGGCACTTTTTTGCAGCCTAACTGCGCTAAGGGGTCCAAAGTCCAATGAGCACCTTTAGGCTTTACAGGGGTGCTTACAATTTAGCACCCCCCAAAATGTCAGGACAGTAAACACACCCCACAAATGATCCCATTTTGGAAAGTAGACCCTTCAAGGTATTCAGAGAGGGGCATGGTGAGTCCGTGGCAGATTTCATTTTTTTTTTGTCGCAAGTTAGAAGAAATGGAAACTTTTTTTTTTTTTTTTTTTTTCACAAAGTGTCATTTTCTGCTTACTTGTGACAAAAAATAATATCTTCTATGAACTCACTATGCCTCTCAGTGAATACTTTGGGATGTCTTCTTTCCAAAATGGGGTCATTTGGGGGGTATTTATACTATCCTGGAATTCTAGCCCCTCATGAAACATGACAGGGGGTCAGAAAAGTCAGAGATGCTTGAAAATGGGAAAATTCACTTTTTGCACCATAGTTTGTAAACGCTATAACTTTTACCCAAACCAATAAATATACACTGAATGGGTTTTTTTTATCAAAAACATGTTTGTCCACATTTTTCGCGCTGCATGTATACAGAAATTTTACTTTATTTGAAAAATGTCAGCACAGAAAGTTAAAAAAATCATTTTTTTGCCAAAATTCATGTCTTTTTTGATGAATATAATAAAAAGTAAAAATCGCAGGAGCAATCAAATAGCCCCAAAAGAAAGCTGTATTAGTGACAAGAAAAGGAGCCAAAATTCATTTAGGTGGTAGGTTGTATGAGCGAGCAATAAACCGTGAAAGCTGCAGTGGTCTGAATGGAAAAAAAGTGGCCGGTCTTAAGGGGTAGAAAGCCCTAGGTCCTCAAGTGGTTAAGGACCAGAGCCTTTTTCTCCATTCAGACCACTGCAGCTTTCACGGTTTATTGCTCGCTCATACAACCTACCACCTAAATGAATTTTACCTCCTTTTCTTGTCACTAATACAGCTTTCTTTTGGTGCTATTTGATTGCTGCTGCGAGTTTTACTTTTTATTATATTCATCAAAAAAGACATGAATTTTGGCAAAAAAATGACTTTTTTAAATTTCTGTGCTGACATTTTTCAAATAAAGTAAAATGTCCTATACATTTGAGCGCGAAAGTTATTCTGCTACATGTCTTTGATTAAAAAAAAACCATTCAGTGTATATTTATTGGATTGGGTAAAAGTTATAGCGTTTACAAACTATGGTGCCAAAAGTGAATTTTCCCATTTTCAAGCATCTCTGACTTTTCTGCGCACCTGTCAGGTTTCATGAGGGGCTAAAATTCCAGGATAGTATACCCCCCAAAATGACCCCATTTTGGAAAGAAGACATCCCAAAGTATTCAGTGAGAGGCATGGTGAGTTCATAGAAGATTTTATTTTTTGTCACAAGTTAGCGGAAAATGACACTTTGTGACAAAAAAAAAAAAAAGTTTCCATTTCTTCTAACTTGCGACAAAAAAAAATGAAATCTGCCACGGACTCACTATGCTCCTCTCTGAATACCTTGAAGTGTCTACTTTCCAAAATGGGGTAATTTGTGAGGTGTGTTCACTGTCCTGGCATGTTGCGGGGTGCCTAATTGTAAGCACCCCTGTAAAGCCTAAAGATGCTCATTGGACTTTGGGCTCCTTAGCGCAGTTAGGCTGCAAAAAAGTGACACACATGTGGTATTGCCGTACTCAGGAGAAGTAGTATAATGTGTTTTGGGGTGTATTTTTACACATACCCATGCTGGGTGGGAGAAATATCTCCGTAAATGACAATTTTTTTTACACACAATTGTCTATTTATAGAGATATTTCTCCCACTCAGCATGGTTATGTAGAAAAATACACCCCAAAACACATTATACTACATCTCCTGAGTACGGCGATACCACGTGTGGCACTTTTTTGCACCCTAACTGCGCTAAGGGGCCCAAAGTCCAATGAGTACCTTTAGGATTTCACAGGCCATTTTGAGAAATTTGGTTTCAAGACTACTCCTCACGGTTTAGGGCCCCTAAAATGCCAGGACAGTATAGGAACCCCACAAATTACCCCATTTTAGAAAGAAGACACCCCAAGGTATTCCGTCAGGAGTATGGTGAGTTCATAGAAGATTTTTTTTTTTTTTGTCACAAGTTAGCGGAAATTGATTTTTATTGGTTTTTTTCACAAAGTGTCATTTTCCGCTAACTTGTGACAAAAAATAAAATCTTCTATGAACTCACCGTACTCCTAACGGAATATCTTGGGGTGTCTTCTTTCTAAAATTGGGTCATTTGTGGGTTCCTATACTGCCCTGGCATTTTAGGGGCCCTAAACCGTGAGGAGTAGTCTTGAAACCAAATGTCGCAAAATGACCTGTGAAATCCTAAAGGTACTCATTGGACTTTGGGCCCCTTAGCGCAGTTAGGGTGCAAAAAAGTGCCACACATGTGGTATCGCCGTACTCAGAAGAAGTAGTATAATGTGTTTTGGGGTGTATTTTTACACATACAGATGCTGCGTGGGAGAAATATCTCTGTAAATGACAATTATTTTATTTTTTTTACACACAATTGTCCATTTACAGAAAGATTTCTCCCACCCAGCATGGGTATGTGTAAAAATACACCACAAAACACATTATACTACTTCTCCTGAGTATGGCGATACCACATGTGTGACACTTTTTTGCAGCCTAGGTGCGCTAAGGGGCCCAACGTCCTATTCACAGGTCATTTTGAGGCATTTGTTTTCTAGACTACTCCTCACGGCTTAGGGCCCCTAAAATGCCAGGGCAGTATAGGAACCCCACAAGTGACCCCATTTTAGAAAGAAGACACCCCAAGGTATTCCGTTAGGGGTATGGTGAGTTCATAGAAGATTTTATTTTTTGTCACAAGTTAGTGAAAAATGACACTTTGTGAAAAAAAACAATAAAAATCAACTTCCGCTAACTTTTGACAAAGAATAAAATGTTCTATGAACTCGTCATACACCTAACAGAAAACCTTGGGATGTCTTTTTTTCTAAAATGGGGTCACTTGTGGGGTTCCTATACCGCCCTGGCATTTTACGGGCCCAAAACCGTGAGAAGTCTGGAAACCAAATGTCTCAAAATGACTGTTCAGGGGTATAAGCATCTGCAAATTTTAATGACAGGTGGTCTATGAGGGGGCAAATTTTGTGGAACCGGTCATAAGCAGGGTGGCCTCTTAGATGACAGGATGTATTGGGCCTGATCTGATGGATAGGAGTGCTAGGGGGGTGACAGGAGGTGATTGATGGGTGTCTCAGGGGGCGGTTAGAGGGGAAAATAGATGCAATCAATGCACTGGGGAGGTGATCGGAAGGGGGTCTGAGGGGGATCTGAGGGTTTGGCCGAGTGATCAGGAGCCCACACGGGGCAAATTAGGGCCTGATCTGATGGGTAGGTGTGCTAGGGGGTGACAGGAGGTGATTGATGGGTGTCTCAAGGTGTGATTAGAGGGGGGAAATAGATGCAAGCAATGCACTGGCGAGGTGATCAGGGCTGGGGTCTGAGGGCGTTCTGAGGTGTGGGCGGGCGATTGGGTGCCCTAGGGGCAGATTAGGGTCTAATCTGATGGGTAACAGTGACAGGTGGTGATAGGGGGTGATTGATGGGTAATTAGTGGGTGTTTAGAGGAGAGAAGAGATGTAAACACTGCACTTGGGAGGTGATCTGATGTCGGACCTGCGGGCGATCTATTGGTGTGGGTGGGTGATCAGATTGCCCGCAAGGGGCAGGTTAGGGGCTGATTGATGGGTGGCAGTGACAGGGGGTGATTGATGGGTGGCAGTGACAGGGGGTGATTGATGGGTGATTGACAGGTGATCAGTGGGTTATTACAGGGAATAACAGATGTAAATATTGCACTGGCGAATTGATAAGGGGGGTCTGAGGGCAATCTGAGCGTGTGGGCGGGTGATTGGGTGCCCGCAAGGGGCAGATTAGGGTCTAATCTGATGGGTAACAGTGACAGGTGGTGATAGGGGGTGATTGATGGGTAATTAGTGTGTGTTTAGAGGAGAGAAGAGATGTAAACACTGCACTTGGGAGGTGATCTGATGTCGGACCTGCGGGCGATCTATTGGTGTGGGTGGGTGATCAGATTGCCCGCAAGGGGCAGGTTAGGGGCTGATTGATGGGTGGCAGTGACAGAGGGTGATTGATGGGTGGCAGTGACAGGGGGTGATTGATGGGTTATTGACAGGTGATCAGTGGGTTATTACAGGGAATAACAGATGTAAATATTGCACTGGCGAATTGATAAGGGGGGGTCTGAGGGCAATCTGAGCGTGTGGGTGGGTGATTGGGTGCCCGCAAGGGGCAGATTGGGGTCTAATCTGATGGGTAACAGTGACAGGTGGTGATAGGGGGTGATTGATGGGTGATTGATGGGTAATTAGTGGGTGTTTAGAGGAGAGAAGAGATGTAAACACTGCACTTGGGAGGTGATCTGATGTCGGATCTGCGGGCGATCTATTGGTGTGGGTGGGTGATCAGATTGCCCGCAAGGGGCAGGTTAGGGGCTGATTGAAGGGTGGCAGTGACAGGGGATGATTGACGGGTGATTGACGGGTGATTGACAGGTGATTGACAGATGATTGACAGGTGATCAGGGGGGATAGATGCATACAGTACACAGGCGGGGGGGGGGGTCTGGGGACAATCTGAGGGGTGGGGGGTGATCAGGAGGGAGTAGGGGGCAGATTAGGGACTAAAAAAAAAAATAACGTTGACAGATAGTGACAGGGAGTGATTGATGGGTGATTAGGGGGGTGACTGGGTGCAAACAGTGGTCTGGGGGGTGGGCAGGGGGGGGTCTGAGGCGTGCTGTGGGCGATCAGGGGGCGGGGGGGGGAAATCAGTGTGCTTGGGTGCAGACTAGGGTGGCTGCAGCCTGCCCTGGTGGTCCATCGGACACTGGGACCACCAGGGCAGGAGGCAGCCAGTATAATAGGCTTTGTATACATTACAAAGCCTATTATACATTGTTTCAGCGGCGATCTGGGTGCTAGTAACCCGCCGGCGCTTCCGAAGGGCCGGCGGGTTACAGCGAACGGTGGGCGGAGCCAGTCCCCGGCGGCTGATCGCGTCACGAATGACGCGATCGCCGCATAGCCACTCCCGCAGCCGCCTCCGCCGATGGGCGTATTGCGGTCGTTTGGGCCCGGACTTTGCCGCCGCCCATCGGCTGGGGGCGGTCCTTAAGTGGTTAACCAGTACATTATCCAGCCACTAAGGGGAAAACAGGTCTAGGTAGGAAGTGGTTAATATTGGTACAATATCAATGTAATACAGGTAGTCCCCGACTTACGAATGCCTGACTTACGAAAGACCCGCCGATATGAACGGAATGTATTCTTTGTTTCCATGGGAACAAGTAAAGAAACATTTTTCAAATTGGACTTGTAGTTTTTGAGAAAATCGATTTTAAAAAAATCAAATAAAAAATGGCTTTTAAACTTGTATAAACTGGTACAAAGGGCAGAGATGACACAGAGGGGGACACTGGAGGCACAGGGGGGTACAGAGGAGGGAGTATACTGAAAAACACGTTATCTGATTCACATATCTATACCAGTGGCGTCCCTACCATAGGGCGGCAGGGGGCGCCCCGCACCGGGTGTCGGGCGCCCCAGGGGGTGTCATCAAGGCCTCCCACAGAGGCCTGCGCAGGACAGGAGGGGAAGCAGCACGGAAAGGAGGGGTGGCGGGGAAAGCGGCGGGGAGGGGGGCCGGACCCCCCACCTCCCTCACCTGGGTCCCCTCCTTCTGGCGCTTCCCCCTCCTAATTAGTAGCAGCGGGCACGGGCAGCAGCGGGCAAGAGGACTTACTCACCTCCTTCCTGCGTTCCAGGCGATGGCAAATAGCGTCATCGTCACGTGACGCTGGTCTCCGCCTTCTCCACCGCTCACTGTGCTTCCTGATTGGCGGAAGCACAGTGAGTGACAGAGAAGTCGGAGACCAGCGTCGCATGAGGATGACGCTATGCGCCGCCGCTATCGCCAGGAGCAGGTGAGTGAGTCTTCTTCGCCGCTCCTGCCCGCTGCTGCTAATTAGGAGGGGGAAGCGCCAGAAGGAGGGGGACCCAGGTGAGGGAGGTGGGGGGTCCTGCCCCCCTCCCTGCCACCCCTCCTTCCAGGCTTTCCTCACACTGGGGGCAACTAAACTAGCTATACTGGGGGCAACTATACTAGCTATACTAGGGGCAATTATACTAGCTATTCTGGGGGCAACTGTACTGGCTATACTGGGGGCAACTAAACTATCTATACTGGGGGCAGCTATACTAGCTATACTGGGGGCAGCTATACTGGGGGCAGCTATACTAGCTATACTGGGGGCAGCTATACTAGCTATACTGGGGGCAGCTATACTGGGGGCAGCTATACTAGCTATACTGGGGGCAGCTATACTAGCTATACTGGGGGCAGCTATACTGGGGGCAGCTATACTAGCTATACTGGGGGGCAGCTATACTGGGGGCAGCTATACTAGCTATACTGGGGGCAGCTATACTAGCTATACTGGGGGCAGCTATACTAGCTATACTGGGGGGCAGCTATACTGGGGGCAGCTATACTGGGGGCAGCTATACTAGCTATACTGGGGGCAGCTATACTGGGGGCAGCTATACTAGCTATACTGGGGGCAGCTATACTGGGGGCAGCTATACTAGCTATACTGGGGGCAGCTATACTAGCTATACTGGGAGGCAGCTATACTAGGGGCAGCTATACTGGGGGCAGCTATACTAGCTATACTGGGGGCAGCTAAACTAGCTATACTGGGGGCAACTAAACTAGCTATACTTGGGGCAGCTATACTAGCTATACTGGGGGAAGCTATACTGGGGGCAACTATACTAGCTATACTGGGGGCAGCTATACTGGGGGCAGCTATACTAGCTATACTGGGGGCAGCTATACTAGCTATACTGGGGGGCAGCTATACTGGGGGCAGCTATACTAGCTATACTGGGGGCAGCTATACTAGCTATACTGGGGGCAGCTATACTGGGGGCAGCTATACTAGCTATACTGGGGGCAGCTATACTAGCTATACTGGGGGCAGCTATACTAGCTATACTGGGGGCAGCTATACTGGGGGCAGCTATACTGGGGGCAGCTATACTAGCTATACTGGGGGCAGCTATACTAGCTATACTGGGGGCAACTATACTAGCTATACTGGGGGCAACTATACTAGCTATACTGGGGGCAGCTATACTAGCTATACTGGGGGCAGCTATACTAGCTATATTGGGGGCAGCTATACTAGCTATACTGGGGGCAGCTATACTAGCTATACTGGGGGCAGCTATACTAGCTATACTGGGGGCAGCTATACTGGGGGCAGCTATACTAGCTATACTGGGGGCAGCTATACTAGCTATACTGGGGGCAACTAAACTAGCTATACTGGGGGCAGCTATACTGGGGGCAGCTATACTGGGGGCAGCTATACTAGCTATACTGGGGGCAGCTATACTAGCTATACTGGGGGCAGCTAAACTAGCTATACTGGGGGCAACTAAACTAGCTATACTTGGGGCAGCTATACTAGCTATACTGGGGGCAACTAAACTAGCTATACTTGGGGCAGCTATACTAGCTATACTGGGGGCAACTAAACTAGCTATACTTGGGGCAGCTATACTAGCTATACTGGGGGCAGCTATACTGGGGGCAACTATACTAGCTATACTGGGGGCAGCTATACTAGCTATACTGGGGGCAAATATACTAGCTACACTGGGGGCAAATATACTAGCTACACTGGGGGCAAATATACTAGCTATACTGGGGGCAACTAAACTAGCTATACTGGGGGCAACTATACTAGCTCCACTGGGGGCAGCTATACTGGGGGCAACTATACTAGCTAATACTTTAAAATACAGTTAGCTCCGCCCTCATATGGTCATGACCACGCCCATTGTTTTGCTGCGAAGCACGCCGCAGGTTGTGGCCATTTTTAGGGGGGGGGGGTCTTTTAATACCCAGCACCGGGTGCCAAATGCCCTAGGTACGCCACTGTACACATCATCAGAGTATTATAACACTGGAAGACATTATAAAGTAAATAATAAGATAACAGTATACTTACTGCTTTGGTGAAAAATGCATGACAAAACTGGACTTTTCAGAAGCAGCAAAATAAATAGTTGTCCCAACATGTTATGGACCTGTAAAAAGAGCACAATGAATGTATACTCAGGATGGTAAATTTAAATATTTTACCAGAAACGAGTTAATATAAAAGATTTATACATACCTGGGGCTTCCTCCAGCCCCATCCGCACGGATTGCTCCCATACGATCCATGTGCATGGGGCTGGAGGAAGCCCCAGGTATGTATAAATCTTTTATATTAGCTCGTCTCTGGTACACTTTAAGTGGAAAAAGCCTACACGGTTCCTTGCTACTGGCCAGGTACAGTGCAGCCATGCTTCGGGGGGTTTAGCACTAGAATGGCCAGATGGAGGATAAAGGGAGAATCCTCGGCAGGATCCAGAGATTTTTTTCCTCTGAGGTAAGTATCAGTTTTTTGTGTTGTTACCATCACAGGATTACATGAAATGACCTGTCAGGAGGCATTTCCACCTTTTTCTCTGTGCTAATAAAGCATATCTAACTATCTATCTATCTACCTATCTATAATATATATAGGGCAGCACGGTGGCGTAGTGGTTAGCACTCTCGCCTTGCAGCGCTGGGTCCCTGGTTCGAATCTCAGCCAGGGCACTATCTGCAAAGAGTTTGTATGTTCTCTCCGTGTCTGCGTGGGTTTCCTCCGGGCACTCCGGTTTCCTCCCACATTCCAAAAACATACAGATAAGTTAATTGGCTCCCCCTAAAAAAATTGGCCCTAGACTACAGTACGTACACTACATAATATAGATTATGGCAATGGTAGGGATTAGATTGTGAGCTCCTTTGAGGGACAGTTAGTGACAAGATATATATTATACACTGTACAGCGCTGCGTAATATGTCGGCGCTATATAAATACTAAATAATAATAATAATAATATGGAATTCCAAGTGCACTGAATTAACTAATAGACTTTAGGTTGAACACGTACCTGATATACCTGATACCTGTGTTTTCAGATCTGCCAAAGAGACAACTATTGAGTCAGGAAAGTTCATATATACCTGTTAGATGTCACTGCTCCTCTGGTAGCTATCAGACTGGATAATTATTAAATGTATAATCTTGATACTTGTCCTCCTTTATATTCAGTACATGCTAAATGAAGGTGCTCATAGAGTAAGGGATTTCCCAGTGACTAAGTGACCAGCCAAAGAAACAACAATAGTGAACATTGGCCTCAATTCACTAAGCAGTTTAGACTAGTCTACTGCTGGTCTGATGAAAACCAGTAATCAGTCGCATCAAAGGGGAATTCACTTATATCTACAGAATTTTTTAGACCTGTTTGTAGACCTGGTCTAAAACATTCGGTAATTAGGTCGGTAAAGCAGGGGGAGTGATCAAAAGTTGCAATTCACAAAGGCAAACAACAAGTCACCACGCCCACTTTTTCCGACAGAAATTAGATCAGCTAATTTCTGTCGGTAAAGTACATATTTGAGGTATTTTAGATGTGAGGATAGATCCTTTTGAATTAATTATGCAGGAGTTTAATTGTATCCAGAGGAGAGCTCGTCAGAGGAGAAGGATGTCAGTAATAAAGTCTTTCCCTGAATATAAGCCACTGTCTTATATTATTTTTGGGGGGGAAATATGTGCTAGGGCTTATTTTCGGGAGAGGGGGCTTCCTTTTAGGATAGGGGTAGATGCTATGTGTATGGGGAGGGGTGTGGTCTCTTACTGCACCTCCCTTGTGGCTGCGTCCCCCTCCGTTTCTTGTAACTTCTCCAGTGTATGCGGCAGCATAGTATTGATGCTGTGAGGGCACCCTTTGACCCTCACGCTGATGCTGTATGCAGTATGCTAGGTCGGCTCTGCGCTAGCGCTCTCCTCTTGTCATAATCAATGTGCACCTGGAATGCATCAGCCGGGCGCACATTGATTATGACAAGATGGGAGCGCCAGCGCAGAGCCGACCTAGCGTACTGCATACAGTGTCAACTTGAGGGTCAAATGGCGCCCTCACAGCAGCAATACTATGCTGCCACATACACTGGAGAAGTTACAAGAAACGGAGTGGGACTCAGCCAAAAGGGAGGTGCGGTAAGAGACCACACCCCTCCCCACACACACAGCATCCCAGCTAGGTCTAATTTTCAGGGGATGGTTTATATTTCAAGCATGCTTGAAATATAAACTAGGTCTTATTTTCGGGGGAGGTCTTACATTCTGCTCCAGGTAAGTATGGTACCTAGGATGGCTTCCATCTCAGGCAGAGGCGGGACAAGGTCCTCCAGCACCCAAGGCTGAGACACCAAAGTGCTCCCCTCTATCCCTGCCACTCCAGCCATCACACACTGATTGCTATTAGACTAAGAGGTGCCACAGGGCCCACAACCTCCCCAACACCTTAATATCTAGTTTTCGGGCTTGCAGTCACTGCTATGTATCCCCTTTTCTTATTTCTTTCTGCTTCAAACACAATTAGTAATGACAGCTGAATGAATTGTGCGCCCTCTCCTACACTGCGCCCTGAGGCTGGAGCCTCTCCAGCCTATGCCTCAGCCCGGCCCTGATCTCAGGTTCACTTTAACTTGCTCACATAGATTGACACTGTCAGATTCTCTGACATTTGACTCACCCACCTACACTGACAGACATGGATTCATTCACGCTGACTGACAGGCTCACTCAGAGATGCTCTCAGGCCTCATTCACACTGCAATATTTTTTTATTAGAAACTTGATAAATGCTACTGAAATTTTATGTGACTGGCAGTGTTCACACTTAGCAATCGACAGCGATTTGATGAAAGCACAAACAACGCTGCAGTTAGGGGGGGGGGTTGTGATTTTTGAAACCGTTTGTGTTTCAATGTTATTAAATAACAAAATGCAATTGCTCTAAAAATCGCTTTCCTGTACAGCAAAACATTTTAGTAAAATCGTTTAGCAACATACTAATGATTGAGCATGTGTTTTTGTTTCTTTTTTTTTTTTTTTAATACCTCAGATTATTCACATGCTCAACTAATAAGTACATAACTTCATTGCCATGCTCCCGAGTTGAGCTGAACTATCATCGTTGGTTATCTTTGACAAATTGCTTCATTACTTTATTGTTGCTACTTATAAAAATCCTTTTTGAGCAGAACAAAGACAACCACTCTTGCGTATACAAATCATCCACAAAGCATCTTTCTGCTTTATATGTTTCAGCACAATCAATCATTCACCATTCAATCCTTCTCGATTCTTGCTGCCCTTGACTCTAACGCCACGCACCCCTTGTCCCAAATAGCATTACTGCCCAAATATCTTCATCCATTTTAATCGCCACTTATCTATTATTCTACAATGGGTACGTTCGTCTGCCTCCCACTCCTCTAATTTCAAGAAATTACCCATTTCTCCTATCCATTCCCTCAGATCTGGTACATTTGTGCTTTTCCATTTAAGTGCTATCAATTTCTTAGCTACTACAGCCGCCGGAAATATCAAATTAGAGTCATCTCCTAGTCCAAAAATAACCTCCTCTTCTGTAAATTTACATATATTTGGCGCCTGCCTGTTGCAGAATGTTTCAATATCCATCCAAAATTTTTGGATCCTAGGACAGGTCCACCACATATGTCTAATACCTTTTTTCCATGGACTGTTGATAGGCAGTGAATTGTCCCTCAAACTTTCACAGATGCTAACTGCTGCCTGGTAACTGCTCGTTGCTGCCTGATAACTGCTCATTGCTGCCTGGTAACTGCTTGCTGAGCACACAGCTCAACAGTCCGTGGAAAAGAGGCCTAAGTGAACCCCTATCAGTTTGGCATCCCCAGCATATATATCGCCCATATTTGCCCCCATCTTTCCCAATTGACCCAGAGAGACGTACCATCTTGCCACCAGCTTATAGTTGACCAGCTGGTACCCGGGGTTTTGAGATAGCCAGATATTCTGGAATATTTTCCCCCAGTCCAGAGCATATGAAAATTCTAACTCCTTTGCCCATTTGGTACCGAAGGGGGGAAGAGGCACTTACCAGGCAGCAGTGAGCAGTTGTGAGTGTTTGAGAGGCATTTCACTGCCTATCAACTGCCCATAGAACTCACAACTGCTCCCTGCTGCCTGGTAATTGCTCGCTGCTGCCGCCTGGTAACTGCTCACAGTTGTCTGGTAACTTCTCACCACAGTGATCAGCAAGCAGTTACCAGGCAGCAGTGAGCAGTTGTGAGAATTTGAGAGGCATTTCACTGCCTATCAACTGCCTGTGGAAAAGAGGACTAAGGCCTCTTTTCCACGAACTGCTGAGCTGTGTGCTCAGCAAGCAGTTACCAGGCAGCAGTGAGCAGTTACCAGGCAGTGACAAGCAGTTACCAGGCAGCAGTGAGCAGTTGTGAAAGTTTGAGAGGCATTTCACTGCCTAGAAACAGTTCATGGAAAAGAGGCCTAAGGCCTTTCTTTCACAGGCAGTTGAAGTTTGTGTTCAGCAAGCAGTTACCAGGTAGCGGTGAGTAGTAACCAGGCAGCAGTGAGCAGTGACAAGGCAGTGGTGACAAGCTGTGAGAGTTTGAGAGGCATTTCACTACTTATCAACTGCCTGTGGAAGAGAGCCCTTAGTCATTTACTTATTGAATGACTGACATACAAATTGACATTTTTTAAATCACTAACTCTCATAGACAGTAACTCATTGAATGGAACTATAGGCTCATGTCCATGGGCAGCTGAATTGTGTGGTCAGCAAGCAGTTACCAGGCAGCAGTGAAAAGTTACCAGGCAGCAGTGAGAAGTTACCAGGCAGCAATGATAAGTTACCAGGCAGCAGAGAGAAGTTACCAAGCAGCAGTGAGAAGTTGTGAGAGTTTGGGAAGCTTTTCAATGCCTATATCAACTGCCTGTGGAAAAGGGGCCTGAGGCCTCCTTTCTACGGGCACTTTAACTTTGTGATCAGCAAGCAGTTACCAGACAGCAGTGAGGCATTTCACTGCCTATCAACTGCCCGTGGAAAAGGGGCCTAAGTCCTCTTTTCCACTGTGTAGTTGAACTTTGTGATCAGCAAGCAGTTACAAGGCAGCAGTGAGCAGTTACCAGGCAGCGGCGGACAGTTGCCAGGCAGCAGCGGACAGTTACCAGGCAGCAGCAAGCAGTAACCAGGCAGCAGCAAGCAGTAACCAGGCAGCAGCAAGCAGTTGTGAGTTCCAGGGGCAGTTGATAGGCAGTGAAATGCCTCTCAAACTCTCACAACTGCTTGCTGATGCCTGGTAACTGCTCACTACTGCCTGGTAACTGCTTGCTGAGCACACTGTTCGACTGCTCGTGGAAAAGAGGCCTAACAGACTAGATACTCACTGAATTTGTGAAAGAGTAACTGACAAACATTAGTTAGAAATGTGAAAAATGCTTTAAATTGTGCAAAATATTTTTATTTTACAGGAGAGTCTGGCTTTCCGAGCCTTCCCTGGCTTTTTACACCTGTACTGAGGCCAAAAATGTGTGCAGAATTGGCAGGGCCGGATTTACCATAGGGCACTGTAGGCACATGCCTACAGGTGCCTGATTGCCCAAAGGCGGGTTTTAATAATATCCCCGCACAATGAAAAACCTTAGAAATGATCCTTAACCAGCTGAGCGGTCTGGACGAGCTCAGCTCGTCCAACACCGCCAGCGGCTGCCGCTCAGGCCCTGCTGGGCCGATTTTAACGAAATAAAAAGCAGCACACGCAGCCGGCACTTTGCCAGCCGCGTGTGCTGCCTGATCGCCGCCGCTCTGCGGCGATTCGCCGCGAGCAGCGGCGAAAGAGGGCCCCCCTAGCCGCCTGAGCCCAGCGTAGCCGGAACAAAAAGTTCCGGCCAGCGCTAAGGGCTGGATCGGAGGCGGCTGACGTCAGGACGTCGGCTGACGTCGATGACGTCACTCCGCTCGTCGCTATGGCGACGATATAAGCGAAACAAGGAAGGCCGCTCATTGCGGCCTTCCTTGTTTATTCTGGGCGCCGGAGGCGATCGGAAGATCGCCTCCGGAGCGCCCTCTAGTGGGCTTTCATGCAGCCAACTTTCAGTTGGCTGCATGAAATAGTTTTTTTTTTATTTAAAAAAAACCCTCCCGCAGCCACCCTGGCGATTTAATCAGAACGCCAGGGTGGTTAATGAAAGCGCAGCTTGCCCAGCCCACCCACGACATGATCCGGCGACCGCAGCCGCAACTACAGTGAGGGGCGTCTGGGGCAGGCAGCTAGTCACACAGTCAGTCCGTCCCACTCTCCCTGCCGCCGTATTCATGCCTGCGTGCTGCTGCATGTGTCCACAACACAGATAAGGACTCATACACACTTTGGAATTTGTACACTGTCCCTGCTCCCTAGGGTTCGTAAAAAAACATCTGTCTCTCACTGCTGCAAAGTTCTGATGACTTCATGTACAACCTTACAAAGGAGTCACATTTTGAAACAAAAGTTTTAGACTTTCCCTTATCAGCAATCACTCCGAAAGGATTCCTAGATTCTTATCACACACATGCTAATGACCTTATGGCTCTGATTACTTTTACGACACAGTCGCGTGGAGATTGATGTTGCTGTTACTGTTGCTGCTTCATTGAGAGCTTTTTGTCTCATACTGAGTCCAAGTTCTTGTAATAACAGTATCGATCAGTGACATTCTGAATGTTTTGCCAAAGTTACAGTAAATACTATATCTTATGTTCAGCATGTCATTGTTGTTCCTCCATTTAGCATGTGCTCTCATGTAGTAAAATAATAAGGCTGTGTGTGTATGTATGTACTGGAAGCAGAGCTGCAACGAGGAACGTGTCGGCTGCAAGGGGCTGGAGGAAGCCCTGGGTAAGTAGATCTGCTGCTTGCTGTTTTGGCAGTTGGAAACAGCTGTAAACAGCTATTTTCCACAATGCAACAAGGTTCACATACAGGAAACTGCCAGGAGTAGCATGGACCTCAGATTTTCTTTGGGGGGGGGGGGGGGTGTGTTTCACCACAGGTCTTCCTTTTTTATGTAAATTGACGGATGATAGATCTCTCAGCCGCATGTGAGAATAGTCTCAGCTCTGTAGTGCAGGATTGCTTTCTCCCCCTACATCAAAGGTGCTCAGTGCCCACTAAACTTGTCTGGCTCTGACACTCCTGCACTGTCTGTGAGTAATCTGATATCTTCCCTCTGCCTACCTAACCTGGCTGGACTGTGTGATAACAAAAGACAGAGAGTACTGAATGTGAACTCCTGCATGTAAACCAGGTACTTTTTTCTTTCTTATAGGTTTCCTCTCTGCTTGCACCCCAAATCTCCCCCAGCGCCTGTACACATGCTTGTCCCTCAGAGCTTACACTCTGCACAGTGGTCATTGAGTCAGGTTATCTCTGCCTCCATTTCAGCTCCTGGCCTGACCTGCTATCTGCACACACTGATGCAGGGTCCCTTGTGTGTAATGATGTATCAAGGCCAGGGCTGGCCCTAGACTTTTTGCCACCTGAGGCAAATTTTGAAAAAATTGCCGCCGTCGCCCTCGCCTGGGTCCCCCGATCTGCGCTCCCCTCCAGCTGTAAATAGGAAGCAGACGATGCCCGATAGTAAGAGGCACGGGCGGGGAGGACTCACCTTTTCCGCGTTCCAGCGTGCGCTCCACTGACGTCACTTCCTGCAACGCCGTCCACTTACAATACAGTGGGCAGCGTTGCAGGAAGTGACGTCAGTGGAGCGCACGCTGGAACGCGGAAAAGGTGAGTCCTCCCCGCCCGTGCCTCTTACTATCGGGCATCGGCTGCTTCCTATTTACAGCTGGAGGGGAGCGCAGATCGGGGGACTCAGGCGAGGGAGGGGGGGGGTCCGAGCCCCCTCCCCACCGCTAGGACCAATAAACCCGTCCGGCCCGCTACCCCTCTGGCTCGGCGGCCCTGCACCCATGGAAGGGCGGATGCTGCCCCTAGAAGTTTGCCACCTGAGGCAAAAGTTTCACCCCGCCTCATGAGCGGGCCGGCCCTGATCAAGGCCCAAGAGGGGCTCCTGCTGCAGTGACCCCCTAGCTTATCAATGCATGAGTGTTGATTTGTCAGCTAGCTGTAGAGGAGATGGTTATAGCTGGCTATGAAACTTATGGCATTACAAGTGACAGAATGCCCTGTCCTGTCCTATATTGCTTAAACTTCTGGTCTCAGCATGCCCTGTGTCCTGTCAGTTTTAGCTACCCGTTCAGTTTTGATAGAACAATAGTCAGTGCATGCTGTGGTCCAGTCTGTGTTAATAGGACACCTTATTCGTTTGACTTTTTTTGCTAAGAGACTAGTGGACACAGGGGGGACTTGGCGGACACAGAGGGACCTTCAAGACTACGGAGGGCTAGAATTAAAAGCCAACTTTTTACACCCCACCTAAGGCTTCTATTAAAGAGAATCTGTATTGTTAAAATCGCACAAAAGTAAACATACCAGTGCGTTAGGGGACATCTCCTATTACCCTCTGTCACAATTTCGCCGCTCCTCGCCGCATTAAAAGTGGTTAAAAACAGTTTTTAAAAGTTTGTTTATAAACAAACAAAATGGCCACCAAAACAGGAAGTAGGTTGATGTACAGTATGTCCACACATAGAAAATACATTCATACACAAGCAGGCTGTATACATCCTTCCTTTTGTATCTCAAGAGATCATTATACACAGGCAGTGTGCATAGAGGGGCCAGGAGGGGGGAGATGCATCACAGAACCACAACACTGAAGAACTTGGCAGCCTTCCAGACACAGGCTGACAAGTCTGACAAGAGAGAGATAAGTTGATTTATTACAGAGATGGTGATAGTAGAACGTGCTGCAGTAAGCCAGAACACATTAGAATAGCTTTTGGAACTTGTAGGATGATAAAAAACAGGATGTAATTTTTGTTACGGAGTCTCTTTAAAAGGCGGAAACACAGGATAAAAAGTTAATTGAATAGGTGAAGGGTGGCCTTTTGTAATATCCACCATTATGCTGTGAATACACAATAAGCTTTTTCGACAGATTTACTGGCTGATCAATTTTCCGATCGTTTTTCTGATCGATTTCCATTCACTTCTTTTACAAAATCGATCAGAAAAACGATGGAGATCAGATTGGACCTGTCGGAAATTATTTATGGAGTCATCTATCTGCCGAAGAAACTTATGGTGTATTCCCAACATCAACTACTACTCCTGGTGAACTAATCTTCAATTAATGTATGGCATATACTTCTTAAGGAGGAGAACATTAAAGGACCATATACATACTCCACAAAAAACCTTTCATGTTCTCAATCTGCATAACAAAATGTATTGTATCAATAAATTTTGTTATGCAGATTGAGAACATGAAAGTTTTTTTGTGGAGTATTCCCAACATCAGTCTCCACAGTTGTGCTGCTCAAAAACTCCTAGCAGCTTTTATTACAAACTTTTTCACTGCACTCTGACAGTACTATAAGTCACAGCCAGTGGCGTAGCTAGGGAGCTCTGGGCCCCTGTGCAAGTTTTACATGGGGCCCCCCAAGCACTCTGTACATAACAATTGATACGGCGCACCAAAACCTGCCAAGGACAACAACTATTTATTTATATTTTGTTATCTGATGGTGGACTCAGTTTTAGAATAGAATGAGTCCGTATGCTCTTATAACATTTTTCAAAGACGTATTTCATGTGTGTACATAGCTTAGTCACTCTAGTCATACCCAAGTTTACCTGAAAATGTATGGTGGCAGAGGCTTCTGTCATGCCACTCCCTAATCTTTACCTCAGTAGATCAGAACAGCTCCATGTCTGGATTTTTTTTAATTCCAGACCAGGGGCGTTGCTAGCCCCAAAGATCAAAGGCACGTGCCCCAGATCTATTCTGGGGTGCCCGGATGTCCCTAGGCAGAGTCAGCTGTGGTGCCTCAATGGCAGGCATGCTGGGAGCTGTGGTACATCAATCAGTAGAATGCTGGGTGCTGTGGTGCATCAATCAGTGGTATGCTGGGTGCTGTGGTGCCTCTATGTGGGCATGCTGAGAGCTGTGGTGCCATTTTGTAATTTTTCCATGAACATTGCGCTTAAAGAAACTCTGAAGTGAGTTTAAATTTCCATTTCTTCCGAGTTTAAATTTAGTATTTATGTAAAGCACTATAGGTAATGCTAAACCGACGCATTCCCGCAGCAAAACGAGGGGTTTATACCCCCCAAATCCCCTCTGCAAATTCCATGACTTTCTTGTTTGTGGATTTTGCTGCTCATGGAGGCAGAGCTTTGAGCTGCAGCTCTGCCTCCGTGTGTGTCAATCCACCGTGGATGTCTGGCGCTCCCCCACCCCTCTCAGTGAAGGAAGATTGAGAGGGGCGGGGAGAGGCGGCGATCAGCGGGGATTGACGCGCCAAGAGGCAGACCTGCAGACATAAGCTCTGCCTCTATGAGGAAGTGCTCCCCGGACATAGCAGAGGGGATTTGGGTGGTATAAAACCCTCGTTTTGCCACTGGGATGCGGCGGTTTAGCATTGCTTATAGTGCTTTACATAAATATAAGTTAAAAACAGGAATTTATACTCACTCTCTTTAATGTCTTGGAATCTTTTTTTAACATTATAAATACTTCGAGGAATTTTTCTGACACTATTGACTGCTTCACCTACAGATTTCCAGAATTTGGAACGTGTATATGTATCCGTACTGGACATTTTAATCCCCGCCAATTTATCAAAAACTGGGATAACATGTTCAATTAGTGCTAGATTCTCGTCAAAAGAAAATCATAGCTTGTGCTCTTTGTTATGTTTTTTTCCCCTTTTTTGAACAAACACCAACCGAATAGGGTAACGTACCAGGGAAAACAGTTAACCAAACACTTAGGTCCAGAAGGACATAGCCCTATAGGTACAGGTATAAAAGCATATAACTTTATTGTTATTCACACAATGAGAATTAAAAATCAGGTACCACTGTTGTGGCTATTCAGTTGTGAAGGTATCAAATGAATCACCTTGCCAAACCCTGGGGGTCATTGCTCATCCCCCTGGGCTACAGTCTCAAGTACCGAGTCCAGGTGTAGCTATCCCAGTGATTAGCAGGTGCCGAGACATTTGTGGACATGGTCACACGTGCACTCAGAAAGTTGGAAGTTAATATTGTGGGCGTCCCCATACAAGACAATCTAAGTAAAGAGGAGAGGTTGGCCCTAGACACACTCAGGAAAAATGAACAACTTATTATTAAGCCAGCAGACAAGGGGGGTAACATAGTGGTGATGGATAGGGACAACTATGAACAAATGTGTTTATTGATTCTTAATATTGAACAACAATATGCAGTTATTAAATCCAATCCAACCAAATTACACTGTACCAAACTCCCGCACCTCTTGAAAGAGGACCTGGTAAAAGGCTGTTTAGATCCAGAGGATTACACATGCCTGAAAAAAATCCTCAGGACACCCCACCACTTCAGTATTTTATGCCTTACCTAAAATACACAAAGGCCTCCCCCCCCCCCCCCTGGCAGACCAATCGTCTCAGGTCGAGACAATTTAACCGACGGGGTCAGTCAGTACATTGATACGTTTTTGCTTCCTTTTGTTGAGGCTTTACCGTCATATCTCAAAGATACAAAGGATGTTTTAGTGCGTCTACAAGATTTAGAAGTATCATCCACCACACTGTTGACGAGTTTAGACGTGGAATCACTCTATAGTAATATCCAGAATGACTTAGGGATAAATGCGGTCAAGTATTTTCTCAAAACACGAGGAAGACACCTTGATGAACACAGCAGTTTCCTAATACGACTTTTGGTATTTGTTTTAACTCATAATGTCTTCCTGTTCGGTGGCCGCATGTACCACCAGCTCAGGGGCAGTGCGATGGGGACAGTGTGTGCCCCATCTTATGCAAATCTGTTCATGGGCTGGTGGGAAGATACCCATGTTTTCTCAGTTCTATTGTTTTTCACGTCACACATCCTCTATTGGGGACGCTTTATAGATGATGTGGTGATGTTATGGGAGGGCCCTAGTAAACTCTTTGAGGATTTCGTATCAATCCTTAATGACAACACGATTGGTATGAGATTCACATATGAAATTCACCCGTCATGTATCAACTTCCTAGACCTCACCATTACCATTGGTAAAGATGGTAAGCTGAACACAGCTATCTATCGCAAACCTACATCCACAAATGCATTATTAAAATGGGATAGTTCACATGCGAGGTCCCTGAGAAAGAGCATTCCAGTTGGTCAGTTCTTGAGAGCAAGAAAGAACAGACAAGGCATTTAACGAGGAATGCCAATTATTAACCAAACATTTTAGACAAAGAGGTTTTCCTGATTTGGTGATAGAACAGGCTCATAGAAGAGCCCTAGAGACACCGAGAACTGTTCATAGCACATTTACCAAAAATTCAACACCCCTACAGACTTGGTTGCCGAATAAACCCAATGGGTCATTCAGATGTGGAAAATGTAAAGCATATAGGTACATGCCAACAGTAAAACAATTCATGGCACCTAATAGTGGGCCGGTATTTGATATTATATCTTTTATCAATTGCGATATCCGTGGGGTTGTGTACGGTGCCAGGTGTACATGTAACCTCTGGTATGTGGGCAAGACCACAAGACAATTGAAGGACCGTGTTCTTGAACATGTTGGAGACATCAAACATAGAAGAGAAACATCCATAGCCAAGCATATGAATGAAACACATAGTACTGATAGATTCAACATTTCGTTCTGGGGTATTCAATGCTGGAAGAAAGGGATAAGGGGAGGAGATTTTGATTGCAAATTAACTCAAATTGAATCGCAGTGGATTTTTAGACTAGACACGATTGCACCAAAGGGCCTCAATGAGGACTTTAATTTAGCGTGTTTCCTATGATGGATATCACTTTATGCCAGTCTGTATAACTTCCTAACACAACAAGTTGGAGGTATACCTATCCAAGTATCCTTTTATCCTGATCGTTCCCCCTACCTATCCGGCTTGTCTCCACGGTATTGGTTTCTCCTTGCGTATGTTCTGTCAACACGGGGATGCAATCTGCACTGTCTGCCCTTATAGAAACACCATTGCATTGCAAGGGTATAGAGATTACCCTACGTATAATATAGTGGATACATCTTCCATGAGGATTATATACCCCCGTTTCTCCTCTATGAGGAGTAACTGATCCATTTAATTTATGTTTATGATTATGTATATGGAAAAATGAATTCCTTCGACATACAGGGTGGGGATCACACAGGCACGCAACAACTGACTAGTTTATCCATGACTCGGATCTATGAAATACATCAGATGAGTCATATCTGTCATTAGCAATCCCTATATACTTACCAACTTTGGCTCCTATGGATTACAACCTTTTTTTACCCCTCTATATTAATTTTAAGATCTGTTTCCGATATGGATTTGTAACGTGAACACATTACCCTATCCTTTTGTCTTATGCAATCAACAACCGATCTGTAATGTGTAGATGGTGATGTGTGGTATTGCGTTGTATATTGAAGATGAGTATTGAAGACATGATATTCATTTGGTCCACATATTGGTTCCACAAGTGTATATAAATCGAGCCGATTGGCTATCCATAAGGAGATATTTATGCTCCTCTACGCTGTAATTACATATAGCGGAGGGTTGCATAGCAACCAAATACTACAGCGATAGGTGCCGCCCTCAGTGGGAGGGACAATGATTCCACTCGAAGACGAGAGTTGGAACCCAAGCTGCGCCCCACTCAGCGCATACAGGAAATGGACGGGCGTGCGGACGGAAGTGACGTCAGCGCCGCATCGCAGTCCATTCAATTAGTTTGCCGGTAAAGACGCTGGCTGTTTGAAACGCTTGGATGCCCAATCAACATGAAAAATGCATGCCCATAAATAGGTGAGGAGGGGGGAGAATTCAGAATATGGTGGGGGGGTGTCATCCACCACCCACCTTGTGGTTATATCCACGTTGCAGGGTGCCTATATAATAAAGATGCTCTCACCTAAATATGGATGTGTATGATCTGGGATCTGTATATCCAATACAACCCTTGTGGGTATGAAAAACCACCCTCCAATATCCCACCAATCAGGTGGGTGGGTAGTTCCTCAGGAGGTGGAGCGTTATTAGGTAATTCACTATTGTGAAGGCACCTGCTAATCTCTGGGATAGCTACACCTGGACTCGGTACTTGAGACTGTAGCCCAGGGGGATGAGCAATGGCCCCCAGGGCTTGGCAAGGTGATTCATTTGATACCTTCACAACTGAGTATCCACAACAGTGGTACCTCCATTTTTTATTCTCATTGTGTGAATAACAATACAGTTACATGCTTTTATACCTGTACCTATAGGGCTATGTCCATCTGGACCTAAGTGTTTGGTTTTCCCCTTTTTTCTCAAAAGATTCATCTGTTAAAGAGGTTTATCTTTCTTGAGTTTGACTTTCACACGACACTTCAGCATGGCATCTCTTCACACCCTTTTTTTATTTTGTCACCATCTTACTTCAATCTTTTTTGTTCTCTCTCTTTTCCTCCATATTTTTTTGGGTCAAATTCACTTGTACCATACCATACATCTTGTTCTGATGCAGAATTCTCAGGTCTCTGGAAAAAAACTAATTCCCTTATTTTGTATATTTGTTCTGCAAAAAACAGTAAGTACTGCACTTTAAATTATTTCCAGAAGGTAATAGTGAATGTAAGAAATAGTAAATTTCATATCAAAAGACAATGTAATGTCATGAAACATTCATGGTCATTAAAATAGACTATAATCTGTTTATAGTCCGATTAACAACATAATTAGGTCTGAATTTTTAACAGTATTGCAGCATTAACGTTGTACAATAACGGGACTATCGATGACACCCACTTATGCTCTACTCCCTTGATAAGATTCTGCATGGCTGCAACTCAAATTTAACGTTACACCTATCGTTCATGGGTGACTCCATTTTCCGAATATATACAGAGGACTAAGCTTGAACGTTTTTAGGAAAAGATTGAATTGCACGATTTCTGTCAGAAATTGCAATTTTAATTTGATTCACAATTTTCAATACACAATGATAAGCACACTAATGGTGAATATGAGTTCCCCCAGTATAGTTTAGCCAGCTATAGGTGCCCCAGTACAGGTTAGCCAGTGTATAGGTGCTGCAGTACAGGTTAGCCAGTGTATGGTTTCCCCCCTCGCTGCCACTGGTACCTATTACTCTGCTCCCGGCCCCCTCCTTCGCTCCTAGCCCCCCTACTCCAGTAAGTTTGATCCCATTCAGATCACCTTATTGCATTGCCACACTGTGAGTCGTGGTGAAGAGGCAGCAAGTGTTGCCTAGTTTGTGGAGCACTAGGCCATTTCCTAGGTTCTTGTCCAGAAAGGAAAACCCCTCAAGACCCCTAGCCACCACCATACCCCCAATAGCAACTAACCATTTCATTGTTCCTATCTCCTTCCAGCTTTCTGGAAGAAACCTTAAAGAGGAGCTGTCAGTCATACTATCTAAAAAAAAAAAGACCCACATATATACAGCCCCGGCAGCGCTGTATGCTTGTAAACAAAGGGGTTTTCTTTCCCCTTACGTTTACAAGCAGCCTGCTAGCCGCGATCGGCGGCTAGCAGGCTATTCACGGAACTCCGTTCCGTGAAGCGGCAGGGAACGATTGCGCATGCGCGCGGCAGTTCCCTGGGAAACTGCAGCCCCAGGACTTGACGCTAATTGGCGTTAGGCGGTCCTCGGGCTGCCGCCGCGGTCACGCCCATTGGCGTGAGAGGCGGTCGTAAAGTAGTTAAAGGAATCCTTAAGCCTAAGCAAAAAAAAATCAGTTTTATTCACCTGGGGTTTTTACCAGCCCCCTGGAGCTGTCCGGTGCCCTCATAGTCATGATCGGATCCTCCTGTCCCCCGCTGCCAGCTACTATCGTTTTTGTCCAACAGGCTTACTGCGCCAGACGCTATTGCGGACGGAAACGCGTAGAAGGCTACGCGTGGCCTGGATTGTCGGCGAAGTGAAAGTAGCTGGCTGTGGAGGCAAGGAGGATCTGATCGTGACTGCAAGGGCCAAGACAGCTGCAGGGGGCTGGGAGAAGCCCCAGGTGAGTAAAACTGATTTTTTTTCTAGGCTTAAAGAGGAACTCCAGTGAAAATAATGTAGTTAAAAAAGTGCTTAATTGTTACAATAATTATGTATAAATGATTTAGTCAGTGTTTGTTCATTGTAAAATCTTTCCTCTCCCTGATTTACATTCAGACATTTATCACATGGTGAAATTTTTACTGGTGGCAGGTGATGTCACTGGAAGGACATTCTGCTTGCTTTTTTGGCAGTTGTAAACAGCTGTTATTTCCCACAATGCAACAAGGCTCCCACAGTGTAATGTCAGTACCTCAGTGCTGTGAGGTGCTGACATCACACTGTGGGAGGGGTTTCACTACAAAATCAGCCATAAAGAGCCCCCTGATGATCCGTTTGGGAAAAGGAATAGATTTCTCATGGGAAAGGGGGTATTAGCTACTGATTGGGATGAAGTTCAATTCTTGGTTATGGTTTCTCTTTATGTGTCTCATTATAGTGTATCTGCGATGGGAACTTGCATATAAAATAAAGATACCTTGGGCTTCCTTTAGCCCCCTCCAGGCATATTACTCCCACGCCATCCTCCTCCCTCTCCTCGTTTGCCCTCAACTGGCCCCAATAAGTCATCTAGTGTGGGCCAGTCGGCACAGGTGCAGTCCAGCTGAGCGATTTCCCCGGTGCCACTCTGGTTACCAAGAGCGTACACTCCCGGCGTCAGGAGCGCACAGCCAGGCATGCGCAGTTGGCCCCGGATTGGAGGACTTTCCAGGGCCAATTACAGACAAACAAGGAGGCAGAGGAGGATGGCGTGGAAGCGATATGCCTGGAGGGGGCTGGAGGAAGCCCCAGATATGTATATTTTATATATACATTCCCATCTCAGAGTCACTTTAAGCATCCTGACCTGACCTTCCTTTCATTCTATAAGAAAATGTATCTGAGTCCACTGTGGGAGCCATCCTGTCACAGAGACAGGGGACCAAGTCTCTTCTGCATCCAATGGCATTCTTTTCTACAAAAAAAAAAAATATTTATCTATGGCCAAGAAAAATTATGATGTAGGAAATTGACAACTGTTGTTCTTCAAAGAAGCATTGGAGAAGTAGAGGTACTTACTGAAAGGAGCTAATCACCCTATACTGATATATACAGTCCATCAGAATCTAGGGAACCTTAAATTAGCTAAAAGACTGAATCCAAGACAAGCCAGGTGGGCCTTGTTCTTTTCAAGATTCACATTCCATATACTGTAACATTCCGTACTGGGTCAAAAAATACCAAACCCGATGCATTGTCTCGAGTGTTTCCTGATACAGGTCTGCAAGTCATTCCAGATACCATACTGTCCAGCCAAAGTTTTCTGTTACTTCAGTCAGATTTGGTCTATTAAATCTCCAAGACAATCTTCACTCCCTTAGCCAAGTATGAATCAAAATTAAGAAAGACCTTTTTGTTCCTTAACAACACTTCTCAGAGGTCTTTGGGCTTTGCCCTGACCACCAGTTGGCAGGTCACTTTGGGGTAAATAAGACACAAGATCTATTACTACATTCCTACTGGTGGCCTGAGGTAAAAAAGACTTATGTTCATTCATATGCAACATGTAACCGTGCAAAGGGATCGAACTGTAAACCAAGGGGGCTTTTAGATCTACTATCTGTTCCTCTGAGACCTGGCATTCCATTTCCATGGACTTAATCGTAGAGCTATGCAAATCTGAAGCTTACAACACAATCTTTGTTGTAGTGGATCGATTGTAAAATATTGTGCATTTTAACCCTACACATAAGATTCCTTCTGCAAAATCAACGACCACGGCATTTATTTAAGAGATTGTTCGCTTGCACAGTATACCTAGTGACATTGTTTCTGACAGGAGAGCCCAATTCACCTAAAAATTCTGGAAAGCTCTCTGTCAGTTACTAGACATTCAGTTACACTTCTCCTCCGCCTATCATCCTCAATCAAACGGTCAGACTGAACACACAAATCAAACCTTGGAACAATATCGCAGATGTTTTTCAACCTTCTCACAGGATAATTGGCTCTAGTTATTACCACTTGCAGAATTTTCATAGAATTCCATTCATTTATCCACCGTCCCCATTTTTTGAAAACTATGGTTACTCCCCTTTTTTCTGCAAGGTACTCTTTTTGAAACTTCTGTTCTTGATGCTGTAAAACTAATCAAGTTTTTGTCTAAAAACAATAAGATTCTCCAGGACACTATTGCCCAGGCCCAGAGAAACTTCAAGAAAAAGGCTGATCTTCACAGGAGAGGTGACATGGAGGTGAACGAACGGAATAGTTTGGCTATCAACGCTCAACTTGAATTTGTTATAACCATCTCAATCAATGGGACCTAAGTTTGTAGGTCTATTTCCTGTCAAAAGAAAGTTAGGTCGGGTGGCCTACAAATGTATCTTACCTAGTAATTTCAAAATCCATCCAGTTTTTCATACATCCTTGTTGAAATTGGTTTCTTCAGACCCATTTCCTGGGCGAAGTTCAGATCTTGTACCACCAGTTTTGGTAGATGGAGAAATGGAATATGAAGTAAAAGCAGCTGTGGATTCTAGAAAAAAGGGCAACAGTCCTTAATACTTGGTTAAATGGTAGGGCTATGGACCAGAGGAAAATACATGGAAGCCAGCCTCAAATATTCATGCTCCACGTCTGGCTAAAGGATACCTTAGTGCTGTGACAAATTTAAAAATGGGGAGCAGGCATGTGTAGGATACTCTCCTCATGCCCACCGCTCCTCCTGTTCTCCTCTGTCCCCCTCCGTTACATTATAATAGCCCCCCAAAGCAACCAGCCAGAAAGCAGTGCACAGGCACTGTTTGCACAGGCACTGTTTGGCGACTCACATCCTTCAGTGTTCTCCCCAGGCCCTTTTAGCCGGGTGCTCCACCCGGCTAGTTTTGGTGAGCACCCGGCTGTCATCGCCTTACTTCCTCCTTGCTATTAGCAGAGTTGTGCAGAGAAGCACCAGCCCTGTATTCTCTCATCTCGCCCCACCCGGCTACTTCTTCATGCCACCCGGCTACTTTTTTATGCCACCCGGCTGGATAAAATTTCTGGGGAGAACACTGTCCTTGATCACACATCGGTGGCTGGGAGTGTTCTGGGCATGCACACTACAAAGTTGTGCCATTATTATGTGTAGTGCACATGCACAGAGCACTCCCAGCTCGAAGGCGTGCGATCAAGGGTGCGCATTTGAGTCCTATGGGAGAAAAGCGCTTTACAAATGTTATTGTATTATATTGTATTATCGCCAGGCAGTGCCTGTGCACGGCTCTCCGACCCTCCCAAACCCAGAAGTAGCTTCGAGGGGGCTATTAAAATGTAACGGACTGCTTCCCGACCCTTCCAAACCCAGAAATAACTTTGAGGGGCTGTTAAAATGTAACAGAGGGGATGGAGGAGAACGTTGTGAGCATGAGGTAAGCATCCTGTTCCCCTCGTTTTTAAATTTGTCACAATGCAAGGTATCCACAGAATTTCCTGAAAAGATTGCTCCAAAGGGCTTCCCCGTGGGGGTGGATCATTGTCACGGTCAGTTACCTGTCCAGATGATGGTTCTTCCTTCGCTAACTGAGGAAGTTCGGGATGGCACAGGAGCTTATGTCAAACTTCTACTCTGCCACTATAGAATCCGTCATCTGCACCTCTATCCTGGTGTGGTATGCTGGATCCTCAAACAGGGACAAATACAAGCTTCAGAGGGTCATCAGGTTGACGGAGGGAATCATTGGGAAACCACTCCCTTCGCTCGACCTCCTCTTCAACTCCGGACTGCGCTCCAGAGCACAAAGGATCACTAATGACCACTCACACCCAGGCCACCGTTACTTTAATGTGCTCCCATCCGGCAGAAGGCTACAGACCATTTCCATCAAGACAGCTAGGCATATGAACTCCTTCTTCCCTGCTGCCGTTAAACTCTTGAATTCCATTCACTGGCTCCCCCCCTCAGGCCAGTAGTCTGATCATATGGTTCCAACGATATGAGTGATAGGTCATCCACTGGCTGTGTTTTTGTTTTCCTGCCACCATTGTTCCCTTTTAGTGCCTTACCTTGCTAAAGCTAAACCTAGTCTACTGTACAATTTACTGCACAACTGTGTTTTATTTGTAATGCGTCATCCATCCACTGTTTTTGGTGGATAGATGTCATGTCATGGTTGTCTTTTAATGTCTGTGTTGTTGCCTTTTTGTATCGCTGTTGTTGCCTTTTTGTGTCGCTGAGTTCTCTGTTTGTGCCAAACCCAATTCTGGGCATGACCCAGTCATGCTTGGCAAAATAAACTTGATTCTGATTCTGATATGGCTGGTAGATGTGGTTGTCGGCAGGCCTTCAGGTGTATCTCGCCGGGTGCACAGGAAAAGGTGCTTGGCGGTGTGTGCTCACACACGTTGCGTGGGAAAAAATCCAAACCAAAAAAACAATAATCTGTAAGCATTTGTTTTGTGGTTGAGCTATAGGTAATAAGCAGCTTATATCACATGATTCTCTTCTGATGACTGTGGCTGTGGTTAGAAGGAACACTGTTGCTGTTTGGCGGTTTTACTTCTGCTTACTAGACTCTGCTAGTGGCGGCCAGCCGGCCACCTCGGGTTGCAAATTGACTTTAGGTGTTGTATTTCACCACTGCTGGGACAATAATATGGCAGTCACAATGCTAAAGCTACATTCAGATAGAAGATTGATGTCACCTGTAACACTGCAGTGTGATTCATTCAAGTGACATTTTCTCCCTGACTGGTGTGTGCACAGATGAGCTGCTCGACTGTGCTAAAACTGTTCTATGGTAGATGTGAGAAAAAGCAGATTACATACTACAGCTCACAGTGAGGTGTATTCACTAAACTGCGGTAAGCAGAGTAATGTGTGTGTAGTCTTATGCACGATTATTAGAGTGTAATGCAACACATTACAAGCAACTCATAATGCATGTAATTCTGTCCACCGCAGTTTTGTGAATATAACCCAAAGAGAGGTCTAACTTGGTGGGATGCTGAAGGCAAAATTGTATGATTTAAAGAGGACCTGTAATCAAATTAAAATAATATATAAAATGTCTTATATTTTTACAATATTTATGTATAAATTATTTAGACACTGTTCGCCCATTGTGAAATCTTTCATCTCCCTGATATACATTCTGAAATTCATCACAGGTGCCAACATCTTTAGTACTGACAAGTGATCTCTGTGGAATGTTCATTTACTGCGAGTTCTAAAGACAGTAGAAAATATACCTGGTCTCCCAGAATGCTGAGGGGGGGGGGGGATTATGCATTATAAACAGTCTAGGGTGGCTAAGCTTCAGTGGGAGGGCAGGGCTACAGATCAATATACAGTGATATATTGTTAAGATATGTGATGTTTTATATGCCCTTATACAGCTTATGCACTGATCTAGAGTCATATGACAATGTTGTCTGTTTGTTAACCAGGAAGTGTTAAATAAAGTTTTTACTCAGAGAACAAAAAAAAAAAAAAGAAAAGAGGAAGAGAAGAGAACAGTGTGTGTTCCTGAGAAACCCAAGCTCGGTGCCTGTGTGAATTTATCCTCCATCAGAGATCTGCTGTAGTTCACAAGATAAGGTTAGAAAACAGCATCAGACCGGTTATCCCTGCTCTTAAATCAAAATGGCAACATATATACTGTATATATAGGAATTATTTCTGATGTTAAAATCAGGAAAATTACTGCAAAACTGGGTGTCACGGAACAGCCATGAGAAACGAGAACGCAATCGCAATCGCTTTAGAATCTAGATTGGTTGTGTAGGAGCATCTGCAGTCAATCTGGGCTCCCTCTTTGCTCAGCAGAGAGCTAGCAGTACTTAGATGCAGGATGTCTTTTGATGTGTTAATTAGCTTGGGCCAGGCCTGTGTCAGGGAGAATGTTTATTTTTAATTACCTCAGGCAGATGTCAATTGCCCACCATTTGGTGAGCCCTTTTCATACAGGAAGAGCAAGGAAGCTACTCACAGCAGGAAGCCTATTCCAAACCTGCTTCCCACAGACTGACGGGCACCGCAAGGGCAGATGCAGGTATTATATAATTTTTTGCCTATTTACAGAACACCGTAAATAGGGTAGTTATGAGAGCAGTATCATTGGATCCGTAGGGTCATGCTGAATCTCTTGATACCAGACTTGATACCTGAGAAGTTTAATAACTGGGTTGTAGGGGCCCCGGGCCCCTACAACTCAGTTATTAAACTTCTCAGGAACTGAATCCTCTACCCTAAGCAAGTTTGGTATTAAATGAACTGGCATATTCTGAGGAATATGAATCTGTGATGGTCATGTGTGTGCGAGAAGCGTAAGCCGAGATATGACAAATGTCATATTTGGTGGGCATGGGAAACCCACCCAGGAGATTAACCGCCCTTGTCCAGCCCCTGGGCTGAACCTGAGACTCCACCCAAAGATGGGGGTCAGTCAAAAGTGTTTGCGAGGGACTCCTCCCTCAATCCTCCACCTTGAAACACCATCTTGATCACATCTGTGGCAGCTTGAGGATATGCTGGCATCCACCTGGTCTGAACTCTGAACTTTGAACTGAAACAAAAGGAACTCTACAAGTTGTTCCCACAACAGGACATCTTTCCACAAATCCTAAGTATTTTCTCCCTTTTTATTTCATACTGGCTATTAATGTTTCTATAATTGTTGATCTTAATAATTTTCTGTATATATTAATTATTTATATTGCACGTAAATAAAGACTTTATCAAAGTCGCTTACTGTTCCGCTACACCTGCTATACAGCCATACACAGAAACTGAACTCAGGTCTCTGGGGAGTCGCTACTATTGTTGAGATCTAGACAGAATACAGCGTGTTTTAACCGTTTTATTTGCAGGATCAGTCAGTCAGTCGGTAGGGACCACTGGCCCATACCAGTGGTGGTGGCAGATATACACTGAAATAGTGTGTAAGTTGTAATTACCGTACCTCAGAGGCTCCCTTCTAGTCGGGCTGCTGCCCAAATTCCGTCGATTTCCGTGCACCGATTGCGACCACAGTTTGCATGGTCTGTGTGCTGAAACCGAAATTGCGTTCCGTCCACTAGGGCTCCTGTGACAGTGGGTAACCTGAATCATTTCATTCTAGCATATGTTGTTATGGTTGCTCTTTAAATATGTCACTCACATGAGTGCTTTCACATAGTTCAAATGAGTACATATTGTTTTGGCGCTGCTCAGTTTGGCACAGGGAGAGCAAAATGACAGCTCTCCCTGCTGCCGCTAAACTCCAAGGCGTCGTTAAATACTATTCCACCTCCAAGTTGTCGCAACTCGGAGGGAGATGTAATTTGGGGTCTGGCGATCGCTGGAGCCCCGAATTACCATTACGCAGGGCGCACAGCATAGCATTGCTGCTATGACAGCGCCCAGCTTCGGCGCTCAGCGTCGCGCTCCGAAATAACCTGCTTTGTTTCAAATACAGGGACATAACTACAGAGAAGAAACCTCTGCAAGTCAGGGGGGCCCAGAGCGACTACTTCACCGGATCAGTTAATTTTGGCACGCAGCTCTGAGAGCCGAGCACTGAAACTGGGCGCCGTCATAGCAGCAGTGCTATAATGTGCCCCCCACGTAGTGATAATTCGGGGCTCTGGCAGCTGCCAGACCCTGAATTACATCTCCCTCCGAGTTGCGACAACTCTGAGGGGGAATAGTATTTAACGCTGCCTCGAAGTGTAGCGGCAGTGTGGAAAGCCGTCATTCAGCTCTCCCCGTGCCGAACTGAGCGGCGCCGACATAATATGCACCCCTACTTCACTCCCTCCAATAAGGGACTTCATCCTTACGATCAAGTGTTTTTGTGGCTACACTTGTTATAGGTGTGAAGATTATGATGGCCACACTTGTTTTATGACCTTTGCAAGATGTGCTCCTTAGCTGTGAGGGTCAATAGGGGTAGGCAAAAGACATAGCCCAGGCCATGGACCTGACATCACACTGTGAGAGGGGTTCTGCCACAATATCAGCCATGTATATGTCCCTGATGATCTATTTGAGAAAAGGTAAAGATTTCTCATGGGAAAAAGGGTATTAGCTACTGATTGGGGTGATGCTCAATCCTGGGCTAAAGTTCTTCTATAGGGCTGCATCTGAGCTACACATCAAAGGTTCTGGATGCACAGGGTGTTTAAAAGAGTATGAAGAAAAAAAATCGTATATATTTGCAACACTTACAGTAACAATCAAAAGTATGTGAACCCTTTGGAATTATATGGATTTCTACACAAACTGGTCATAAAATGTGATCTGATCTTCATCTAAGTTATAACAATAGACAATCACAGTCTGCTTAAGCTTATACCACACAAATAATTAAATGTTTCCATGATTTTCTTAAACACACCATGCAAACATTCACAGTGCAGGTGGAAAAGTTATATGAACCCCTAGACTAATGACATCTCCAAGAGCTAATTGGAGTGAGGTGTCAGCCAGCTGGAGTCCAATCAATGAGATGAGATTGGAGGTGTTGGTTACAGCTGCCCTGCCTTATAAAAAACACACACCAGTTTTGGGCTTGCTTTTCTTAAGAAGCATTGCCTGATGTAAATGATGCCTCACACAAAAGAGCTCTCAGAAGACCTATGATTAAGAATTGTTGACTTGCATAAAGCTAAAGGGTTAAAAAAGTATCTCTAAGACAAACTGTCTATAAATGGAGAAAGTTCAGCACTGCTGCTACTCTCCCTAGGAGTGGCTGTCCTGTAAAGATGACTGTAAGAGCACAGAGCAGAATGCTCAATTAGGGGAGGAAAAATCCTAGAGTGTCAGCTAACGACTTACAAAAGTCTCAGAAATATGCTAACATCTCTGTTAGATAATCTATGATACATAAAACACTAAACAAGAATAGAGTTCATGGAAGGATATTACAGGGGAAGCCACTGCTGTCCAAAAAAAAAAAAACATTGCTGCACGTTTAAAGTTTACAAAAGAGCACCTGGATGTTTCACAGCAGTACTGGCAAAATATTCTGTGGACAGATGAAACTAGAGTTAAGTTCTTTGGAAGAAACACACAACACTATGTTTGGAGAAAAAGAGACACAGCACACAAACATCACAGCCTCATCCCAAATGTAATGCTGGGAATACACAGTTCGTTTCTGCCGTGCGTTTCTCCTCTCGATCGTTTTTGCCGCTCGATTCTGCAGTCTATTGTATTATCTTCCGCTCGTTTTTTCTTATCTTTTTTCCATTCACTTCTATCAGAAATTGAGCAGAAATTATCGGAAATTATCTATAGAACCATCTAATCACCTAAAAAACGAACCGTGTTGTCAGAAACCGGCCCGCGACACGCCTGCGTATACGGTTCCCGACTGCGGGTTTGACCAGATTAAGCGGGGAACAGCCTTATTCAAGCTAAAACAAGGCTGGGACCCCTCAGAACACCTCTCACTGCCACCACTAGCTGTTCGCTAGACACTTCCACTCTGCTGTTGAGTGCTCAGCGTGCACTACGCGTTTTCGTATTCGGGTCAGCTTTGCGCTTAGGCCAAATACGGGAACGCCACGCACCCACACACACACACAGTTGCAATCTTACACTGTCGTGAAGCAAAGACCCACTAACAGTCGTTCCGAACTATACTGTTAGCCACTCTGCTGTCGCTACTCGCACTGGCGTTGTTCGTACGTTGGGTCAGCTGCGCGCTTAGGCCAACGTATGACAAACGCCCCCCACACACAATGCAATTACAATTTCATACGGTAGTGTTGCTCAAGCGTACAATTAGGCATGAACTTATACACGGTTACACTTCAGTCTCTTTTAGGCTATGAGTGTTAGTTTAGTACAGCAGAAGTCAAGCTTATTAAATAATGATTTAATATTCCATAAAAACATAGAACAATGCAGAACTTAATATATACAAAAGATTACAAAAAGACAAAGTAAAAAAGTTACAAAATTAAGAGTTACAAAGATAACACACACGGATATTTGCGTAAAAATAAAAATGGGGATTAAAAAACGTTACCAACTTGAAGGTCTCAACGTTGTCGGCAGGAGCATGCCCCTTGTTCGACCAGAAGTCGAGATCAACTCTAGCTATGCGCTAACTCCAAGAGCAGATACCGGTGGCTGTCCTGGGTCAGCTTAAATAGTCTGAAGTGTCCCCTGGGGCATTTAATGTCCAGCCCCCAGGAACTAATGCAGTTTCCTCGTTTGTGACATCACCGAACGCTTGTCATAATCTTTCTTGTGATACGCAAACTTCAAAGGGGTTCCTGTTTTAGCTTCTTGAAGTCTGCAGAATTCAATAGGTGAGATTGTATCCTACCAGACATCAAAAAGCTTCCTTGCCTATTGAAGGGGACTGGTCCATTCACTGAAGACAATGGCAGCTGTCTACATCAATACAAAAGATCACAGCGTACAGTTCCTCTGGACAGCCAGAAACAGTTAATGAGGTTCCCTTTTGTCTGTCTATTGACACCACACACAATCACATTAATAGTCCATGAAGCTAGCTGCCAATATCTTCAGGCCATACTGGCTGACCTCCACCTCTGAAAGATATACAGCAGACATAAAAATGATAGAATAGGTTTCTGTACTCCCTAATATCATCAGCACCTCAATATATCTCCACACCTCCGCCGTTAACTTGGTGCAAGGCAGATGATCTTCCCAGTTCATCCTGCCTGCACCTACACTGTTGGTTCTGCTTGACGGGACAGCCCATCAGCATTCCCATGATTGCTCCCCTTCCAGATAGCGCTGGCAGGTGATTCTAACGAATCATCCTGCCAAAGCCTACATTGACGGCCTGGCCGGGTGGGGTAACCCTTTAGCATCCTCAGGAGGGTTCCCCACCTGTCAGTTAGCTCCAAGTTACACGACTGGAAAGCTAGGTCAGGTTGCTGCAATGTGTCGTTGCCCTTGGCAACCTGACGTAACCAACCAGGGGAATGTGGGTCAGTGACGACCGTGAATTCGCGACCATAGAGACAGTGCTGCAGCTGGGGGAGGGTTCCAACCGTCGCTAGACGCACTTTCTCTATAGTGGCAGGAGCTATCTCTCGGTCCCTTTGGGGAACGATTCTCTGCCGGGCTGCCTCCTCCACTTCGGACAGCTCCGAGGGAATAACTTCCCAGAACCCTCTCAGCCCGCCCCTCCCAGCTGGTGACCTGCTGGCTAGCCCCCTGAGCTCTTCCAGGGTGCTGTCAAATCGAACAGCCCCAGAGAGCTCAGTGCTGCCTGTCACACATTCCAGGAAAGCTGCAGACGGAGAGGCTCCTGGGCCCTCAGGGCCAGGTTCCGAAGTGGATGTTGCTGACCCAGCAACATTTGTCACTTCAGGGGACAGTCCCTCTGCTGTAGACTCGCTAGCGCTGCGGGTTACCACGGCAGCGGAGGGAGCGCCCACATTACACATATCATACCCCACATCACCTTTGGTCTTGAAAACTAGAGTTTGGCCGAACGGTTCGCCTGCGAACGGTTCCATGCGAACTTCCGTGGTTCGCGTTCGCGTCCCGCAGGCGAACTTTTGCGGAAGTTCGGTTCGCCCCATAATGCACCATGACGGTCAACTTTGACCCTCTACATCACAGTCAGCAGGCCCAGTGTAGCCAATTAGGCTACACTAGCCCCTGGAGCCCCACCCCCCTTATATAAGGCAGGCAGCGGCGGCCATTACGGTCACTCGTGTGCCACTGCCTGCCTGCATTAGTGAGAGTAGGGCGAGCTGCTGCACTGTCTCTCATAGGGAAAGATTAGTTAGGCTTAGCTTGTCCCTGGCTGCATACCTGTTCTGTGAACCCACCACTGCATACCTGTACTGTGAACCCACCACTGCATACCTGTTCTGTGAACCCACCACTGCATACCTGTTCTGTGAACCCACCACTGCATACCTGTTCTGTGAACCCACCACTGCATACCTGTTCTGTGAACCCACCACTGCATACCTGTTCTGTGAACCCACCACTGCATACCTGTTCTGTGAACCCACCACTGCATACCTGTTCTGTGAACCCACCACTGCATACCTGTTCAGTGAACCCACCACTGCATACCTGTTCAGTGAACCTGCCACTGCATACCTGTTCTGTGAACCCACCACTGCATACCTGTTCTGTGAACCCACCACTGCATACCTGTTCAGTGAACCTGCCACTGCATACCTGTTCTGTGAACCCGCCACTGCATACCTGTTCTGTGAACCCACCATTGCATACCTGTACTGTGAACCCACCACTGCATACCTGTACTGTGAACCCACCACTGCATACCTGTTCTGTGAACCCACCACTGCATACCTGTACTGTGAACCCACCACTGCATACCTGTACTGTGAACCCACCACTGCATACCTGTTCTGTGAACCCACCACTGCATACCTGTTCTGTGAACCCACCACTGCATACCTGTTCTGTGAATCCACCACTGCATACCTGTTCTGTGAACCCACCACTGCATACCTGTTCTGTGAACCCACCACTGCATACCTGTTCAGTGAACCCACCACTGCATACCTGTTCAGTAAACCTGCCACTGCATACCTGTTCTGTGAACCCACCACTGCATACCTGTTCTGTGAACCCACCACTGCATACCTGTTCAGTGAACCTGCCACTGCATACCTGTTCTGTGAACCCACCACTGCATACCTGTTCTGTGAACCCACCATTGCATACCTGTACTGTGAACCCACCACTGCATACCTGTACTGTGAACCCACCACTGCATACCTGTTCTGTGAACCCACCACTGCATACCTGTACTGTGAACCCACCACTGCATACCTGTTCAGTGAACCTGCCACTGCATACCTGTACTGTTCAGTGAACCCGCCACTGCATACCTGTTCTGTTCAGTGAACCCGCCACTGTATACCTGTTCTGTTCAGTGAACCCGCCACTGTATATCTGTTCTGTTCAGTGAACCCGCCACTGCATACCTGTTCTGTTCAGTGAACTCGCCACTGCATACCTGTTCTGTTCAGTGAACCCGCCACTGTATACCTGTTCTGTTCAGTGAACAGTTTGGTGTGTCAGTGTGAAGCAGTACCTTAATTACACTACCTGATTGATGTATACACATGCAAGATGTTTTAAAGCACTTTAGGCCTGTCATTTAGCATTCAATATGATTTCTGCCCTTAAAACGCTGCTTTGCGTCAAATCCAGATTTTTCCCGGGGACTTTTGGCGTGTATCCCACTCCGCCATGCCCCCCTCCAGGTGTTAGACCCCTTGAAACATCTTTTCCATCACTTTTGTGGCCAGCATAAATTTTTTTTTTCAAAGTTCGCATCCCCATTGAAGTCTATTGCAGTTCGCGAACTTTAACGCAAACCGAACCTTCCGCGAAAGTTCGCGAACCAGGTTCGCGAACCTAAAATCGGAGGTTCGGCCCAACTCTATTGAAAACATCTGAAGGAGGAAGATCTGGCCTGTTGCTGTCTGCCCCTTCAGTGGACAGTCCACCTGCTGCAGCCCAGCGACCATTGCTGGTTACTCCTGCAGCCGACGGAGTGTCCACAGGACAAGCATCATTATGTAGCACAACACATATGATATCAACATTATCCGTCTTATACATATTGACATTTAGAACATCACATAAAACATCCACATCATCTGTATCATTACACACATTGCTACTCAGCACTTCACAATTATCATCAACAGTTCCTGCATCGATCGCCTCGATAGTCCGTGCGTCATAAATTACATCATCAGTTTCTGCATTCTCTGTGTCAACAGGTCCCACTCCAGGCCTAGGCACTGAAGAATCACTAGGGCTGGCTCCTAGTACACAGTCCATAGCCCCTGGGGCCTCGCCAGCATTCCCCACTTGCACAGCATTATCACACAGTACCTTGCAAGAGTCCTGAACTTCGGCTGGGGATGCAGGCCCCACAGGGGTTGGATTAGGCTCATACCGGGCTACTAACGGTCCCAGGTCAGTACCCAGCAAAACGTTGGTGGAGATTTTGTCAGTTACCCCAACTTCTTTCAGTCCGCTGCTGGCCCCCCAATCCAGGTGGACCAAAGTGGTGGGTATGGCTGGGGTGACACCCCCAATTCCTCTGACAGCAATCATTTTCCCAGGTATGTACTGTTCTGGGTTCACAAGCTGGGATGTATGAGAGTCACTTCTGCTCCAGTGTCTCTCAGCCCGGTGGCAACTGTACCCCCAACCGTGACAAGCTGCAGATTCTCTGCATAGCCAGTGGCATTCCTGGTAGCGCACAGAGCAGTTGGGACTTCACGGGGGGTTGAGGCCTCACTGGATTTTGGGGCCTCCCTCTTCCTCTCTGGGCAAGTCGTGCTGATATGACCCACCCTGTCACATACAAAGCATTTCCGAGTGTCAGGGGTTGGTTGCCTGAATCCAGGAGACAGCGGTGCTTGCCTCCTCTGGGTGCTGGGTGACACAGGTTTAGCACTCTGTTCTCCCCTCCAGCTGGGCGTAGTAGTCCTCCGGGACTCAGGTGCTCTATGGGCGGTGTAGGAATCGGCCATTTCCGCAGCCTCATCCACTGTCTTTGGTTCTCGATCCAGCACAAACAGCCGGACCTCCACAGGACAGGTGTGTAGGAACTGGTCTTTTATCATCAGCTCCTGCAGGGCATCCAAGGTTTTAACTGATAGTCCCTTTAGCCACTGCTGGAAGGCAGTGCGCAGGTTGCAAGCATGATCCAGGTAACTGTCATTAGGACCTCGCTGCACTGTCCTGAAACGTTTGCGATACACCTCTGGCGTGAGGTGGTATCGCGCAATAATGGCTTTCTTAATTGCCTCAAAGTCTGTTTCTTCCTCCTGGGGGAGACTGACAAACGCCTCCAGGGCCTTGCCTCTCAGCCCTGGTGTGACGTATCGTGCCCACTGCTCACGGGGCACCCCATACTGCCGACAAGTCCTTTCAAACCCCTGTAGGAAAGTGTCTATGTCAGAGTCCTTGTCCATAGCGGGGAACTTATCCAGGGGGATTCTGTGGACTCGCTCACCTTCGCGTTCTGCTGGTCCAGCAGACCGGTTCTGCTGCTGAAGTTTAGCCAGCTCCAGCTGGTGTTGCCGTTCAGCTCTTTCCCTCTCGGCCTGGAGTCGCTGTGCAGCTTGTTCCCGCTCGGCTTAGTGTCGCCGTTCAGCTCTTCCCTCCTCTGCCTGTCGGTGCAGTAGGATCAGCTTTAGGCACAGTTCAGGATCAGCCGAGTTCAGTAGCTGTAGATCAGCTTCCAGAGATGGCATCTCCGTGTTCGGTGGATCATCCAGGACATCGTCTCCACTCGCATTCTGTGGCGGGAGCGATTCCTCCTCTGGCGTTTCGTGAGCTGCATCCGCTGACGTTGAAGCACGGGCTCGCTCTGCCTCATCATACTCCTCGAGCGCACGAACTAACTGCTCCTTAGTCTGGCCGCTCACCGTCTCGATGCCTTTGTGCTCACAAAGGTTGAGTAGTATCTCTTTGTTTTGCCTTGCATAGCTGGATGCTTTCTGAGCCATCATGTTGCAAAAAATAAAAAGAAACAAAAAAGGGGGGAAGGGAAAGCAAAACACCAAGTGTGTATCTTTGAACAAAGAAAAACGTATATAGATTCTGCACTGAGTAGACTTCTGTAGGCTAGTTGCTTCTAGCAAGCTTCCAGCCTTTAGTACTCAGAATAGCGAGCTAAACTGCGTACTAATGTACTAAACGATGCCACCACTGCCAGCCAATTATGTCAGGAACCGGCCCGCGGCACGCCTGCGTATACGGTTCCCGACTGCGGGTTTGACCAGATTAAGCGGGGAACAGCCTTATTCAAGCTAAAACAAGGCTGGGACCCCTCAGAACACCTCTCACTGCCACCACTAGCTGTTCGCTAGACACTTCCACTCTGCTGTTGAGTCCTCAGCGCGCACTCCGCGTTTTCGTATTCGGGTCAGCTTTGCACTTAGGCCAAATACGGGAACGCCACGCACCCACACACACACACAGTTGCAATCTTACACTGTCGTGAAGCAAAGACCCACTAACAGTCATTCCGAACGATACTGCTAGCCACTCTGCTGTCGCTACTCGCACTGGCGTTGTTCGTACGTTGGGTCAGCTGCGCGCTTAGGCCAACATATGACAAACGCCCCCCACACACAATGCAATTACAATTTCATACGGTAGTGTTGCTCAAGCGTACAATTAGGCATGAACTTATACACGGTTACACTTCAGTCTCTTTTAGGCTATGAGTGTTAGTTTAGTACAGCAGAAGTCAAGCTTATTAAATAATGATTTAATATTCCATAAAAACATAGAACAATGCAGAACTTAATATATACAAAAGATTACAAAAAGACAAAGTAAAAAAGTTACAAAATTAAGAGTTACAAAGATAACACACACGGATATTTGCGTAAAAATAAAAATGGGGATTAAAAAAACGTTACCAACTTGAAGGTCTCAACGTTGTCGGCAGGAGCATGCCGCTTGTTCGACCAGAAGTCGAGATCAACTCTAGCTATGCGCTAACTCCAAGAGCAGATACCGGTGGCTGTCCTGGGTCAGCTTAAATAGTCTGAAGTGTCCCCTGGGGCATTTAATGTCCAGCCCCCAGGAACTAATGCAGTTTCCTCGTTTGTGACATCACCGAACGCTTGTCATAATCTTTCTTGTGATATGCAAACTTCAAAGGGGTTCCTGTTTTAGCTTCTTGAAGTCTGCAGAATTCAATAGGTGAGATTGTATCCTACCAGACATCAAAAAGCTTCCTTGCCTATTGAAGGGGACTGGTCCATTCACTGAAGACAATGGCAGCTGTCTACATCAATACAAAAGATCACAGCGTACAGTTCCTCTGGACAGCCAGAAACAGGTAATGAGGTTCCCTTTTGTCTGTCTATTGACACCACACACAATCACATTAATAGTCCATGAAGCTAGCTGCCAATATCTTCAGGCCATACTGGCTGACCTCCACCTCTGAAAGATATACAGCAGACATAAAAATGATAGAATAGGTTTCTGTACTCCCTAATATCATCAGCACCTCAATATATCTCCACACGTGTATTCAGCGCTGCGTAATATGTTGGCGCTTTACAAATACAATAAATAAATATAAAAGTATGGTGGTGGGGGCATCATGGTTTAGGGCTGCTTTTTTGCATCAGGACCTGGATGGATTTCTATCATTGAAGGAAAAATGAATTCCCAAGTTTACCATGACATTTTGCAGAATTTAAGGTCATCCTAATACCAGCTGAAGCTCAGCAGAAGATGGGTTTTGCAACAGGACAACGACCCAAAGCATAGAAGTAAATCAACAACAGAACAGCTTAAACAGAAGAAAGTACACCTCAAGTCCTGACCTCAACTCGATTGAGATGCTGTGGCATGACCTCAACAAAGTGATTTATGCCAGACATCACAAGAATATTACTGAACTGAAACAGTTCTGTAAAGAGGAATGGTAGAAAATTACTCCTGACCATTGTGCACATCTGATCTGCAACTACAGGAAAGCAATGATTAAGGACCAATCGGTCCAAAACATGTCAGTTGTATGATGTGTGGTGATTCTTGAATACATCCACAATAAAGGAACTTGCTTTTATGGGCATCGTGTGGGTATTTTTTTGTACAGGAAACGTTGAAGTTGCCAAAAGGAGGTTCAACCAGTTTTTAAGTCCAAGGGTTCACATACCTTTTCCACCTGCACTGTGAATGTTTACATGGTGTTCAATAAAAACATGGAAACATTTAATTATTTGTGTGGTATTAGCTTAAGCAGATAGTGATTGTCTATTGTTGTGACTTAGATGAAGGTCAGATCACATTTTATGGCCAGTTTGTGCAGAAATCCATGTAATTTCAAAGGGTTCACATACTTTTTATAGCTACTGTGTGTAGTCAAGAAAAAGCATCTCAAATTTGACTAAAGTAGACCTGAACTCTTGCACATGACAGTAGGAAAACAGAAGAAATGCACCCTGTATGTATTTAGAGAGTTTAGCCTCTCTACTTCCCCTTCATCTGTGACTAATCACAAGTTGTAATTTCATCTCAGCTGAGCCAGCTGGCTGCCACAGCAGAGCAGCTAATTGATAAACACAGGATACCAACAATATGTCGTCTTCCATAAAAGCAAGAAGTAGACACACTGCAGATTGATTGCAGGATTTGTATTATCTGTAACAAAGAAATGTTTCTCTTTAAGGTTAGTATGCTGTTGATTATCTTATAGAGCAGAGAGGAAGTTCTGAGTTCATGTCTGCTTTAAATACTTCAGGACTAATCTATACTTTTTATATTTCCATTCACAACAAGCACCTGAAAGGCTTTATAAAGTTCTTAATAAACATAATTCACAAGTAGCTGGACAGCAAGGGCAGCACTGCTCAGTACACCTATGCTCATAACCACAGAGGGTAATGGAGCAGCAAAGGCAAGTCAGCAATGCTGCACAGCACGTAGCCAGAGGCTGGAATAATTGGTACAAAATCATGGAACTGAGACATGCCACGTGGCTAACTGGCAGCGACAGCAGGTGGCACAGACGCTAATGGAAAATGTTTGTTCAACAAGCTTGAGGTCTGACAAAGCAGAACATTTGTTTTTTAAAGGACAAGCAAGAAAATACTTTTACAGTCTAATGGCCTGACAGAATGACAATCACTAGATCATCTGATGGTCAGCCAGCGTTCTTTTATTTTTTTCCTGTGTGGTTGATTGCCCTGTATTGAGTTTGGTTAAGTGAGCCAGCATTTGCATTCATTGCACATGGCAGCGCATTACTAAAATCATCACAGCAAAATGTCTCTTCTCATCAGTGCACCTCCTTCTTCTTTCACTGGTTTCCTGTTTGTTCTCTAGGTAAATACAGAGCTGTGCTAGATTAGTCTGTTATTATGTGACATGAATATGGGCTTATTCACGCTAATGTTCAAATGGGACATTCAGTGAGCATTCTTGAAGCTCAACAAGAACCCCCCAAATGACCCCAAAAGAAGTACCCCTCCCAAGTACCCCTAAAGTGTGATCTGCCACCTCGGCCCAGAACTTTCTAGGGCATACATATCAAACTCCACCTCGAGGGCCAAATCTGGCCTGCAGAGCCATTACATTTAGTCCGCAAGTGCTTTCCCCACTTTGCATTATGTTTGACCCACTCTAGACCACCAGGTAAGCTATATTGGAGGTGAAGCCCTAGATCATCAATGAAGCCATATGGGGAGGGAGGAAAAAGCACTAGTCTACAGGGAACTGTTTAGGGGAGGGATGGAGGGGTGTCACTAGACACCAGGGAACTGTATAGGAGAGAGTAAACTACTAGACACCAGGGGACTGATTAGGGTAGAGAGGGGGCCACTAGACTCCAGGGAACTGTATAGGAGAGGGAGAGGGTCACTAGACCCCAGGGGACTGTATAGGGGAGGGAAGGGGTCATTAGACCCCAGGGAACTGTATAGGGGAGGGAGGAGGTATTAGACACGAGGGAACTGTGCAGGAGATAGAGGTGGGCCACTGGGCACCAGGGAACAGTGTAGGGGATAGAAAAGGGCCACTAGACACCAGGGAACTGTATAGGGGATATAGATGGGCCACTAGACACCAGGGAACTAGGGGAAAGAGGGGGCTATTAGCCACCAGGGAACTTTATAAGGGATGGAGGTGGCCACTAGACACTGAGGTTGGCCTGTCATTTGGAGTTTGACACTCTTGATCTAGCATGTGTACAAGGTGTAACTGGCTCAGTCTTTTACATCTTAAATTATATCACAATATCACATAGTGGAGCAACAATTTAGGTTTGTGATTAACGACTTGAGGACCACAGTCTTTTCGCCCCTTAATGACCAGAGCCTTTTTTTCCATTCAGACCATTGCAGCTTTCACGGTTTATTGCTCGGTCATACAACCTACCACCTAAATGAATTTTACCTCCTTTTCTTGTCACTAATACAGCTTTCTTTTGGTGCTATTTGATTGCTGCTGCGAGTTTTACTTTTTATTATAGTCATCAAAAAAGACATGAATTTTGTCAAAAAAATGACTTTTTTAACTTTCTGTGCTGACATTTTTCAAATAAAGTAAAATTTCCTATACATTTGAGCGCGAAAGTTATTCTGCTACATGTCTTTGATTAAAAAAAAAACATTCAGTGTATATTTATTGGATTGGGTAAAAGTTATAGCGTTTACAAATTATGGTGCCAAAAGTGAATTTTCCCATTTTGAAGCATCTCTGATTTTCTGACCACCTGTCATGTTTCATGAGGTGCTAAAATTCCAGGATAGTATAAATACCCCCCAAATGACCCCATTTTGGAAAGAAGACATCCAAAAGTATTCAGTGAGAGGCATGGTGAGTTCATAGAAGATTTTATTTTTTGTCACAAGTTAGCGGAAAATGACACTTTGTGACAAAAAAAAAAAAGTTTCCATTTCTTCTAACTTGCGACAAAAAAAAATGAAATCTGCCACGGACTCACTATGCTCCTCTCTGAATACCTTGAAGTGTCTACTTTCCAAAATGGGGTCATTTGTGGGGTGTGTTCACTGTCCTGGCATTTTGGGGGGTGCCTAATTGTAAGCACCCCTGTAAAGCCTAAAGATGCTCATTGGACTTTCGGCCCCTTAGCGCAGTTAGGCTGCAAAAAAAGTTCCACACATGTGGTATTGTCGTACTCAGGAGAAGTATTATAATATGTTTTGGGGTGTATTTTTACACATACCCATGCTGGGTGGGAGAAATATCTCAGTAAATGACAATTTTTTAATTTTTTTTTTACACACAATTGTCCATTTACAGAGATATTTCTCCCACCCAGCATGGGTATGTGTAAAAATACACCCCAAAACACATTATACTACTTCTCCTGAGTACGGCAATACCACATGTGTGGAACTTTTTTGCACCCTAACTGCGCTAAGGGGCCCAAAGTCCAATGAGTACCTTTAGGATTTTACAGGTCATTTTGCGACATTTGGTTTCGAAACTACTCCTCATGGTTTAGGGCCCCTAAAATGCCAGGGCAGTATAGGAACCCCACAAATGACCCCATTTTATAAAGAAGATACCCCAAGGTATTCCGTTAGGAGTATGGTGAGTTCATAGAAGATTTTTTTTTTTGTCACAAGTTAGCGGAAATTGATTTTAATTGTGTTTTTTCACAAAGTGTCATTTTCCGCTAACTTGTGACAAAAATATAAAATCGTCTATGAACTCACCATACTCCTAACGGAATACCTTGGGGTGTCTTCTTTCTAAAATGGGGTCATTTGTGGGGTTCCTATACTGCCCTGGCATTTTAGGGGCCCTAAACCGTGAGGAGTAGTCTTGAAACCAAATGTCGCAAAATGACCTGTGAAATCCTAAAGGTACTCATTGGACTTTGGGCCCCTTAGCGCACTTAGGGTGCAAAAAAATGCCACACATGTGGTACCGCCGTACTCAGGAGAAGTAGTATAATGTCTTTTGGGGTGTATTTTTACACATACAGATGCTAGGTGGGAGAAATATCTCTGTAAATGACAATTGTTTGATTTTTTTTACACACAATTGTCCATTTACAGAGAGATTTCTCCCACCCAGCATGGGTATGTATAAAAATACACCCCAAAACACATTATACTACTTCTTCTGAGTACGGCGATACCACATGTGTGACACTTTTTTGCAACCTAGGTGCGCTAAGGGGCCTAACGTCCTATTCACAGGTCATTTTGAGGCATTTGGATTCTAGACTACTCCTCACGGTTTAGGGCCCCTAAAATGCCAGGGCAGTATAGGAACCCTACAAGTGACCCCATTTTAGAAAGAAGACACCCCAAGGTATTCTGTTAGGAGTATGGTGAGTTCATAGAAGGTTTTTTTTTTTGTCACAAGTTAGCGGAAAATGACACTTTGTGAAAAAAAAACAATACAAATCAATTTCCACTAACTTGTGACAAAAAATAAAATCTTCTATGAACTCATCATGCACCTAACAGAATATCTTGGGGTGTCTTCTTTCTAAAATGGGGTCACTTGTGGGGTTCCTATACTGCCCTGGCATTTTAGGGGCCCTAAACCGTGAGGAGTAGTCTGGAAACCAAATGCCGCAAAATGACCCTTGAAATCCTAAAGGTACTCTTTGGACTTTGGGCCCCTTAGAGCAGTTAGGGTGCAAAAAAGTGTCACACATGTGTATCGCCGTACTCAGGAGAAGTATTATAATGTGTTTTGTGGTGTATTTTTACATATAACCATGCTGGGTGGGAGAAATATCTCTGTAAATGACACATTTTTGATTTTTTTTAAACACAATTGTCCATTTACAGAGAGATTTCTCCCACCCAGCATGGGTATGTGTAAAAATACACCACAAAACACATTATACTACTTCTCCTGAGTACGGCGATACCACATGTGTTACACTTTTTTGCAGCCTAGGTGCGCTAAGGGGCCCAACGTCCTATTCACAGGTCATTTTGAGGCATTTGTTTTCTAGACTACTGCTCACGGTTTAGGGCCCCTAAAATGCCAGGGCAGTATAGGAACCCCACAAGTGACCCGATTTTAGAAAGAAGACACCCCAAGGTATTCCGTTAGAGGTATGGTGAGTTCATAGAAGATTTTATTTTTTGTCACAAGTTAGTGAAAAATGACACTTTGTGAAAAAAACAATAAATATCAATTTCCGCTAACTGTTGACAAAAAATAAAATCTTCTATGAACTCGTCATACACCTAACAGAATACCTTGGGGTGTCTTTTTTCTAAAATGGGGTCACTTGTGGGGTTCCTATACTGCCCTGGCATTTTACGGGCCCAAAACCGTGAGTAGTCGGGAAACCAAATTTCTCAAAATGACTGTTCAGGGGTATAAGCATCTGCAAATTTTGATGACAGGTGGTCTATGAGGGGGCAAATTTTGTGGAACCGGTCATAAGCAGGGTGGCCTCTTAGATGACAGGTTGTATTGGGCCTGATCTGATGGACAGGAGTGCAAGGAGACAGGAGGTGATTCATGGGTGTCTCAGGGGGTGGTTAGAGGGGAAAATAGATACAATCAACGCACTGGGGAGGTGATCGGAAGGGGGTCTGAGGGTTTGGCCGAGTGATCAAGAGCCCACACGGGGCAAATTAGGGCCTGATCTGATGGGTAGGTGTGCTAGGGGGTGACAGGTGGTGACAGGAGGTGATTGATGGGTGTCTCAAGGTGTGATTAGAGGGGGGAAATAGATGCAATCAATGCACTGGCGAGGTGATCAGAGCTGGGGTCTAAGGGCGTTCTGAGGGTGTGGGCGGGTGATTGGGTGCCCTAGGGGCAGATTAGGGTCTAATCTGATGGGTATCAGTGACAGGGGCTGACTGATGGGTGATCAGTGGGTGATTAGATGGCAGAACAGATGTAAACAATGCACTTTGGAGGTGATCTGAGGGTAGGTCTGGGGCAATATGATGGTGTGGGCGGGTGATCAGATTGCCCGCAAGGGGCAGGTTAAGGGCTGATTGATGGGTGGCAGTGACAGGGGGTGATTGATGGGTGATTGATAGGTGATTGACAGGTGATCAGTGGGTTATTACAGGCAAGAACAGATGTAAATATTGCACTGGCGAATTGATAAGGGGGGGGGGGGTCTGAGGGCAATCTGAGCGTGTGGGGCGGGTGATTGGGTGCCCGCAAGGGGCAGATTATGGTCTATTCTGATGGGTAACAGTGACAGGTGGTGATAGGGGGGGATTGATGGGTAATTAGTGGGTGTTTAGGGTAGAGAACAGATGTAAACACTGCACTTGGGAGGTGATCTGACATCGGATCTGCGGGCGATCTATTGGTGTGGGTGGGTGATCAGATTGCCCGCAAGGGGCAGGTTAGGGGCTGATTGATGGGTGGCAGTGACAGGGGGTGATTGATGGGTGGCAGTGACAGGGGGTGATTGATGGGTGATTGACAGGTGATCAGTGGGTTATTACAGGGAAGAATAGATGTAATATTGCACTGGCGAATTGATAAGGGGGGGTCTGAGGGCAATCTGAGCGTGTAGGCGGGTGATTGGGTGTCCGCAAGGGGCAGATTAGGGTCTGATCTGATGGGTAACAGTGACAGGTGGTGATAGGGGGTGATTGATGGGTAATTAGCGGGTGTTTAGAGTAGAGAACAGATGTAAACACTGCACTTGGGAGGTGATCTGATGTCGGATCTGCGGGCGATCTATTGGTGTGGGTGGGTGATCAGATTGCCCGCAAGGGGCAGGTTAGGGGCTGATTGATGGGTGGCAGTGACAGGGGGGTGATTGACAGGTGATTGGCAGGTGATCAGGGGGGATAGATGCATACAGTACACAGGGGGGGGGTCTGGGGAGAATCTGAGGGGTGGAGGGGTGATCAGGAGGGAACAGGGGGCAGTTTAGGGTTAAAAAAAAATAGCGTTGACAGAAAGTGACAGGGAGTGATTGATGGGTGATTAGGGGGGTGATTGGGTGCAAACAGGGGTCTGGGGGGTGGGCAGGGGGGGGGGGGGTCTGAGGGGTGCTGTGGGCGATCAGAGGGAAGGGGGGTCAGGATCAGTGTGCTTGGTGCAGACTAGGGTGGCTGCAGCCTGCCCTGGTGGTCCCTCGGACACTGGGACCACCAGGGCAGGAGGCAGCCAGTATAATAGGCTTAGTATACATTACAAAGCCTGTTATGCTAAGTACATGCGGCGATCCGGGTGCTAGTAACCCACCGGCGCTTCCGAACGGCCAGCGGGTTACAGCTCGAGGGGCGCGGAGCCAGTCGCCGGCGGCTGATCGCGTCACGAATGACGCGATCGCTGCATAACCACGCCCGCAGCCGCCCCCGCCGATGGGCGTATTGCGGTCGTTTAGGCCCGGACTTTCCCGCCGCCCGTCGGCTGGGGGCGGTCCTTAAGTGGTTAATAAACAGAAGTGTACAAGCTGCGTAAGGTTCTTGCCCTGACAGGTTCCCCTACAGTCAATTTAAACAGAAGTTGTGGATGGATTTACTATACTGCAAAACATCTTTATCTTTGTCTCTTCTTTTAGTTGACATTAACATTATACATTGGACTGGTAGCTTAGAAAAGTACAGGTAAAAAATAGCAGTCTATAACAAAACAATTACTGTACACATAAAGATGTCACAAATGACACTAGTACTTTATCTTGCTGAAATCAGAGACAGAAATATGAGAACAGGAAATATCACTCTTTTATTGTGAAAGTTGTCCTGTGTAATGTTTGTCTTGTTGAATCATGAAGGTGTGCCTGGACTGGTTATTTGTAAAATTAGCTATTTTATTCAAACATTTCAGATTCATTGTTCTGATTTTCTAGCTTCTAAATCTTTTGGCAGGAGCACAGCTAAACGTGCCACTATCCCATAGCAAGACTGTGAAGAGTCCCCTATCCTTTCTTGATAACTGCTGAGGGTACATTCTTACAAATAAACATTTTATGGGAAATAACAATATGATCAGCGTGAATCTTGGGGAGGGTGGAATACAAGTTGCAGTGTACATACAGTATTCCAATTCCAGTTCATAATGTTTCCTACGTTTTTGAATTTTGTGGAAAAATGTTGTGTCACTGCCACTGTGCCAGGTATGTGTTCCTGTTTCCATACATGTTGTAGAGAGTGTAATGATTAGAGATGATCAATGAAATGCAAATAATTCCTTTTTAGCAAATGTCATGCAAGCTGTATGCAGTGGGACAATCAAAAATATGATTGGTCTAATGCAAGCCGCCTACAATTTGCGTGAGATTTGCATGCAAGCCATTATTATTTGCATCTCATTGACGGTCTCTAGTAATTATTACTTTCATGTTTACTAACTATCTGTAATGATTTGCTCAGCTGCCTGTGCAGGCAGGCAGCTTTTTGACCATTGTTTAGATTTGCATGCTGCAGGACTCTGGAAAGAAGAGCTTCTGTCAGTTTTGCAGCTTGTGCTTGCAGAGGAATTTGCATACGTTGTCATGCAAATTGCCTGGCCACATTCATTGGAGGCGTGTACTATAAGTACTATGTCTTTCCCACAATGCTTGGCTGGTCATAAGGAGTCTTCCTGTGAAACACTCTGGAGAGTGTCAGCCATGCTCTTGGTTTGAAGATCAGCTTAGAGTAATTCCTGGAAACTGTGCTAGGCAGATTCCTTAGTGCAGTTAGGATTGTTTATCTGTTTGTTTGTTCTGTTGCTGTTGTCCTGTCCCAGCGGTGGTCGACAGGGAATGGTTCTGATCTCTGTTCTTGGAGTATAGCTGGTGCAGCGGTTGCTACCAGCTATCTCTTCTGTTCTGTCTCCTGGGATCGCGCTAGCCACTTTTCGCTAGCGCTGTGGATCCTTCTGTTCTGTCTCCTGGGATCGCGCTAGCCACTTTTCGCTAGCGCTGTGGATCCTTCTGTTCTGTCTCCTGGGATCGTGCTAGCCACTTTTCGCTAGCGCTGTGGATCCTTCTGTTCTGTCTCCTGGGATCGCGCTAGCCACTTTTCGCTAGCGCTGTGGATCCTTCTGTTGTCTCCTGGGATCGCGCTAGCCACTTTTCGCTAGTGCTGTGGATCCTTCTGTTGTCTCCTGGGATCGCGCTAGCCACTTTTCGCTAGTGCTGTGGATCCTTCTGTTCTGCTACTCTGTACCTGGATCACGTTAGCCACTTTCGCTAGTGCTGTGGATCCTATATCTCGCTTGTCCCTGTTTTCGTGTGTCTGTCTTGTCTGCTACGATCGCTTGCTGGAGGCTCGGTGAGGTAACCGTTAAGCAAGCGCTCGCGTCCTCTGTTTCATGTTTGTCTGTCGATGGTTAGTTAGGCGTGCTTGTCTCTATTGTGCTTATCACGTGGAGACCGCGCATAACCGCGTGCACTGTTGCGAATGAGTGCGGTGTTCGCGGTTAGCTAGCATTTGTTATTTTCCGCAACTCCTCATTGTATTATTTGCTGTGCCTTTGCTAACCTCGTATTCTGTTCTGATCTGCCTTGTGTCACGTCTGGCGATCGCACCTCTCGCGATCGCGTTCCTGTTTCATATCTGCTGTTGTGTGTGCACTGTCGCGGGGTGGCGACTAGGTTGGCGCACACACATACAACCTGTCCCTTTGCTCGTCTCATTCGCAATCGCCTCTCTCGCGATTGCGTTCTGCGCTTCGTACAATTCCTGTCTGGCATTTGTGGAGGTACAGAGGATTGGTTCCTCTGCACTCCCCAGCGCCATCTGCCGACAGGAATTTTCCCTCTACGGGTGCGTAGCACCTTTTGCTGGGTGCCTGCAAATATACGCTTGTGGAGGATTTCCGCCGTGTCAGCGCACGCGTTGTGCGCTGATCACGGAGAAAGTTCCACAATCGTTACACTATCCTCTCCAGTTTTACATCTCCCCTAGGTGACCTCTGCCTCGTTTTTTTTTTGGGGGGGGGGGGGGCACAACAGGTGGTCATAACTGGTGCCCCTCACACCCTGCAGTAAAGGCTGATGACCCTGGGGATAGAGGCAGCATTGTCCGGCCTGACAGAAGGATACTCTGCCTCATTTTTAACTGCCTCCTTCTATCCTCACTCCAACTCCCCACTCCTCCAGCTGATGCCCACAAACTTGACCACCCCCTCCATCCTTACTTCCCTCTCTGAACTCTGGCTCACCACTCTGAATGCCCTTAAGCCTTGGTTCACGCAGCATCTTGATCAAAGCCTTTTCAGCAAGTGTGCAGAAAAACATCTGACAGCTTTTAATGGCTTTCTGTATTTTCCACCCTTGCAGTGGGACACGCAGACGCATAAGTAAGTGGTCCTGGAAACTGCATGTTGCTTCCAGGGTTGGCTGAAACAATGGGAAGAATCGGGATCGGAACGTGGCGTTCGCAGAAATGAAGGTAAAAGTACGGAACAATGGGTAGCTCTTAATCGACAAGCGGCTGGCGGAAAATGAACTGCAATCGTCCATGTGAACCAGACCTAAGAGAAGGACAAAGTGCAGGATGCTTTCATATCGGGAGAGTAAGCATGCAATTAGCTAGTGAAAGGAATGCTGATTCTTCTTAGGACAGTACAACTGACAGCCCAAGTCCATGTATTTTGAAGACAGGCCAAGATCTAAAGTAGTGTTTCCCAAACCTGTCCTCAAAGATCATCAAGGTGCATGTTTTGTAGAATTCCACAAAGGTTGTTAATTCACACAGCACTAATTCCCACACTTGTGCATATGAGAGGTTACCTGCAAAATGGGCCTTGAGGAGAGATTTGGGAAACACTGCTCTACATTGTGGATAGCACCAAGTTTGGGAAAACACTAAGGGCCTGATTCACAAAGCGGTGCTAACAATTAGCACGCTGGTGAAAAGCCCTTTATCACGCCTAAACTCAGTTTAGGCATGATAGGTTTAGGTGTGATAAGTTTAGATGTGATAAGTTTAAACACCAACTGGGTTAGCACCGCAGTGCACAGCTGATCAAAAGTGTTGCGCTTGCAAAGTCTGGTGCACTTCGCATAGAGTTTAATGGCGCTGCTTTGCGTGCGGGACTTTGCGCGCGATCTAAACGTATCTAAACTTATCATGCCTAAACTTATCACGCCTCAACTTACCACGCCTAAACTGGCTTTTCACCAGCGTGGTGCAATGGTTATCACACCTAAAGTCTCTAACTGGGTTAGCACCGCTTTGTGAATCGAGCCCTAAGTGAGGTAAATCTGTTGCTCAGTTACAGTGAATTGAAGGGTTTACAGTATTAAAATCCAGAATGATCAGATTTTTTTAAGCCCAACCAAAAGGTTGTGGAGCATTTTGAATAGACTATATTACATGCCAATGTACCTATTGTGGCTATGGGATTTACCACTGTATATTAGGCCCAGATTTACCTCACAGGAGCCTATCAACGCATATGTCTTGGCACCTCATTGAACCTACAAAACCCAACCAAACTGCGCCGCAAGTGTGCTGGCTGGCCCAGCTGTCTCTTCTCCCTTACTTCCCTTGCCTGTCATAGGTAGCTACAGGTGCCCCTTAGTATTAGGTAGCCAGAAGTACCCTCAGTATTAAAGGGAATGCAAGGTGAGAGGAATATGGAGGCTGTCATATTTATTTCCTTGCAAACAATGCCAGTTGCCTGGCAGCCCTGTTTAATTTCTGGCATAAGTAGTGTCTGAGTCAAAACCCTTGCACAAGCATATGGTCAATCCAGTAAAACCTGAGTCATCTGGATCAACGTACCTGATCTGCTACATGCTTGTTCAGGGTCTATGGCTAAAAGTATAGCCAGGCAACTGGCATTGTTTAAAAGGAAATAAATAAGGCAGCTTCCATATCCCTCTCACCTCGTGTTCCCTTCAAGTAGCTAGAGGTGCCCCCAAGTATTAGGTAGCTAGAGGAACCTCAGTATTAAGTAGCTAGAGGTGCCCCCAGCTACAGGAACCTCAGTATTAAGTAGCTAGAGGTGTCCCTGACTGAAGGGAGATCTGGTGAGTGGAATGCTGAGAGCTGTGTGCAAGCTTCTCATTTACACTCTCATCAAGACTCTGCATGGGGTAAGAGGGAGGGAGGCACTCAAGGAGTGAGCTGCTTTTCCATTATCAGGCACCTGTAGGCATGTGCCTACAGTGCCTAATGTTAAATCTGGCCCTGCTGTATATATACCGTACTTTTCGGAATATAAAACACACTTCTCCCCCAGAAGTGGAGAGAAAAGGTCACTGTGTCTTATATTCCATATACATGAAGTCCCCGACTTACGAAACACCCACCAATTCGAACTGCCAACCCGCTGTGATGTCGGGGACTCCCTGTACTGTGTCCTCCTTTGTCCCCGTGTCCTCCTCCACTCTGCAGAGTATAATTAGCAGTGGAAGCAGCAAGCGCATCTCTCACCTGATCTGACGGCACCCGCGGCAATCAGCAGCTCCTCTCCCTTCCTTCAGTGCAGCCTTTTCCTCATTGCGTTATTACACGTGGCCAGCACTAGGGGAACAGTGAGGAAGAGAAGAAGTCCCTGATTGCCGTGGTGCCTTTGGAACAGGTGAGAGTCCTGGTTGGCCTCCACTGATATTAGCTCTGCAAGGGAGGAGCAGAGGACACAGGGGGATAAAAATTATGACACGGGGGAACAAACAAGGACACAAGCGGACAAAATGGAGGACACAGGGAGACAAACTAGCGCATGGAACAAAAAGAAGGACACGGACAAATGAGGACAAGGGTACAAAAAAGAGGACACAGGGGACAAAAAACAATGACACATGGGGGACAAACAAGGACACAGGGGAAAAAAGGAGGACACAAAAACAAACTAGGACACAGGGGGACAAATTAGGACACTGGGGCACAAACAAGGAAATGGGGATAAAAAGGGGCATGGAGGTACATGGGAGACAAGGACATAGGGGGACAAAACAGGCCATGGAGGAGGACACAAAGGGACAATAGAAGACACAGAAGGGGCATGAAGGAGGACTGTGAGGTTTAGCGGAGGCACCGCCGCGCTTGGCAGCATGGCGGCGGTCTCCGCTTCCCAGCCGGCGGTTTCCGCCACACATGCGGAGCCGGTGGCACAGAGCAGGGGGGACACCGCCGCCGCGGCTGGCGACATGGCGGCGGGTCCCGCAACCCAGCTGGCGGACTTCAATGTGCGTTCGTGCACTGACCTGGGGCCTGGCCTCTCTGGTACTCAGAGGCAGAGGGTCACGCGCGCACGAGGCAGCAGGACTTTTACCTCCTACGTAGGAAGGTCAGCTGACTCTCCAGTCAGCTGACCTCAGAAGGTCTCCGGATTGGCTGGGCTTCTGGGCGGGCTGGCTGAGTGACTCTCAGCATATAAGGAGCTTGATGTCAGTTGCTCCTTGTCTGCTGTCGTGAATACATATTGTGTTAGCGCTCAGACCTTAGTCCAGTTTCCTAGGTGTTGATACCAAGGACGTCACACCTTAGATTAGGATTGTATTTGTATATTACCTGTGTTTTGACTCTGGCTATCCCTGACTACTCTTTACTCTAACGCTCTTGTACTTCTGCCTATCTGATTCAAGTTGCCGACCCTGCCTGTTTACCGACTCTGAATCAGCCTTCTGTTTCTGTACTGCTGCCGCCTTCTCTGTTGCCGAACCTCTGCTTGTCTGACCTTTCTCCCTTCAGTGGAACGTCTCCCACTGTAGGGTTATCTCTGAGGCTTGCCTCTCCGAGACGCCTGCCCTAGCAGACGATTACTGCCAGGGGCCGAGATTCCTCTCTTTGCCTGGTTTGAGGATCTCACACATGGGGTTCCCATTCAGAGGTAACCACACCTCTGAGTATTTGCCGTGTGGTGGATTTTTCCACGATCTTGTGAATTATTGCTGTCGTTATTGTTATTTACTGTGTTAGGTGTCCGGAGGTTAGTTACACTTTTATTATTGGTGATTCGGCAGATCATCAATAATCAGGTGACATCTATATTGTTGGCGATACTGCAGATCACCAATAATCAGATTCTCTCTGTTTGCTGACACCGATCCTTACAAGGACACAAGGGGACAGAGGAGGACACAAGAGGGACATTAGAAGACACAAAGGGGCACAAAGAAGGACACAAGAGGGACAGAGGAGGGCACATGGGGACACAGGACACAAGGTGACAGAGGACGACACAGGGGGACAAAAGAGGTAAAAAAGGGACACAATAATTGGGGGGAGCACATCTACAAGATGCCCCTGGACCATGGATTCACTAGGTTTAGTATATTTTTTCCCCTGGTTTTGTCCTCTAAACCTAGGTGCATCATAGTCCAGAGCATCTTATATTCTGAAAAATACAATACATCTATATACTTGCATTGCTGTGTTAATACAAAGTTTACAACCTCTACATCTTTGTCTTGACAAATTATTTTGACAATTCTTTTTGAACACTGTTGATTCATGGAGTGGAATGTAAGGGAAATGATTTTGCCTTATTGTCAGACGGAACCATAATGTTGCTTACAGCTTTAAACCTCATTTCCCTAGAGCTTCATCAGAGAAAGATTACTAAGTGATAAAATATGATCGGTATTGTATTATCATGCAATATTCCCCTTTCTGTAAGAAAATTTACTCCATTATTACTCGCCGTCCCTGTTTAATAGAGACAGCAAGTGGTGTGTTGATTTTGTGATTTTTTTTCCTTTTTGTTTTGTTGTTTCTCTGTTTTTACAGTGACAGTTTTCAGTTTACTTATATGATGCTTAATTAAAAACCCTACTCCTAAGAAGATGACACAGCCTGAGAGGTTTTTATGTACAACAAATGTAAAGCTTTAACTGCGTTACAATAATCCCAATCATCATAATTTTGTATATATATATACTCTTTGTGTGAAAATAGCTAACCTCTAGCGATTTAAAAAATCTTTAGGGGCTGGTGGGTTGGTCCTATCTCAGCCACCCCCCCCCCCCCCCTCCCCTCCCCACACACACACACAATCTCCCAAACCTACTAGGAGTGAGTGTTAGACCCTTTTCTGTCACTTCCTATGTCTAGTGGTTGAGCTAAATGATCCCACCCTAGTACAAACTGGCTTATCTTTCTTTTTCCTTTATAGAAATTTCCACATTGAGCTCCTTTGTCCTACTACTGTGCTTTTTTGATTTATATTGTGATGCGGTTGATACAAAATTTGAATTATTTCCTTTATTTGCCTACCATATGAACCTCTCAATACCTCTGCTCTGTATTGTTAGTCATGATTCTTGGAATAAAAAATTATTATGGAAAAAAAACTAATTTATCTACACCGTTTATATCTACACCATAAGATATACAAATAGAAACGTTCTCCTGTAAATTATCATATTCTAATTCTTCTCATAATATCGGTGTGTGTTTATCATTGGATGAAAATAACAGCCTATTATCCAGCGTGTGAGAGAAATGCAGCTGTTCACACAACTAATAGGCTAAGGTTCTATTTCCTCATTAACCATGCCATACAGAAGTGGCCAAATTGTCATCCCTATCTGCCCTCTTGCATGCTGGATACCAACCAGATAATGCGCCTAATTATTGGGATTTTCCCATCTCAGAATCATGTGAGGGACTCCAGCAATGAAAAGCCTAACCTAAACTGAGGAAATTGAATATATTCTTACTGTAAGCCTTGTAATTCTGATAAGGACTCCATTTTCCTGAATTGGTTTTAATCCACATTACGGCTGTAATAAATGATACAAAACATTTGTTGTGCCATCCAGACATCTTTCAATTGAGATTGTTCAGTGACGTCTATGCAAACTCCACATGAAAAGTTATTGGTTCATTTGGTTTTTTTATTGAGTGGGAGAGCAATACAATAAAAAACAAAACAAAAGGCAAACATTTGTTTTAGCTTGTTTTGTGATTTCTGTGAAAATGTGATTTCATTCAAATGTATGTGTGGCTCATATAATTCTACGAGAGACTGAGGCTACTGTGACAACTAGAGGATACATCAGCCATAAAACAGTCGTGAGGGATGTCAGATGGGCAGACAAAACGTTCAGTGCATAGAATTTACTTGTGTTATTTTAACTGTGCCTATGTTTTACGCAATAATCATTTCATTTTTCAAAATGTTCTCACGGAATTTATATCGTGACTCTTATGCAGTTTAGATTTTGCAATGTTTATCTTGGCTGACCCTTTAAAAAATAAAATGTAAACTGTTTGCTGATGATCAAGTGCTTGGCCCCTGCCCAGACCCTTTACTAAATTTAGATATCTGATGCAGTATAGCCTTTATCTGCAGAGCAATAATTCTTTGTGGGGAATTTACTCCTAAACTACATTTGTTAAGCTCATTCCTCCCATAGAACTCAAAGTGCCTGATTCAGCAAGATTGTGTTTATCTTCCAAATCTTCCAATTATCTTCCAAAAAAAAAAAATCATGATCAGATTTACTAAGCAAAAACTGGCCATGTACTGGTTGGAGAGGTTAACTATTCTGCTGCTTCTGCATGGAAAAGCATTATTGTATTTTTTATATTACATTAAACTAATTCCTTGACAGCTTTTTTCAGAGGGAAGCCAATTATCCATCCCTGCAAGTTAAAATAATTCTTACATATAGTCTGTTATTAACTCCTTCAACCATCATGTAGGCTGGTCAGCAAGATGGCATACAGCAGTGTAGGACTTAGCCCACTTACTAATGACAACCGACATGGCTTTTATCTCTGGTGCATTGCAAAAATGGCCAGCTGTTGCAAAGCACCACCACCCAGAAGGTGGTGGGGCCAGTGGTATAAGGAGACTTATAAATCTGTCTAGATTACACAGTAGGGTCAGGTGGCTAGATTACCATGGTTCAGCTGCTGTCTCATTTTCCAGCATTAACTTAGCTTTATATTAAAAATAAATGGTGTGTGAAGAGCATATGTTGCACTTCAAAATACTAGTTAAAACACACTATATTAACTCTCTGTGGTAGGTTTACAGCGCGCAGTACTCTCCCATTGAGATTTTTCATAATCACTGTTCAAACCTGGGTCCTGCGCAACATTTTACTTCAGGGTCCATGGCAATCCCACCATGTTCCCAGGTGTTGAATGTCATCCGCTGTCCGGGGCAGCGCAGCTATCGGGTTCTGGTGCTTCCTCTATAGTGTCCGCCAGCCCGCGACACAGGTCTCTGACTTGTGACCCAGGCCAAAGGAATGCCTACAAATTTGGTGCTAAAATTAGGGTATTAAAACCCTGCTCAGACAGAACTCATGGCTGTTTAATCTCTACAGCTCTTTTGTGAGCCTTAGACCCTGCCTGTCAGTCCCGTAGCTACCTGTGACCCTGGTCCTGCCTAACCAGCTATATACTGTCTACCTACCCTCTCCTCACAGCAACGTTCATCATGCTATTTTTGTCTCCAGTGGAGTAACCCTAGGTGTCACAACCTAGTAGCATCTAGCAGCAATAAGGCTGTTTCTGGCCATTATAGTGCCCCAGGCAAGGCACCTTTTGTTTCATGCCTCCCTTCACGCCATTTTGTGTAAAGGAAGATGAGAATTATATAGCACCACCCTGGTCCAGTCTCCAGTTTTCCAGAACACATCTTTACTTGGGTTTTCCTGTAACGTCCTCCAACATATCTTCACTCATAACAAGTATCTTCAGTATCCCCCAAAACAGTAACCTTTCCTTTGTCTTTTTTTGTGGCTAACCTTCTCATTTGATCTCCACCCCATACAAAAGTATGTACACATTTCTAAACCCTTGTTTTGTTTGTTTTTTAAGTCAAAAAATTTGTATTGAACATTAATACATTAACAAAGAAAAAACTTCTATATCAGCCATTTGTCATAGCACAACAGTCATAAATACAGTTATACAGATATGAAAAACAATCTGCGCTACGTCAATAAATATTGGCCTAGAAGGTCCTAGCATTAAGTAAATGGCTACTAGCTCCAGAGAACCTGTATTGTTCATTTCAACTAGTCAGTCCCTGATAGACGGCAGGTCAGAGTGTCAGGAACCGGCCCGCGGCACGCCTGCGTATACGGTTCCCGACTGCGGGTTTTACCAGATCGAGAGGGGAAGCAGCCCTAGTCGAGCTAAAACAAGGCTGGGACCCCTCAGAACACCTCTCACTGCCACCACTAGCTGTTTGCTAGACACTTCCACTCTGCTGTCGAGTCCTCAGCGCGCACTCCGCGTTTTCGTATTCGGGTCAGCTTTGCGCTTAGGCCGAATACGGGAAGCCACGCACCCACACACACACACAGTTGCAATCTTACACGGTAGTGAAGCAAAAAACCACTAACAGTCGTTCCGAAGGATACTGTTAGCCACTCTGCTGTGGCTACTCGCACTGGCGTTTTTCGTACGCTGGGTCAGCTGCGCGCTTTAGGCCAACGTATGACAAACGCCCCCACACACAATGCAATTACAATCTCATATGGTAGTGTTGCTCCAGCATACAAATAGGCATGGATTTATACACACTTCAATCTCTTCTAGGTTATGAGTGTTAGTTTAGCACAGCAGACGTCAAGTTTATTAAATAACAATATAATATTCCATAAAAAAACGTGGAACAATGCAGAACAGAATATATATACAAAAGATTACAAAAAACAAAATAAAAAAAAGTTACAAAGATAACAGTTACAAAAATACACGCACGGATATTTGCGTAAAAATAAACGGGGGAAAAAAGAACGTTACCAGCTTAGGTTAGAACGTTGTTTGACGGGAGGACGCCGTTTCGACCAGGAGTCGCGATCATCCCTAGCTAAAGCGCTACCTCCAAGAGAAGATTCTTTCTAGGTATCTGGCTCTTCTTTTTATACTCTGAAGTGTCCCCTGGGGCATTTAATGTCCAGCCCCCAAGAACTAATGCAATTTCCCCGTTTGTGACATCACCGAACGCTTGTCATAATCTTCCTGTGATATGCAAACGTCAAAGGGTTCCTGTTTTAGCTTCTTGAAGGTTGCAGAATTCAATAGGTAAGATTGTATCCTACCAGACATCAAAAGGCTTCCTCAACATTATTTCCTAGGTTAAAGTGTATTTTAGCACATACATGAAAAGACTTCCCTAGTCCACGTTACAGGTGACAACCCCAATGCTGACAGTATTTCCTAGCTGATCAAAGATAAGGATATAGTTTGCACCTCCACCAATAATTTAATTTCCTCACAACAAAATAGTGTTTAACACACAGGAGGCTCTTCCTCAACAGAAGTGTAAATGTTTCAAGTGTCAATGACTTCCACACTTCACTTCTGCCATTGTCTGATTACCCCAGCTTATTCACTGAAGTCCCTTTAGATGCAAATGTAGTACAGCCAGATGACCATCACTTCAAAGCAGAATACACATGTGAGATATAGCAGACAGAAAAATGACAGAGATATGTTCCTGTGCTCCCTAATATCATCAGCACCTCAATATATCACCACACAGAGGATTTCCAGTTTAGGCATCGTAAGTCTGGCAGCTACAAGAATATGGTGCAAGAGGGATTTCTTAAATTTTGTTAGTGGCATAAGTACCAAGAGTAAAAAAAAAAAAAGAGTATCAGCAAAACACGTTAACTCAAATCCAATACATTTTAAAACAATATGATTTATAGTGTCTCAGAAGGTTTGAGTTTCAGATAAGAGACCCAAATATGTTTCCATTGAACCAGTGTGCTGTAAGCATCTCCAGCATAGAGGAGATATATCTGGGAATATTTGGTGTATTGTATCCGAGGTCTTATACCATCTGGATTACAGTATTTTGTATGATCTTTTTCATTCCCTCCCTCAGACAAAGATGATTTATTGCAAAAACAAATGCCTTCCACCACTGTTCTTGAGAAATTTCCCTGCCCAGCTCACTTGGCCACAGTAGCAGGGACCTAGGGGGCGCATCGCATATATATGATAGCAGAAGAGCCCAAAAAACGGTTATAAAGCATCGATTTATAGGGATTTAAAACAATGAATTTCCACATCTATTAAATCTTGGTCATCAGCCACGTAGGGCAAAAACAAAATGAGAGCGTTGCAAATTTGCAAAATGGGACATATTTGCCACTCCAAGTTTTTGTGCTAGTTCAACCTGACAGGCACCCAGTTGAGCCCATAAGATCTCTTTCTGCAGGTCCTCTGAGTTACGATTGGAGCACCCTATGCCCGTACTGTAGCAAATATTGTCATGTCTGCTTTTGAGTACACCCATTTTTTGGGCCGGGATGCTCCCACCGCCATCCGAGGATACTGCAGATTTATTGATGACTTGTTTTTTGGCTGGACGGGCACGGAGAGTGAGTTGCACCTGGTTTTTTTTATGAACTCAACCTTAAACATGACACTTTGAAGTTTAAAATGGATTATGGTGACAGTGTTATCCATTTTTTCGATTTGGAAATTAGGAAGAAGGATGAAGGTTTTGAAACCGATTTGTATAGAAAGAGTACTGATAAAATGGCTTTCTACTAGCCAGTAGCTGTCACCCTAAGCCATACATAAACGGTCTCCCTAAGAGCCAGTACATTAGAGTAAGAAGGATCACTTCTTCGGATGAGTTGTATCTGAAGCAGGCGCTCCTCCTCACAGATGAGTTTGCAAAAAGAGGGTATACCGGTAGTAGAAAGAAATGCGAGGAGTACACAGCAGAAATTGCTGAAATGGAGAGGGAAACACTGAGAGTATATAAAACACAAGATCAGGAGAATTCAGAAAGTGTTCATTTTGTTACAACTTTTTGCAGAGAATCAACAGTACTACAAGACATGGTCCAAAAGTTTTGGCTGGTGATTGAGAGTGATCCCCGACTCGCTCTGATTTGTAGGAATCCACCTAGATTTGTCTATAGAAAGTGTAAGTCCCTTAGAGATCACTTAACGAGAGCTGATATGGGGTACCTAAGGGGAGCTCCCAGAGATTTTTTGGGTACACCCAAGATGGGAACGTTTGCATGCCTACATTGTCAACATAAGAGCAACATACAGAGTTTATTAAAGCGAAAGACGGGGTGTTAGACATCACTAAAGCATCCCCCATTGCCCGACATTTTGTCAAGAATAGACACAATGCCAATCAGTTTAGATGGCAGGTACTGAAAGTGGTGCAATCCCAAGAGGGCAGGTCCCATACCAATACTCTCCTTAAACGTGAAGCCTGGTGGATGGAGCGATTGGGAACTCAATCACCCAGTGGCCTGAATGAGGACTTTAATCTGAGATGTTTCCTTTAACAGGTATTGCTGCTTTCTTCGCTTGTAAGGGTTAACTATGTTCTAAGCATGTGTCCGCCCCCCAATTGGTGGGTGTGGCATGTTTTATAAAGTCTATCAGGTACCAGAAGTGTAAGCACTTGAGAAAGGGCCTTTGCCTGAAACGTTGTGCTATTGCTATGTTGTACCTCCGCAGTATGGAATAAATACCATTTGGATATATATCCATTGTTTTGGAGTCGAGTTCTGCATGGCATTATTGCTGATATACTGCCAGGTGCCCCCTTACAAGTATCTCATCTAAAAGTACCCCATTCACCTTGAACTGCACAGAGGGGTTAGTATATAGTAAGGATATTGTATCATAAAAACCAGTTCCAGGCACGAGTCCCAGTCCTGCTAGCGATCAATGCAGAAAAGACCAAAACAACCGGTCAAAGGCTTTCTCCACATCAACTGCCAGCAAAAGAGTTGGAACACCATGTTTCTGCACAAACTAGGAAAGCAGAATGGTTTCTACAACTCGGAGGAAGTTGTAATTCGGGGTCTGGCAATTGCCGGATCCCCGAATTATCCTTGCATGGGGTTTGCAGCATAGCACTAGTGGCTTTGGTGTTTAGAGCTGAGCGCTGGGTGCTGAAATAACCTGATTCGGTAATTGCTGCTCTGTAGCATGTCTTTACCTGGCTTTGGGATTCATGTGATATGGGCAGATGCAGCTTTTTTAGGAAAAACTGTCACTTCTGTTATGTTATCAAAAGCTTTAACAAACAAGGGGGCTAGAGAGTAGATAGGAGGCAAAAAATATATAGTATTTGGCTGAAAAGCTGCCTGGTCCTGTTGCCTTGCCAGGAGAGGGTGTTTCTTCAGGTATGCATCTATTTTTTCTATAGGGGCGTCTTGGTCTGCAATATTATACAACTTAGAATATAACCATGGAACACCTTAGCAATATCCTCAGACCTAGATACATTTTTCTTAGTCTGATCAACAATGGGTGGGATGGAGGTGGCGCCCCACTTCACTCACAGAGAAGTGGCCAGCATCCTACTGCATTTGTTATTAAATACATACACAGAGGCCTTATATCGCTGAAGATTTTTACCCTCTATTGGATTCCAAGCGATCCCTGAGAACTCCCCTAAGTCTGCCCTCCTGTGTCTCCCTCTGCAGAAGAGATATTTTATGTTTACCTTCAGCTCGTGTATATCCGCCAGTAGCTCCTTAATATGAGCTGGGTATTCCCTCTCTTCCTGTGCCCCTAGTTTGATCATATTACCCCGCATTACACTCTTATGAGCCAACCAAACACTATCATTAGAGGCTTCTTGGGAAAAAGTGGAGTTACAGTATTAACTATAAACTCCTGCAGAGAAGAAGACAGTTTCGCAATACACTCAGATTCTTGCAAGAGCCTAGTATTCAATTTCCAACTTCAATCACCCTGTGATAGGGAAGGACTACGAATCCAAATATATACAGGAGCATGATCTGACCATGTTTGAACTCCAATATCTTAAGTCGGGGCCCAGGAAAGGATAGCACAGGAGACTAGGAATATATCTATCTATTCTGCTATAGCTCTGATAAGGAGCAGAACAAAAAAACTGTGGTCCCACTTCTCAGGATGGAGTGTCCCCCACTAGAGGTCTGCAGCGGGTCGGGTACCCGCGGGTAACCCGAAATGCGGGTCGGATTCGGGTACCCGAATTGATTTAAGGTGCGAATAGCGAGTTGCGGGTGCGGGTAGGGTCACGGGTAGTGGTCTGCGGGTGCGGGTAGTGAAAGCAAACATGTTAACCACTTGCCGACCGCGCACTCATAACGCGCGCCGGCAAAGTGGCAGCTGCAGGACCAGCGACGCAGCGGCTGCTTCCTGTCAATTCACGGCGGGGGGTTCCGTGAATAGCCTGCGGGCCGCCGATCACGGCTCGCAGGCTAAATGTAAACATAAGCGGAAATAATCCGCTTTGTTTACATTCGTACAACGCTGCAAACAGTAGCAGCGTTCTACCAGATCAGCGATCCCCGGCCAATCCGGGGATCGCTGTCACATGACAGGCAGGAGCCTGTTAGAGGCTGCACAGGACAGATCCGTTCCTGTGCAGCCTCTGATCTCCGGGGAAGGGAGGTAGGAGAGGGAGAGGGTGAATGTCGCCGCGGAGGGGGGTTTTGAGGTGCCCCCCCCCGCAAACCTCAGCCAGCAGGAGCGATCAGACCCCCCCTACACATCATCCCCATAGGGGGGGAAAAAGGGGGGCGATCTGGTCGCTCTGCCTGCTACCTGATCTGTGCTGGGGGCTGCAGAGCCCACCCAGCACAGATCACAGAATACAGCGCTGGTCCTTAAGGGGGGGTAAAGCGTGGGTCCTCAAGTGGTTAATTCTGACTGTGTCTTTTGCTTACTTTACTTTAAAGGCTACTTTAAATGTGCACTTTAGAAAAATATGTAAAAAAGCGGGTAGCGGGTCGGGTAGCAGGCCTGCGGGTCGTGGGTCGGATGCGGGTAGCGGTTCTGCGGGTGCGGGTATCAAATTCACCAGAAAGCGGGTCGGGTGCGGGTAGCGGATCGCGGGTGCGGGTCGGGTGCGGGTATTAAAAAGTGGACCCACGCAGGCCTCTATCCCCCACAGACCTACCAGCTGCAAATCAAACAATGTTTTTTAAAATCTTTTTAAGGGCCTTATATGATATATGGGAGCAACCCTTTGAGTTGTCTATTGCTGGATCTAGGGTGAAGTTGATGTCACATCACACCACCGTATCGCTTTCCCTGACGCGATCCAACTGTAGCAACACCTTCTGCAATGTGGTAACCTGGTCAGAATTAGGCATATAGATGCTGACCAGTGATCACTGTGTCAGAAATTGCCAGCTTAAGGAAGATATAGCACCCCTGTGGGTCAGTTAACAATTTCCCTAGTTTGCGCCCTTTTTTCCTGTTTCGAATGGAAACAGCAGACAGATTTTGTCTGACACAGCAGTACCTTTTGCATATAATCCGTCTTGACATTATAATTCACCATAATATCAAAATAACAATAGAACTACACTGCAAGAAATACAAAAGCACATGTCATTTTCCCAGAATGCCAGGTGAATATAATGAAGCAGTTGTATCAGTGTGGTGTCCATCTTGTCGTATTAAAGGGAGTCTGAAGTGAGAGGCATGTGGTGGTGGTGGGGGGGGGGGGCACATATATTTCCTTTTAAACAATACCAGTTGTGTGGCTAACCTGCTGATCTCTTTGGCTGCAGTAGTGTCTGAATCACACACCTGAAACAAGCATGCAGCTAATCTTGTCAGACTTGAACCAGAAACATCTGATCTGTATCCTTGGTCAGGGTCTCTCAATTCAGCTGTGCTTTAATGTCATATATTAGTAACATGCATCCTACAACCTTTCATTTTTTTTGTACTTGGCTATAGCACTCTAAGCATCAGCCTTTCAGGCCCATTTATCACAAACGTTGATTTTCCATGTTCTCTGCCAGCTGCGCTGTGTCACTGGCAGCTCCTCTTCAGCAGTGGACTGTGTTTAGCTGGTTTCAATTCATGGTTTGCTTAGCAAAAGGATGGAACCTTCCACTGAGACTGCTGATTGGCTAATGGTCACCCCAATAACAGTAAAGTACAGCAGGGAAAGAACAGGTGGAGATGAAAGTACTCTGGCAATGTACCAGTGGCCCTTTAGCTGCAGGTCGCACATAGCTAGCTATGTGGAAGCTTACTGTGTGTATTGTGTTAGTAAAGAGCATCTGACCTCTTTTGTTGTTATGGTGCTATAAATATTTCTGCCTTTCCTAGAGTAATAAAACCACTAGCTAAATTAAAATCTGTAATTATTTACTATAATTAGATGCATGGAATGATTATGTAGAGGGAATGTGACTGAGTCATGGGAATATTTTTAGTAACTATCAGGGAACTCAGTACAAATGAAGCTCTTGCAAAACCGCTCCACTTTGTTGTCATGCTTATTGCTTAGCTTATTTCACATATTCTGTGAGAAGTGATTCTGGTAAACTCAACACCTGTCAGAAGAGGATGCCGTTGTCGGTCTTCAAAATGACATATTAATTCCAGGGCACTGAAGCACCTATTCGGCATCACTGATTGACAGCTCAATAACTAGGCAAAACAACCTGCGTCACTCCCTCATCACCCACACACATACACACAATATGCTGCTAACACAGGGCCAGCACATATGTATAACCACTTAGGATTGGACACACCTTGACTTCTCGGCAGGAACATTATTCCAAACATCATGATCACACCTCTGCTAAAGCTTATCATAGCATTGTCACTGAGACTGGTTTGTGACATTGTAGACCGCAGTCCACAAGTCATTTTTCACGAGGAACGTTGAGAAATGTCTTTGTGCAGAAGTTAATGTTGTAGCAGTTGCTGGAATTCTGATGGCTATCCATATATATTTGGATGTATTTCATTTTTCTTGCTTGGAGAGATTATAAATGTTTTTGTGTGGTCACGCTAGCATTAGAAACATCATTATAATATGTAGCCAGCTCTTTCCCACTAACATCAGATTTACTGTTGTAGCTTAGGGCATTAAGCTAGACATACACAGGCTTACTTTTAATTGATATGCAGAACCAATCAATCCCTCTCTGATTAGAAGTTGATCAGATAACAATTGGTTACTACTCCATACTGCACACACAGTGCTGTGTTTTCTCAAAGTAATTTGTATCTAGCACACTCCACCAAGGTCATCTAAACGATGGCGAGCCAAGGGGCAGATTCAAAACACCATCTGCAGTTACTCTCCTTCATACAAATAGTACGGGGAAAGAGAGAAGAGGGGACAAGGTCTAACACATGATCACTGATCACCAAGGAGGGAAGGACTAGCACTTTTTTAAAATCAGATTTCCATAGCTCCATACCCCTGATAAGGCATTGGATAATGGGGAAACATTATTGCAGGGATGGGAAATAAATGGCAAATGGGGGGGGGGGGGGGGGGCGAAATCTAAAGAATCCCTTCTTAGACCATACGTTTAACCCACTGTAAGTATTATACCCGACTGGCACATCTGTGTCACTTAGACCTACAAGAAGTGATGTTTAGCCAGCTGACCAGTGTGAAAAAAACATACCGTAATTAATTACACATATTTGTGTGTGTTTTTTTTTATTGTAATGTTTTTTGTTTTTTTTATTAAACATTTTATGTGGGTATTTTTGGGAGGGTGGGATGAAAATAGTGTTTTATTTGTGGAAATATTTGTGTATTGTAATTTGTTTTTACTTTTAGATGTAGTTTTACTTTTTGGCCACAAGATGGCAACCTTGAGTTTGTTTATATGATGTCACTCTAAGCATACAATTTACACGTAGAGGGAGATAGAGTCAGAAAAAGCGAAGCTTCCGAGAGAAGCTGTCGCTTTTTCTGCGGGGGAGAGGAATCGGTGATCGGGCACCATAGCCCGATTCATTGATTCCTGGGCTAATGAATCCATGGCCGGGAGTGCATGTGCACGCACGCGATCGGCTGCGGGAGCACGCATGTCCTCTTTGACGCTTTTATACGGCAAGGAGGACAAAGTGGTTAAAGATGCTGATCACAGCAGTGCTACTCAGGTAGCTGCAGATAGATCAGAGAGGGAGGACTGTAAAGCAAAGTCCTCAAGCCAGTGCAGAAAGGGAGAAAAAAGTCTCTACTACCGCCACGGCCGCTAACAGCTCTTATGTTGGGTACACACTATGAGATTTTCTGGCCGATTTACTGTCAGATCGACTATTTCCAACATGTCGATTTGCTTTCCGATCGATTTCCGAGCATTTTACAATCAATTTCTGTGCACTGTAATAGGAAATTGATCAGAAATCGATCGGAAAGCAAATTGAACATGTTGGAAATAATCGATCTGACAGTAAATTGGCCAGAAATTCTCATAGTGTGTACCCAGCATCACCACATGGCAGGAGGGGCAACTCCTTCATTTCAGTTTCTCCCAGCTGAGGCTAAAAACATTTGCACACACTAGAGACTATAAATCAATGCGGTATAAGGTGGATGCATAATACAGGTCCTTGAGATACAAACAACCCCCAGTCCTGGTGCATTTCATTGCACACCCCCTTCCTGCCCTCCCCCAGTCCAGTGTGTAAATGCAGAGTATAGTGACGCAGAAGCCGTGCTCTTACCTCTCCGCCACAGTCTAGTGCTGTTCTTCCACCTATCCACTCACTGCTGAGCCTAGTGCCCAGCATCTCCTACTGCATGTAGCATGATTACACGGGACATGAGGAGAGTGAGAGATACCAGCACTAGAGGGAGCAGGAGACAGATGGGATGGTCAAACAGGTACCATTCTGGACTCCAGTGGGGAGGTATACACTGCATCTACACACTGGGCTGGGGTAGCACAGGAGGGGGATGGGGACTGATGGTGTCACAAGGTGACAGAAGGAGGCACAGGAGGCACGGGAATATTTAATGAGTCAGCAAAAAGTAAACTAGAAATGCTTGCAAGAACATAACAATCCGCATTTTAAGGTTGTATGTTCAACATGAATCGACTCCAGATTCCAAATAATAGGTCCACAAAGCTTGAGCAGTTTCATCCAAATCTGTACAGGTTTGACCAGAATCAATTGCAATAAACACCTCTTCAATGGTCTCTCACAATGGACGATAGGAAGATAGTAATTGAAAGGAGGGAGTAACAGCTAAGTGTAGCTTTTTATTTCTCAAGATAGGGTAAACATGATAAAACTTCACTTACAAATGGGGACTCGAACCACAGGGTACCCCTAAAAACAGAAGAGCGCTCTACATAAAATCCCGGGTAGAGTAGGTAAAGGTGCCCCGCAACTCCAACCCTACCGGTTTCGCACACTGGCGGCATCCTAAAGGGGTCATTGTCTTTATACATTGTGTTCTGGAAGAGTGTTGCAATATTGTAAAATCATGAGAGAATCAACTTCTTACATTGTACATATTGTTTTGTTACAAAACCTGTTCGACATAATTCTTCCAATTTCATCCCATTGTGACATGCGATCAAGACGGATGGAGGATGTCAGCGTTAGAGCGCCACTCGGTGGAGGAAGAAAACAGGTGATCTTGCATCCAGAGCAGGTAAATATCAAATCACTTATCGCTCTCCCTGGGCCTCCTCTGCATATACAGTGCTGCCCATAATTATTCATACCCCTGGCAAATTTTGACTTAAAGTTACTTTTATTCAACCAGCAAGTAATTTTTTGATGGGAAATGACATTGCTGTCTCCCAAAAGATAATAAGACGATGTACAAGAGGAATTATTGTGGAAAAAAACAAAACATTTCTCGGCTTTTGCTTACATTTGAGCAAAACGTGTCCAGACCAAAATTGTTCATACCCTTCCCAAACTGTCACAGTCTCTGGGAAAATCCAAAGTTCTATAACATTCCAAATAGTCCAAGCTGTACTAAAGCATCCTAATTACCCTGATTAATTGGGAACAGATGTTTTAATCAACTCAACAGGTGAAAACAGCAGCTCTCTGCCGTTGGTTTGTGGACAGTCATCGCTAAAATAAAAAGGAGCACAGTGAGGACCTGCGGCTGCGCATTGTGGCTGCTCACAAGTCAGGAAAGGTCTACAAGGCCATTTCTAAATGTTTTCAAGTTCCAGTGGCTACAGTGCAAAGTATTATCAAAAAATACAACAGGTTCTGCACTGTGGAAAATCTCAGAGGACATGGTCAGAAGCCAAAAGTGACACCTGTGCTGGCCAGGAGGAAAGTGAGAGAGAAGAAAAAGAATCCAAGGATCACCACCAAGGCCATCCTGGTGAATCTGGGCTCTGCTGGCGGCAGTGTCTCAAGGCAGACAATGCAACAGACACTGCACACTGCTGGGTTCCATGGATACAGACCAAGGAGGACGCCGCTTCTCCAGATAAGGCACACAAAAGCTCGCTTAGCCTTATAAATGCTCATCTGGACAAAGAAGAAGATTTCTGGTCAAATGAAACAAAAATTTAATTGTTTAGTCACAATGATGTTTCCTTCATTTGGCGTAAAAAAGGAGAAGCCTTCAACCCAAAGAACACCATCCCCACTGCCAAACATGGTGGTGGGAACCTAATGCTTTGGTGGTGTTTTTCAGCCAATGAACCAGGGAACCTAATCACAGTAAACGGCACCATGAAAAAAGAGCTATACATGAGGATTCTCAACAACAACATCAGGCAGTCTGCAGAGAAACTTGGCCTTGGGCACCAGTGGACATTTCAGCATGACAATGATCAAAAACACAAGCAAAAGTGGTGAAGAAATGGTTAACTGACAACATTAATGTTTTGGAGTGGTCCAGCCAGAGTCCAGACTTGAATCCAATTGAGAATCCGTGGAGGGAGCCTAAGATCAGGGTGATGGCAAGAAGACCCTTCAACCTGAAAGATATGGAGCTCATTGCTAAAGGATGGGTAAAAATACTAGTGGAGACATGCAAAAAGCTGGTGTGCAATTCTAGGAAGCATTTGATTGCTGTAATAGCCAATAAAGGCTTTTCTATTGATTATTGGGAAGGGTATAAATCATTTTGGACTGGACACTTTTTGCTCCAGTGGTTTTGGCTATTGTCGTGAAATTGCATGCCATTCCCGCTGCGCACCCAATCGAGCAGGTCGGCCCAACATCTTGCAGCATGTGCGATCGAGAATATGATCAATTTTCGTCCTGAAATTGGACGCATGCACTTGGCGGCACCAATTTTCATCCAATTTAATTATAATCGAATCGGATGGTACCGCCAAGTACTGTGACAGCTCAGGCAGGGACTCAGATAGCAGGGAGGAATATCTGACTTTTTTTATATACACTGGTAGCATTCTACTGTAAATAAAGTGATTAGGCCTTTCGTGTAGCAGCATTATCAAGAACACTTCCCTCCCACCAGCTGTAGTGGAAGAAGAACGTTCTACTTGTGATCATGAAGTAGATTTTTTTTAAAACATTGGGATTACAGGTGTTGTAATCAACAATTTAATCAAAGGGGCCTCAGTAAAAGTTAAATATTATAGTTGCTGGTGTTTGAGTGATTATGCTTTTATTGTTTCTAATATTGTTTTCAATACTACACTGTGGATAGGGATGATGAGTAGAGCATGACCACACCAAAAACATTACTAAAAATTTAAGAGAGGGGGACAGGGGAAACTTGCTTTGGAGATCTAAAACAGACAGTAATGTCTCCCCTCTTATCCTGCACATAACCTAGAGTTACAGATTGCCCAGCAAGCTCATGGTGAAGCAGAACACCTAGGAGTGTGTAATGGGCTAAAAGGGACCAAAAAGACCTCTTACTAAAATGCTATGCAGGGCCGGATTTCTGGAAAGGCCTAAAATTGGATAAGATAAGAAGGGCGGCAGGACTTGGAGAGAGAAGAGGTCATATGTCAAAGTAAATCATCTCTTCTGGTCCCGCAGCGCAGCCATCCAGCGCCCTGCTCTGCACTAATAGCTGAATTCCAAAGTTCCCCAATCCCTGCATCTCTCTCTCACTTCCTGATGTGTTAAAACAATCAGGATCAATCATAATGGTCACCTGATAAGCCATTCCTTTGTATGAGGACATACCAGAGATTTACATTACAAAGCAGATAGAACTAAGTTCCGCTGAGTTTTGAGTCAGAGTGTTGGACACATTTTTTTTGGGGGGGGGCGCTTGGTGACAGCAGGCCTAGGGCACTGGAAAGTACAAATCCGGCCCTGATGCTATGCATTACAAAAGTTTGCTTTCTTAAAACAGAAGGTATTTGAGACTTTTCAGGTTGGAGTGAGCATATGAGGTCTCCCAGGATGCATGACTGCTGAATATGCAAATCATCCTTTGCTGTCCCTGCTAGCTAAACACACCTCCAGAACTGCTGGAATGCAATGATGTGTCAGCTTACTAATCTCACCCTGCACATAAACTAAAAAGAGAATTCCAACCACACCTCTTGCAATTGGAGAGGAGAGATAAGTGTAAGGGTATACTGATCTCTTACCCAGGGCCGGATTTCTGGAAAGGTCTGGAAAGGCCTGGAAAGGCCTTAGGATACAGCCCAAGAGGGCATTTGAAAATGAGTTGAGGTTCGTACATACGAAATAAAAAGCCGCTAATATGGAGCAACAAATGAAAAAGGGAAGCTAGTGCTCAAGGGAGCTGTACATAAAAGAGAGGGGCTGCATACCGGTATATGGATGTTACACATGGAAGAGGGGGCTACACATAAAATGGGAGGGGTGCGGCTGTACATGAAAGAGAAGCCTCAACATGCTTGGCCTAGGGGCAGAAAAAGTATAAATCCGGCCTTGCTCTTACCCCCGCCAAAGGCTTCCCCAGAAAAAAAGCACTGGAATACTCCCTAGATATTGCTTAGTGGGCAAGCAGCAATCTATGGGCCACAAACCTATCAACTAACACTGTTGCCACAGGAGTGTGCACACACCCTGGAGGCCTAGGCCTTCATACATAGGTATTTTGTACTTTTAATTGTTTTCCCCATAGTTCTCCTTAAGTCATTGTAGTTGCCAATAATTTTATGGCATAATGATTAATAATACAAAGTGTTACTACATGGGTAACTTGGCAAAGACTTTTAATGGAACTTTATTTAATCTAACCAGCAGTCACATTCATTTTGTGTTTGATATCTTGTGTAACTACTGTCACCTCAATAATGTGTTTTATCTTGTCTAGTGCAAACACCATTAGAGGAATTGACCCTTGACTATGGAATGTAGATGAAATCATGCTCAGTGACTCTTGAGTGCCATCTTCTGTCTTTACTATGCACTTGCTAAAATAAATGAGAACTGTGAATGGCAAGTTAGTAATATAAGTGTACTTATGTCAGCAGTTGTTCAAAGGATGATTAAAGCATAACTCTGAGAACAAATATATATTGAAAAAGTGAAGACAACTATATTCACATCTGTTGCATACCTCCCAACTTTTTGAGATGAGAAAGAGGGACACTTAAGCCACACCCCTGATCACGCCCCATCACACCCCTAGTCACGCATATCTTAAATATTTCATAAGAAAAATATGTTGTTTTATAATTCAAACCACACTGGTCTCTTCTATCCTGGTTCATTTTCCTTCATATTAACATTTTAAAATTACAAATATACCAATTTAAAGGATGGGAATAAAGTTTAGAGTCAATCAAACACATGGTTTAGTAGATAAATATATATATTTACATAGAAAGAGAGACAAAGTTCTAAAAGAGGGACAAATGAGGAGGCAAGAGGGGCAGAGGGATTGGGTTCCCAAAGAGGGACTGTCCCTCCAAAAGAGGGACAGTTGGGAGCTATGCTATTGCAACTTGCTCCTTTTGAGTAATCTAAAGTTGCCAGCAGTGTACCTAAGGGGCAATGGGCCCCAGTGCAAGTTTTTACATTGCAACCCCCCTCCCCAAGCGCGCTATACATAACAAATGATATGTCGCACCAAAACCTGCCAAGGACAACCACAGTGTCAGAGGTGCAAAGAGGGGATGGGGAACAATTTGATGATTACTACTATTGAAAACATCTATAGAAGTGATTATTACCAGCACAGGGTCAATAAAGAGCTAATACTGCAGTTGCCTTCCAGGGTCCCTCTGGCCCAAGGGTCCCAGTGCTGTTGAAACCTCTGCACCCCCTGTTGCTACGCCACTGAAAGCAGCTCTATCCCTGGATGCTGCACTGGTGGCTGTCTGATCAGCCAGAAGTACAGCCATGTGGGGATCAGGGGTCCATAAAACTCAATCATTTTGGTATTTGCTTAGTACGGATTTGCCTTCTTAAAATAGGAAGTATTAGAAAACTTTCAACATCACATCTGCAAGAGTTAAAGTACACCCAAGGCGAACCTCAGGTCAAAAAATGGATACCTACCTAAGAAGAAGTTCATAAAAGTGCTACATCTAATTCATAGGCGAGCACCATATAAATTCATTGCAAATGAATAAAGCTGCTGCATGCAATTGATACACAAAGCTCATAAGAGTTCATAGAAGTATTATATCCAATTCATATATGAGCAAAATGACAGTTCATAGCAGGATTTAACACCAGGTTCCAGCCAATCATTTGGGACATTCACTGACGGATTAAAACCCCCCTTCTTGTCCCCACTCACCGGATGTAGTGGCCTAGATGGGCCCATAATAGCGTCTGTGGTATTGGCCACCTCACAGCCCCTCGATCCGATGTTCATCTGTTGTGTACGGATTAGGATCCTTCACTTCCTGTTACGATCCAATCTCCAGAAATTTATGGCACCTAGAAAAAAACAAAGCGCTTACATCACGTAAAAATATCTAAATGTATTCATAGAAGTTTCTCAAATAGCAATAAAATTGCCTACTGGCACAGTTAAAAACAAAATTAGGGAATAATGTGCACAGCGGTGGCTTAGATACACAGCAGTATTGATATAGGTCTTAGGCTGGGTCTGACAGGGTTCAGCACAATAAAGTTATGCTCAATAAGAAACTTCCCCTGCTGTATGACATTAAAGCCTTACCACAAGTGTGCGCCCGCCGATAGGTACAAGGATCGCGTGTCCTGACGTTCCACGTCCGGTGACGTCACACGCTCAGCACATCGCTCTGTAGCTCCGCCCAATGCGTTTCGTTGCTAAGCAACTCATCAGGGACCCCTGATGAGTTGCTTAGCAATGAAACGCGTTGGGCGGAGCTACGGAGCGACGTGCTAATCTATGTCTAATTTTTACCTAAGAATTCACAGATTCACTCATCCAGGCACTGTGCCTGGCAGTGACTTAAATAAGTGTTTAGTCCTGAGTGCAATTAGTTGTGAGTCAGTTGTTGTTGATCTTATGAATCAGCTTTCAGGTAATATTTTTTGCCATTTCCGTTACTTACAGAAGGATCAGGAGCTGAGGGGTGAAGAAAGTTGAAGAATTTCAAAGTTTGAGGTCAGCTCCTAGCAGGCTAGGCATTTTCAGTCCAAGTCCAATTTTAATCCAGTGTAAATCTCAGCCATCCAAAGTGATGGCCTGACATATCATTGCTATGCTGATGACACCCAGCTATATTTGTCATTCAAACCTGACGTCACAGACCCTACTCCACAAATAAACGCATGCTTAGCTGAGCTTCAGGAGTGGATGAATAATAATTGGCTAAAACTTAATGCTGACAAAACAGAGGTTCTTGTTATCGAGGGCCAGGGCTCAACAGCAAAGCAGCTCCAGTCTCAACCAACACCGCTAAGGATAGGGAGCTCAGACCTGAACAACTCAGACTGTGTGCGCAGCCTGGGAGTACTGATTGATGGGAAATTAAGCTTCAGGAATCAAATCTCAGCTGTTGTGAAACATTCCTTCTTTCACCTAAGGAATATTGCAAGGATTAAACACCTAATTCCTTCAGAGGATCTTCCAACCCTAGTTCATGCCTTCGTCACATCAAGGTTAGACTACTGCAACGTCCTCTACACAGGCCTGCATAAGAAAGACTTACGCCGCCTGCAATTAGTACAGAATGCCGCCGCAAGGCTGTTAACGAGCCAACCCCGCCATTGCCACATAACACCAACCCTGAGCTCACTCCACTGGCTACCGATAAAATGGAGAATTCTGTTTAAGATTGGCTTACTGACATTCAAATCCTTGCACAATCTGGGCCCTTGATACCTGAAGGACTTGTTGCAACTACATCACACCCCCCACAATCTTAGATCAAAAGGACGTAACACCTTGGTCACCCCCAGAGTCCACCTCAAAACCTTTGGAGACAGAGCCTTTTGTCATGCTGCCCCTACACTTTGGAACTCCCTGCCACACCCAATCAGGACAGCCCCATCCCTGGAAACATTTAAGTCTAAACTGAAAACCTACCTTTTCAGTCTGGCATTCATGAACATCTGACTATCTCCTCTGTAACACAACCCAGCCTGAAACCCTGTATTAATCTGAGACACAGCTATGCGCTTTGAGTCCTATGGGAGAAAAGCGCTTTACAAATGTTATTGTATTGTATTATTGTATTGTATTAATATTGCATATTGACTGAGGTATGCATATCAGGCAAGGAATTATTAAAACACTTAATCTACATACTTGCTACAGGTCAGTGCTTTTTCAGATTATTATACCCAGAAGAATAGCAATACAGCCAGCAAGGTAACCTTTATGGAAGCAGATTAAGAAGACAGCCTCCATAGCATACTAATAACACTACAGCTATAGGTTCTTCCATTGCACCCGGAAAGCATCCGTTATATTTATGAAATAACATAAACCTGCATACAAAGAGAAAGCATTAGGGCCGGCTTTGATGAAAAATTGACTTGTGTAAAAAATGATCCGTCAAACGGATACATTTTTATTGGGCATCAGTTTTTCATCTGTTACCCTCTGTTCCACATGGTCAATGCGACGTATCCCTCGATCCGGATAAATCCTGGCCTCTGCAAACTTGCCATCTGTTCAGCAAGAACAGAGCAATGTGAACAGATCCTATTGATTGCCATAAGGTCCATTCACATGCATTCGGATCCTTTTAGTGCACTGTTTTGGATACCAGTGTGAGCCGTCTCTTAGGTTTTGCCTCAATTTCTCAGCTATATGAATGAGATGGCTACCAGGGACGGTTCTCTCATGAAACAAGGTGAAACATTTGCATCAGGTGCAGAGACTACAGGGGCAGCATGTTTGTACTGTGTTTACATTAACCGCAAGCAGTCAGAGTAGGAGGAAAAGCATGAGGAGAGCGAGGTGAAGAGGTCATTATTGGGGAAAGTAGCTTGTTGTGTTGTATGAGGAGTCTGATAGTGAGTGAGGAGAGAGAGGCAGGAAAGCAGCAGTATTTAATTTGTCTTGCACAGCAGAAGGGAGGAGGTGGCACTGCTGTCCTGACTAAGGAGGAACGGACTGGCTGAGGGTGAGTAGTTTGCTTGTCACAAATTTACAGCCAGCCAGTGTGCTATTGTGTTGAGCCGCAGCATGTCATGTGAGAACAGTAAATGAAGCAGAGTAAATTGTTGGGTGCTGTGTAATCATTCCAAATTGGGGTGGGGGTGCATCCTCACAAGTATGCCTCAGGCAGCAAAAAGTCTATAACCGGCCCTGATGCCTACAAAACAGCTTCATTCACATTTTAGTCTGGGTTTAGCTGGGGCATTACTGCACTGTGGCCTACTGTGGCCAGGGCAGAGTTTCTGGAAAGGGCAAAAAGGCTGGTGCCTAGGGTGGCTGCTGTACAAGAAAGGTGGACAGGATGCTGCATATGGAGAAGAAGATGCAAGTGTAAAAGGAATGAACTGTGGCACCCACTGTACTTACGCATGTGCAGTAGGCGGCATTGCAGGAAGTGAGGAGCGGTGGTATGCATCGCTGGAACGTGGAAGGAAAAGGTGAGTAATTCCCCGCCCGTTGCCTGATACACGCTGCGCTCATAGCTGGAGGGGAAGAGCAAACGGGGGGACCGGGGTGAGGGGGGGGGGGAGTCTGATCCCCCCTCCCCACCGCTGTGCCCGCTGCCACCCTTCCTGGCTGCTACCCCCTCCAGCTTGGCCCCCCCCACAGCCAGGCTGTGCACCGCCCCCCCCCCCACTTCCGGTGGCGGATGAACCTGCCTCACCCCGCCTCATGGACGGCCCGGGGCTGATGCTTGTCACACACTATTTGCCACTAGTTGTCACCTGCAGCTGGTCACACACTGCCTGCCATTACAATCTACCTATTATAAGTGATGGTCAAAGACATGCAAATAACTTCAAGTTGATGTAGCATAATCCAAATGTTGTATGCCAATGTATGCAGCTTAAAAAAATTACCTATCAAATCCTACTAAGGTAGAAGTTGATTGGACAATTTTCAAACTGAATAAATATACATACAACATTTTCATAATCCTTCATCAACTCGAAATTATTTGCATCCCATTACTATCTATTTATTATCCCTCCACCAAGCCCAACCTTACACTAGAATCTACCAGTCATTGCCTGCCACTATTATCTGCCAGTCAGGGTCGGACTGGGAAACTAAGGGCCCACCAGGAAAGTTTCAGCCTGGGGCCCACTCCCCCCCCCCCCCAATTTGGGCTCTCTTACGCATGTACTAGGAATTTTGTGCAGATGTCAGTGCTATATAATTAATTTGGTAGGACATTAGACTATGGTAGGGAATAGATTGTGAGCTCAGTCTATATCAGGGAGAAGGCTACATGCAGCACACCCGCAGCAAAAAAATGGGAGTGGCCATGCACTGGAACATGGGCGTGGCCATGATGGGTCATGGGCAGACCCAAAAATACAAAAAATAAGTAGTGATGTTATTCACAAAGAGTGGGTCTGACAAAATAAACTTTAGATAAAATAATCAAGTAGTAACATGCCTCATGATAATTCATCAAGTAGTCAAATGCCGCTAGATAAAAATATAAGTAGTCACACACCTCCAGATAGAATAATTAAGTAGCCAGGTGCCTTACAATGAACAAAATAAATAGCCAGGTGCGTCAAAATAAAATCATTTAATAACCCAATGGGCCCTGTATACATAAATCATGTAGCCATGTCCCCCAGAAAATAGAATTAAGTAGCCACGTGGTCATATATATCAGTATTAGGTAGCCAGGGCAGGCTGGGGAGGGCTGGACGCTTTGCTGGGTGCTACTGCCTGCAATGCTGGGTGGCCTTAGAGCATGCAGGGGAATAATAGAACACAACAGAGGCGCCAGCAAGAATAAAATATTTAAAAACCGTTTAAAAGAAGGGATGTAGATGGACTCACCTCCCTCAAGTAAAGACCAGCCAATGAGCCGTCAAAAGACAACAAATATTATTTATTGGGGATTCTCCAAGTATATGCAACGCGTTTCACGGGCAAAACTCCCGCTTCATCAGGCAATCAAGAGCGGAGAAAACACTGGGAAAAAACACAGGGGGGCAAACAAAAGGAACTAAGCCAGAGGACACTCAACAGCACAGACAAAAATACATAATACATAGTACAATTCTGAATATTGTTATAGATTCTACTACTTCAATCATTATATAAATATATAAATAAATAAATATTCTATATTTTCGAATGCCCGTGTAGTTATAAATGTATTTTAACATTTATAACTACACGGGCATTAGAAAATATAGAAGCTATAGATTTAGACCCATTTTTATGGATATATAGACGTATCCAGCATATATTATTTATTTATTTATATATTTATATAATGATTGAAGTAGTAGAATCTATAACAATATTCAGAATTGTACTATGTATTATGTATTTTTGTCTGTGCTGTTGAGTGTCCTCTGGCTTAGTTCCTTTTGTTTGCCCCCCCCTGTGTTTTTTCCCAGTGTTTTCTCCGCTCTTGATTGCCTGATGAAGCGGGAGTTTTGCCCGTGAAACACGTTGCATATACTTGGAGAATCCCCAATAAATAATATTTGTTGTCTTTTGACGGCTCATTGGCTGGTCTTTACTTGAGGGAGGTGAGTCCACCTACATCCCTCCTTTTAAACGGTTTTTAAATATTTTATTCTTGCTGGCGCCTCTGTTGTGTTCTATTATTCCGCTGATCAAGTCCACTCTGGGTGGAGGGGTGTATCCCCATCTGTTTTTTTCCCTGTCTACAGAGAGCAACATTTTAACTACCTGAGTGGGGTCAGGTTATAATTCTCCCCACCTACTTTTCCAGTGGTTGCCTTTGTGGTAACCCAACATTGTGAGTACATTTACTATCGATTTACATCTAATTCCGTTCTAACCTGACATACTGCACCATATCGGGCTCTTGGTCTCGTTTTTGTTTTTCAAAGCCATTAGATCATGCAGGGCCTGAGAGAAGTGCCATATGAAGGGCCTAGAGCCTGAGTATAGTTGGCTCCAGTATAGGTAGCCAGCTTTACAGTGGTTTGCAAAAGTATTCGGCCCGAAGTTTTCCTCATTTTGTCATGTTACTGCCACAAACATGAATCAATTTTATTAGAATTCCACGTGAAAGACCAATACAAAGTGGTGTACAAGTGAGAAGTGAAACGAAATTCATACATGATTCCAAACATTTTTTACAAATAAATAACTGCAAAGTGGGGTGTGCATAAAAATTCAGCACCCTTTGGTCTGAGTGCAGTCAGTTGCCCATAGACATTGCCTGATAAGTGCTAATGACTAAATAGAGTGCACCTGTGTGTAATCTAATGTCAGTACAAATACAGCTGTTCTGTGACGGCCTCAGAGGTTGTCTAAGAGAATATTGGGAGCAACAACACCATGAAGTCCAGAGAACACACCAGACAGGCCAGGGATAAATTATTGAGAAATGTAAAGCAGGCTTAGACTACAAAAAGATTTCCAAAGCCTTAAACATTTCACGGAGCACTGTTCAAGCGATCATTCAGAAATGGAAGGAGTATGGCACAACTGTACTACCAAGACAAGGTCGTCCACGTAAACTCACAGGCCGAACAAGGAGAGCGCTGATCAGAAATGCAGCCAAGAGGCCCATGGTGACTCTGGACGAGCTCCAGAGATTTACAGCTCGGGTGGGGGAATCTGTCCATAAGACAACTATTAGTCGTGCACTGCACAAAGTTGGCCTTTATGGAAGAGTGGCAAGAAGAAAGCCATTGGTAACATAAAAGCATAAGAAGTCCCGTTTGCAGTTTGCCACAAGCCATGTGGGGGACACAGCAAACATGTTGAAGAAGATGCTCTGGTCAGATGAGACCAAAATGGAACTTTTTGGCTAAAATTCAGTCTCTAGATGTGCAAACCTGGTAGAGACATACCCTAAAAGACTGGCAGCTATAATTGCAGCAAAAGGTGGTTCTACAAAGTATTGACTCAGGGTGCTGAATAATTACGCACACCCCACTTTGCATTTTTTTTTTAAATGTTTGGAATCATGTATGATTTTCGTTCCACTTCTCACGTGTACACCACTTTGTATTGGTCTTTCACATGGAAGTCCAATAACATTGATTCATGTTTGTGGCAGTAATATGACAAAATGTGGAAAACTTCAAGGGAGCTGAATACTTTTGCAAACAATTGTAGGTGTCCACAGTATAGGTAGTTAGATATAGGTCCTCCCGGTATAGGTAACAAGTTATAGGTGTCCCCATTATAGGTAGTTAGCTATAGGCACCCCCAGTACAGGTAGCAAGTTATAGGGGCCCCAAGTATAGGTAGTTAGCTATAGGTGTCCCCAGTATAGGTATAACTATAGGTGTCCCCAGTATAGGTGTATAGGTAGTTATCTATAGGTGTCCCCAGTATAGGTAGCAAGTTATAGGTGTCCCCATTATAGGTAGTGAGCTATAGGTGTCCCCAATATAGGTAGTTATAGGTGTCCCCAGTATAGGTGTATAGGTAGTTATCTATAGGTGTCCCCAGTATAGGTAGTTAAAGGTGTCCCTAGTATAAGTAGTTAGCTTTAGGTGTCCCCAGTATAGGTAGTTAGCTATAGGTGCCCTCAGTATAGGTAGTTGGCTATCGGTGTCCCAGTATAGGTAGTTATAGGTGTCCCCCAGGGGCGGACTGGCCCGGGAGGACAGGGGGCAATTTCCCCCCGGGCTGCCCTCTTCCTAAGTAGTTATAGGGCCGGTCAGATGCGGGACAGGTGTACACTGCGCACAGCAGTGACAGTCAGCTGCCTCGTGATTAATGTGCTGCTGCTGCGACCTCTCACTTCAATGCCTGCCCCCTGCGGGCCGCCCCCTGTCACGGACTTGCTGTGTGTTCTCACTATTGGCTGTTGTGGTGATAAACTTTTTAGTTCCGCCCACCCCGACGCAAAGAGCAGACTGCACACTGCAGTGGCTGGTGTGGCAGCTGTCACCTCTCTCGTGTGCTGCTCCAGGCAAGCTAGTGCAGTGAAGTGTGAAGGGACCCTGAGCTGGCTGCGAAGAAAATTAAGCTGAGAAAGGGAGAACAGATAGAAGGGAGCCACTGGCAGACTACAAGTGTGTGCACCAGTATTACAGGTTACATGCATGGCTATTAAGAGTCATACAGCCCGAAAGTCAGAATTTGTCATTAAAAGCAGCATGTGTATCACATGTTGAATTATGTTTTAACTGAGCATGTTTAAACTCGGCAAAACCGTTTTAATCAGGAATGTGAGTGATATGATCATTGCTGGAATAATGTGGCAACCTAGAGATTAAATTTGACCTTTAGGAAGGGAGCCTGTCTCTGCTGTCCGTTTTTATATACAGTTTCAACCAGGGGCGCCGCGAGGCATAAAGCGAACCAAGCGGTCGCTTGGGGCCTCACGATCTTAGGTGCCTCGGCGGCTCCGTGACGTCGGCGTGACGTCACTTTTTCCCCGCAGCCCCGCGGGGCTGGCACTGGCAGAGCAGAGCAGGGCAACAGGAAGATGGCGCCCTGTACTCTCCAGTACAGGGCTTCGGGTGGTCATCTTCCCGTAGCCCTGCATGAATCAGCGCGCGAGCGCGGGAGATTGGAGGAGGAAGCCAGGGAGGGAGCTCCGTGGGAACTGTGCGCCTGAGGAGCCGGCCGGGAGAGGAGACGGGGAGAGAAGACTTCTGCCAGTGCCAGCCTGCCAGGTGAGTAAATTCTTTTCTTTTTGCAGCCCTAATTGCGATTGATTTCTGCTGAACTGTGCCCTAATTGCGTTTGATATCTGCTGAAAATGTGGCCCTAATTGCGATTGATTTCTGCTGAACTGTGCCCTAAATGCGTTTAATATCTGCTGAAAATGTGGTCCTAATTGCGATTGATATCTGCTGAACTGTGCCCTAATTGCGTTTGATATCTGCTGAAAATGTGGCCCTAATTGCGATTGATTTCTGCTGAACTGTGCCCTAAATGCGTTTGATATCTGCTGAAAATGTGGCCCTAATTGCGATTGATTTCTGCTGAACTGTGCCCTAAATGCGTTTGAGATCTGCTGAAAATGTGGTCCTAATTGCGATTGATATCTGCTGAACTGTGCCCTAATTGCGTTTGATATCTGCTGAAAATGTGGCCCTAATTGCGATTGATTTCTGCTGAACTGTGCCCTAAATGCGTTTGATATCTGCTGAAAATGTGGCCCTAATTGCGATTGATTTCTGCTGAACTGTGCCCTAAATGCGTTTGATATCTGCTGAAAATGTGGCCCTAATTGCGATTGATTTCTGCTGAACTGTGCCCTAATTGCGTTTGATATCTGCTGAAAATGTGGCCCTAATTGCGATTGATTTCTGCTGAACTGTGCCCTAATTGCGTTTGATATCTGCTGAAAATGTGGCCCTAATTGCGATTGATATCTGCTGAACTGTGCCCTAATTGCGTTTGATATCTGCTGAAAATGTGGCCCTAATTGCGATTGATTTCTGCTGAACTGTGCCCTAAATGCGTTTGATATCTGCTAAAAATGTGGCCCTAATTGCGATTGATTTCTGCTGAACTGTGCCCTAAATGCGTTTGATATCTGCTGAAAATGTGGCCCTAATTGCGATTGATTTCTGCTGAACTGTGCCCTAATTGCGTTTGATATCTGCTGAAAATGTGGCCCTAATTGCGATTGATTTCTGCTGAACTGTGCCCTAAATGCGTTTGATATCTGCTGAAAATGTGGCCCTAACTGCGATTGATTTCTGCTGAACTGTGCCCTAATTGCGTTTGATATCTGCTGAAAATGTGGCCCTAATTGCGATTGATTTCTGCTGAACTGTGCCCTAATTGCGTTTGATATCTGCTGAAAATGTGGCCCTAATTGCGATTGATTTCTGCTGAACTGTGCCCTAATTGCGTTTGATATCTGCTGAAAATGTGGCCCTAATTGCGTTTGATTTCTGCTGAACTGTGCCCTAATTGCGATTGATTTCTGCTAAACTGTGCCCTAATTGCGTTTGATATCTGCTGAAAATGTGGCCCTAATTGCGTTTAAATTCTGCTGAACTCTGCCCTAATTGCGTTTGATTTCTGCTGAAAATGTGCCCTAATTGCGTTTGATTTCGGCTGAAAATGTGCCCTAATTGCGTTTGATTTCTGCTGAAAATGTGCCCTAATTGCGTTTGATTTCTGCTGAAATGTGGCCCAAATTGCGTTTTTATTTTCTGGTGTCTGGGGTAACTGTTGCTGCATTTATTATTTAATGGTCATAGTTGGCTATATTTGTTGTGCTACGGTTAAGCTTCGCCCATACAATGTCATGGCCGCGCCCATCTTTCGGCGCGCTACGCGCGCCTCAATCACCCCAACATCCATTTTTTCCCCGCAAACAGCCCCGCCCCAATCCGCCCTCCTGCTCCACCCACATGTCATGGCCACGCCCACTTATGCGGGATAACCACACCTATTTTTCGCCAGGATAGGGCCTCTTGCTACAGTCCGCTTGGGGCCACAAAAACCTTAGCTGCACCCCTGGTTTCAACACACCTGATGAATCATGAAAACTGCAGTCATGTGACTACAGCCCACCTCCTCTTCCTGCCCCCTCCATGTCTTTATGATGTAGCTCCCGTGGTGTTCTATGGAATGAAGCATGTCCTCATTGACCAGGATTGTGCACTTTGCCCTCGCTGCCAAGAAGTACTGACAAAACTGGGTATAACTGATTTTTTTCCATTTCTTTAAAATAAGTGCTGTAGGGAGGGATAAAAAACTGGCAAAATGTGGACATGTCTTTGCTGCCATGCTACACGTGTGGGTTGTATGCAAGGCTTTGACTCAAAACAGGGCTTTTAGTGGGAAAAATGCCTGGCTGAGCTTGTGGAATTAGTGCTTTATTGAATTTTTATCATTGAAGTAAGATAACATATCAGGTTTAGTGAAATATTTGACCATAGCACAGTATATCAGCAGTGGTTTTGTGCACCAAAACATATATCACCTTACATCCATTACACTAAAACTTTAGCCAGTGTTAGGTTTTTCATGCCTGTGTGAAGCTAAGGAGTCAGTATGGTGTTGCTTCCTCATTGTTTATATACCAAAGGTGCAAGTCTACTACTCTAGGTTAGTGTTGGGCGAACACCTAGATGTTCGGGTTCGCGAACGTTCGCCGAACATCGCCGCGATGTTCGGGTGTTCGCGCCGAACTCCGAACATAATGGAAGTCAATGGGGACCCGAACTTTCGTGCTTTGTAAAGCTTCCTTACATGCTACATACCCCAAATTAGCAGGGTATGTGCACCTTGGGAGTGGGTACAAGAGGAAAAAAAATATTTGAAAAAGAGCTTATAGTTTTTGAGAAAATTGATTGTAAAGTTTCAAAGGAAAAACTGTCTTTTAAATGTGGAAAATGTCATGTTTCTTTGCACAGGTAACATGCTTTTTGTCGCCATGCAGTCATAAATGTAATACAGAGAAGAGGTTCCAGGAAAAGGGACCGGTAACGCTAACCCAGCAGCAGCAGCACACGTGATGGAACAGGAGCAGGCGCAGGAGGAGAAGGCCATGCTTTTTGAGACACAACAACCCAGGCCTTGCATGAGGACAAGAAGCGTGCGGATAGCATGCTTTTTACCGCCATGCAGTCATAAATGTAATAAAGATAAGAGGTTCAATAAACAGGGACCGGGCGTCAACGCTAACCCAGCAGCAGCAGACGTGATGGAACAGGAGGAGGCGCAGGAGGAGAAGGCCACGCTTTCAGGTGCAACTCAGGCCTTGCATGAGGACAAAAAAATGTGTGCGCAAAGCAATGCAATGAGTAGTTTTCAGGACACAATGGGCTATTCGGAGGAGCTATTCCCACCCCCACAATCTTCTACCTGTGAAAGGTCAATGGAACAGCCACAAATGTTGTGCCCGGATTCACAACCTTTTTCTGTGGAAAATGCACCTCGCACTGAAATGCAAGGCGAGGCCGAGGATGAACATGACGTCAACAACTCAACATGACGCAAAATGGGGGCGGAACAGAAAGCTGCTTTCAATGTTTTGAAGGCCTTAATTGCCTCCGGTGGCCAGTTAGATGCATCATTCATCACACCCAAATCCCAGAGCAATGTGTGCAGGAATTTGAATCTCAGGAGGTGTACCGAGATCATCTGGACAAGTGACCAAGTGACAAGTGACAAAGTGACCAGTGACAAAGTGACAAAGTGACAAAATGACAAAGTGACAAAATGACAAAGTGACAAGTGACAAAGTGAGAAGTGACAAAGTGACAAGTGACAAAATGACAAAGTGACAAGTGACAAAGTGAGAAGTGACAAGTGACAAAGTGACAAGTGACAAAATGACAAAGTGACAAGTGACAAAGTGACCAGTGACAAAGTGACAACTGACAAAGTGACAAAATGACAAAGTGACAAAGTGACAAAGTGACCAGTGACAAAGTGACAACTGAGAGGTTGTTCTGGGGAGCTCCACTGCACTCAGTCGCATATGAGGAGAGGTCTCGTCGGGACTGCTGATCCTCCTTAGCTTGCTCAAAGCCTTGAGGGTTCCTGAAGATCCTCTGCTTGGAGTTCGCCGGGGTTCAGCTTGGTGTCGGGGTCGGCGGCGTCCTCCTCACTCCAACGTGGCAGATCTTCTGTTGAAGGAAAAAAAAACAAACATTGTTAAAAGTCCAGTACCGCTTCTGAAGGACTCACCAAGAGATGCAGGAGCGCTTCAATCTAGCGCACCATCGCTCGCTGGGTGATGTCCCTGCCTACGCGCTGGAATTCTACGCTGCACATGCTAGCACGCTTTTGCGCAGTGCCGAGGCGCATTCCAGCAGCTAGTAGCTACCAAGCTTCTGTGGATCTGATTGGGCCACCATGTTGGATCTCTGCCAAGTCCTCCAAAATTTTGAGCAATCCACGTTGCGTGACTGAGCAGTGACAACTCTACAGTCAGCATTACAATACCACTGCTGTGTTTACTGAAGAAATCAATGTTGAAGATGGAAACCGCTGGCATGATGCAAGTGGGGGATTCTGAAGATGAAAACGATCAGCGTGATGATACCAACATCAGGCAACCTGCCTCAGGAAACGCTGGTCCCAGCTATGACAAAGAACAGGACGAGGAACAGCTGGAGTTGGAGCAGGAATTGGATGCCCCCACTGCCGAGGGACAGAGCGGTGCACGTTGGACTTCCACAATTTAGCGGGAAAGGACAGCAGAAGAGGAAGAAAGTGATGCTGGTGACGAATATGGAGCATCACAACAATCACAACGCTTACAAGAACATGAAGACAGAGGAGTCTGGCAGGACTCTCTGGCACACATGGCTCAATTCATGCTAGACTGCATTGAACGCGGCCCGCGCATTATTCACTATTCATTATTATTCATTATTCTGGAATCTGGACAACACCAATTACTGGGTTTATACCCAGTTTATACAAACACAATGTTAAAAAACTGATTGAAGAAAGTGTCAGACAGGTCAAAAATGGAACAATTCCAGCAGGCCCTTGAGGATGGAGACTTTAGAGAGGAGATTGACATCCTCCTCCTTCTCTAGCCAGTTGTACGCCGACAGACTGACTTCAGCAAACCCAGGAGGACCAGGAGGGCAGCAAAGAACACAAGCTGCTGCTAGTGCCGAAAAGGGAATGGTATTGGCAGTGTCCTTGGAGTGGGAACATTTTCTGACACCCATGCAGCAGCCCACAGAACAGCAATCGGGCAGTTCCACGTCCTCCAACACCAATCGCCTGGAGAAGATGGTCAAGGTCCAGGACTACATGTCAGATGGCGTAGCTGTGTTGAACAATCCATCTGCAGACAGACGGTGAGTGTGACAGGCAGCACAGAAGGACCATGGCAACTCACTCATAGTACCACAGTTTGATAGTGCTGCCCAAAAAATTATATGGATCCGTGGACCCGGGCACTGCGGGCAGTACTGGGAAGTGGGAACGCAGATTTTAGTACCTAAACACACGATACAACATGTTTTCCGGGGTCGGACTCTGAGGCACATACAGATGGTCCCGATCATCATCCTCATCATACAACTCTTCTCCTGAGTCTGACCCACCCACCACCTCTGCCACCCCAACATCCCCAGACACAGACCCCTCATCGTCCTCAACATTAACTTGGGATGCTGGCCTGAGCCAGACCTCCTCCTCCACATCAGGCCCCATCATCTCCTCAATGGCAGCCCTCATTAATCGTTCTGGCGACGGACCGATGGACACAACATTCTCCTCCGGAGAGGGCTGCTGCTGACCACTGGCTGCTGGGGTGGATGTTATAGCTTGCGTGGGGCGTTGGCTGTTGCTGTTGTTGGGAGTGCTGCTCACAGCGGAGGTCTCTGAGGAACTCATGGTGAGCTCATATAGTGGTTGGCGGTGAGTGGAGTATTACTGATCCCAGCAATATACACACTGACTGGCAGAGTACGCAATGCTATATAGTCTGGCTGAGCGGTGTACACAGAGTGGCAGTACACACAATGCTATATAGTCTGGCTGAGCCGTGTACACAGAGTGGCAGTACACACAATGCTATATAGTCTGGCTGAGCGGTGTACACAGAGTGGCAGTACACACAATGCTATATAGTCTGGCTGAGCCGTGTACACAGAGTGGCAGTTCACACAATGCTATATAGTCTGGCTGAGCCGTGTACACAGAGTGTCAGTAAACAATGCTATATATAGCGTGGCTGAGCGAGGTACACAGTGGCAGTACACACAATGCTATATAGTCTGGCTGAGCGGTGTACACAGAGTGTCAGTAAACAATGGTATATAGTCTGGCTGAGCGGTGTACACAGAGTGGCAGTAAACACAATGCTATATATAGCGTGGCTGAGCGAGGTGCACAGTGGCAGTACACACAATGCTATATAGTCAGGCTAAGCCGTGTACACAGAGTGTCAGAAAACACAATGCTATATATAGCGTGGCTGAGCGAGGTGCACAGTGGCAGTACACACAATGCTATATAGTCTGGCTGAGCCGTGTACACAGAGTGGCAGTAAACACAATGCTATATATAGCGTGGCTGAGCGAGGTACACAGTGGCAGTACACACAATGCTATATAGTCAGGCTAAGCCGTGTACACAGAGTGTCAGAAAACACAATGCTATATATAGCGTGGCTGAGCGAGGTGCACAGTGGCAGTACACACAATGCTATATAGCCAGGCTAAGCCGTGTACACAGAGTGTCAGAAAACACAATGCTATATATAGCGTGGCTGAGCGAGGTACACAGTGGCAGTAAACAATGCTATATATATAGTGTGGCTGAGCGAGCGGTGTACTACTGTTCCCAGCAGCGACACACAATGACTGGGGGGGACCCTGGCTAGCGTGGCTGGAGAGCGAACTACCCTGCCTGCCTACCCAAAGCTAAACCCACAGAGAAATGGCGGAGATATGACGTGGTTCGGGTATTTATTTACCCGAACCACGTGACCGTTCGGCCAATCAGAGCGCGTTCGGGCCCGAACCACGTGACCCGTTCGGCCAATCACAGCGCTAGCCGAACGTTCGGGGAACGTTCGGCCATGCGCTCTTAGTTCGGCCATGTGGCCGAACGGTTTGGCCGAGCACCGTCAGGTGTTCGGCCGAACTCGAACATCACCCGAACAGGGTGATGTTCTGCAGAACCCGAACAGTGGCGAACACTGTTCGCCCAACACTACTCTAGGTCAGCAATAGTTTGGGGCAGGAGTTAGCAGTTTTACATTTTTCCAGGCAGCTACCTTGCCAGTATCAGTGTTTCAGGATGCAAGCAGCAAAGGTGGCATTTTTGTATAATAAATGTGTGCTGCATTGTGGGGTAATGTATGTGTGTCTGTGTGTGGGGTTGCAGTAGATAAGGGTGCAAACAGCAGAAGGCATATTTTTTAATATTAAAGGATACCAGAGGTGAAAATAAAAAATTCTTCTTTTACTTATCTGGGGATTTTTCCAACCCTTATAGTCTTGTATGTCCCTCGCCATCCTCCTTCTTGCTTAGCTGTTAGTACCACTCCTGCAGCTGAGTCGCCCAAGCGGCGCAGTACTGTGCATGCGCAGAGCCAGCAGTGCACCTCCCTAAAGAGGCTCAGAACTGAGTCTTATTGCATTTTTTTCACTTACCTAGGACTTCCTCCAGTCCCATAAGCATGGCTGTGTCCCTCAACTTCCTCCTACGATTTCCCGTTCAGCTGCAGTGAGCCCCAGTAAGCGGCTCAGTGACGTCAGCGGAAGACCTTCTGCGCCCCCGGCTGAAGTCACTCAGTCAGACTGAGTCCAACTGAGCTGCGTACCGGGAGCTGATGGTGGCTGAACGGGATACTGCAGGAGGACGGCGAGCGACACATCCATGCTTATGGGGCTGGAGGAAGGCCCTGGTAAATAAAAAAAAAATGCCTTAAGACTCAGCTCTGAGTCTCTTTAAGCACTCTCCCGTGATCTAGAGCACTCTACATCAAGCCTCGTAGCTGTGCATGCACAGAGCACTTCTGGCCACAAGAGCACAATCAGGGATGTGTGCCACAAGTCCAACATATGCGCAATATTGCCAGGGCCGGATTTGTGGGCAGGCCGAAGAGGCCGGGGACTAGGACGGGGCTTGAGCTGGGGCGGTGTTGTAGCTGACAGGAGATCAGCTGTTCTATAATTAACTACAGTGTCTGTGCACGGACCTACTTCTGCTGCTTCTCAAAAGTCTCTCTCATGGCATGCACGCTGTTTGCTCTGACCCATCCCGCCCCTCCCCTCCCCTCTGACACTGGGTGGAGACTGGAGAGGCAGAGAGCAGCAGAGCGGGAGTCTTGAAGATAAGGAAGAATTAGACGTCACTACTCTGACAGGTAACTGTCGTGGAGCAACTGCTACCAGGTTCTGTGGGCACTGCTGGCTTTATTGCTGTTCTAATTGCTGGAGGGCTGCCTTTCTGCACGGACAGTGTCTGCCAGTCTTCTGCCCCACCATCAGGATTCTGTCAATGTCCTGCTCTGCCCCTCCTCCCCTTCTTCATTGTGGCATCTCATCTAGAGCAGGAACTGTCCTTCAAAGTATCTCTGTCCTCCTCTGCATTCCGTTCTGTGTGTATCTGAGAACACACATATGAAAGCTGTGGGGGAAGGGAAGGGAAGTGAGAGATGGAGCATCTGCCTGACATGTAGAGTTTAGTTGTTCACTAAAGGATTCGAGTGTTCCAGCCCAGGCTATGTTCACAGTAGCAGTTGGGTTGTGTTCCCTCTAGCAGCAGACTGCAATGTATAGATAGGTAAAACGACTTCACACTTTACCATCATGTTGCATCGCATTACATACCATGAAGCACAGCATCGATGAAAAGTATGCTTCTCTGTAACTGTTAAAGGCATACAGTCTGTTACCATGCCGCACACCCACCGCACAGGTACTGCATTGCAGTGTGGTGAGCTGAATTTCAGAACAGCTGTTCTGCTGTATCGCTACACACTACTGTGAAAGTGCCTTAAAGCGACTCAGAGATGAGTCATGTAGCCGTTTTTTTACTTACCCGGGGCTTCCTCCAACCCCATAAGCATGGATGCATCCCTTGCCATCCTCCCACAGGAAGATTGCGGCTTAACAGAGGGAGGACTTTGAGGGACATCCATGCTTATGGGGCTGGAGAAAGTCCCAACTAAAAAAAATGGCCACTTGACTCATTTCTAGTCTCTTTAAGCTGAATACTGACCTGAAGATGGATCGAGTAACCTCACAGCGACTAGCGAGTTCCCCCGATCTATCTTCCTACCCAGATGCGTGAGCAGGAGGTTAAACAATTGCGGTACTTTGTGTGGGAGTCATCGGGGAACTTAAACATCCGATCCATCGTGACAGTCATTATTGTTGCACATTGTCAAACGTCGTTTAAGTAATTGTGCTTTGAGGCACAACTGTTATCCCTACAGCTAAATTAAAAGCCAGGGTTTTAGTTCACAGAAGAATGCATTCTTATGCTTAATCACCTATACTGCGCAGAAGTACCCAGGTAAACATAGGTGTCCTAACTCTGGCCCTGTAACATGCATAGTGCAGACATGCAAACTTTTTTCTAGCCACACCCCCTTCAGCACCTCCCTTTCCCTAATAATTTATTTAATGTCCTAACTAGAGGCGATGTGCCTGGATATATGTATGTTTATTCTTATCATTGACCCCTGTGGCTAGGGTCCAATTCGGTGCACTCCCCCCTTCCCCTGTATGTTTGTTAGCATGCAGACAGCTTATGCTGGTGTATGCGCATGGTGCACATGGACACATAACATTAGCTCCCTTGTGCGATTGGTAAGATGCACTGTCTTTCCCAGGAGAGGAAGTTAGGATGTGTGCTCCTAATCCATTGATAGGTTTGATGCAATGAATGTGTTTGCATGTCTGCACTATGCATGTTACAGGACCAGAGTTAGGACACCTATGTTTACCTGGGTACTTCTGCGCAGTATAGGTGATTAAGCATAAGAATGCATTCTTCTGTGAACTAAAACCCTGGCTTTTAATTTAGCTGTAGGGATAACAGTTGTGCCTGGATGAGTGAATCTGTGAATGCAATTGTTTGAACATTTGCATGTGAGTGTGCGAAGGGTTAATAGATTTTTGCTGTTTTCTAGCCACACCCCCTTCAGCACCTCCCTTTCCCTAATAATTTATTTAATGTCCTAACTAGAGGCGATGTGCCTGGATATATGTATGTTTATTCTTATCATTGACCCCTGTGGCTAGGGTCCAATTCGATGCACTCCCCCCTTCCCCTGTATGTTTGTCAGCATGCAGACAGCTTATGCTGGTGTATGCGCATGGTGCACATGGACACATAACATTAGCTCCCTTGTGCGATTGGTAAGATGCACTGTCTTTCCCAGGAGAGGAAGTTAGGATGTGTGCTCCTAATCCATTGATAGGTTTGATGCAATGAATGTGTGTGCATGTCTGCACTATGCATGTTACAGGGCCAGAGTTAGGACACCTATGTTTACCTGGGTACTTCTGCGCAGTATAGGTGATTAAGCATAAGAATGCATTCTTCTGTGAACTAAAACCCTGGCTTTTAATTTAGCTGTAGGGATAACAGTTGTGCCTGGATGAGTGAATCTGTGAATGCAATTGTTTGAACATTTGCATGTGAGTGTGCGAAGGGTTAATAGATTTTTGCTGTTTTCTAGCCACACCCCCTTCAGCACCTCCCTTTCCCTAATAATTTATTTAATGTCCTAACTAGAGGCGATGTGCCTGGATATATGTATGTTTATAATTATTACCTAAGAAGAAGAGAGCCAGGCAGTTTCTAGGTGAATTTGCTCCCAAGGCGAGCGTAGAAAAATATGCCTCCCACCCTGTATAGGTATACCCGACGACCCCACCAGTATAGCTAGCCAGAACTCCCCCACAAAATATAGGCAGCCCGATCTCCCCCCCTTCCCACCCTCACACCCAGTATAGCCATCCAGAACCCCCCTCCCTGCCCATGCCCCACACTCAGTATAGTTAGCCCAGGGGTCAGGAACCTTTTTGGCTGAGAGAGCCATAAACGCCGCATATTTTGAAATGTAATTCTGTGAGAGCCATACAATATGTTTCAAACTGGCAAAGTGTGCACGCGCAGCAGAGGGCTCACATCCCTGTTGCAATGGTGATGTGTATACAGTTGATCCGCCGGGCAGCGGAAGTGTCAGACATGTCTTTAGCTTTTCTTGGGTTTCATCAGCAATTTTCTTGGCAACATCAGCAATTTCCCTGAAAGCCAGACAGGAGAAATACCGACTAACAGCTTGTACAATAAGCTAGTTGATTTGGGAGTTGATTCACTTTGTAGGACAAGATCCAGGGACATGGCACTTTGGCCCAATAGGCTGCCTGTCAAGTGACTGACAGCCTATTGGGCCAATCAAAGTGCGGGGATCTCGTCCTACAAAGTCACTGGACATGACAGGATCCAGAATGGACAAATGGAGCAGCCATTCATTTTGGGGGTAGCGCGAGTAAGTTACAGCAGTAGCGTGCATACTAAATTTTACTTGCGCTGCCACACTAAGCTGCGCTGCTTGAGCTTAGTACATCAGCCCCTACTGATTTGTATGTGAGCCAGATGTAGCCATCAAAAGAGCCACATCTGGCTCCCGAGCCATAGGTTCCCTACCCCTGAGTTAGCCAGACCCCACCCCTTCCCATCCTCACACCCAGTATAGTCAGCAAGAGCCCCCCTCCCTCCCCATGCCCCACACCCAGTATAGTTAGCCAGACCCCACCCCTTCCCACCCTCACACCCAGTATAGTCAGCAAGAGCCCCCCTCCCTTCCCATGCCCATAACCAATATAGTTAGCCAGACCCCACCCCTTCCCACCCTCACACCCAGTATAGTCAGCAAGAGCCCCCCTCCCTGCCCATGCCCCACACCCAGTATAGTTAGCCAGACCCCACCCCCTTCCCATCCTCACACCCAGTATAGTCAGCAAGAGCCCCCCTCCCTCCCCATGCCCCACACCCAGTATAGTTAGCCAGACCCCACCCCTTCCCACCCTCACACCCAGTATAGTCAGCAAGAGCCCCCCTCCCTCCCCATGCCCATACCCAATATAGTCAGTAGAGCCCCCCTCCCTCCCTACCCACACCCAGTATAGTTAGCCAGATCCCCCCTCCCTCCCCATGCCCCACATCCATTATAGTCATATAGTGCCTCCTCTTTCCCACCTTCCACACCCAATATAGTCAGACTGAGCCCCCCCCCCTTCCTCCCCACACCCAGTATAGTTATCCAGAACTCCCCCTTCCTTTCCCACACCCCCTCCCCTCCCCCCACACACACACAATACAGTCAGCCAGAGCCTCCCTCCCCATCCCCCACACCAAGTATAGTCAGCCCATCGCCCCAACACAGTATAGTCAGCCAGAGCCCCCCTCCCTCCCCACCCATATTATAATCAGCCAGAGCCCCCCCACCCTTTTCCTCCCCCACCAAGTATAATCAGCCATAGCCCCCTCTCCTCCCATCCCCCACACACATTATAGTCAGGTCTTCCCATCACCCGTCAACAGCGGAGGGAGCGCAGGCACATGCAGGGATTCACACGCTGCATCTATCTTCTTCCTCATAGGCATTTGTTGCTTTGGTAACAGTGCCCCCTGTGATGAGAGTTTTTAACTGCTCCGTGCATGTGCCCACCCTCCCCCTGTCGCCGCACCCCCCACCTTGCCACTACGCCCTGGACAATCACCCACTCTGCCTGTCCCTCAAAACGGCTGAAGGGAGCCTCTGATCTTGCTGCTTGCTTCCAAAACAAATCTGACAAGAGCTTGTCGAATTGTTGGTTGCGACTGTTCACTTCATGCACAAGTGAAGCCGTACTATGCCTGTGTGAGAATGTATCCCTACTGGACCATTCTTACTGCAGCATTTCAATTTGTATAAATCACAAAACTTGCTGCATGCAGCATTTTGGGAATGATTGCTTTGCAATTCCCACGAGAACCGCAAAGCACAATTATCGTAAAATCACAGAAAAATCGCAATGCAACATTGGTAGGCGATTGCGTTTTGCAATCCAAGTTTAAACCAGCCCTTAGGGAAAGAGTGAGAAAGAAGTTAAGATTAGGCATCAGCAAGGGGATCTTTGTAAGAAAGAAACAGAGGTTAAGGGGGGAAATTAAGGTTAGCTGTTAGGAAGAGGCAATTATGAAGTTAATGTCAGAAAGGAGTTCATTTTAAGGGGAATGATGAGGTTAGGCATAGAAAAAGGGGAGTTTGTTAGGGGGATCAGTTATTGTTAGTCAAACATCATGGGGAGATGCAATTAAATCACATCACACGTCATACATCTGTCAGGAATCAACCACATACTGCGCACCAATGACTCTTATTATAGAAGCACTGAATCTGAATGTACGCATTATATACTATAGATCCTATCACAAGACCACAATATCATCATTGCTGAATGCAAAATTGGCATTCTTACTTGGAAATTGTATTTAATTACAGTATACTATCTCAGCTTTACTATATAGGTGTCTACTGTGTGTAGATTGCCTTCTGGAAGCATGTTGCAACATTGTAAAATCATGAATGAATCACCTGCTTACGTAGCGCATGTTTCTATTATTGTTACAAAACCTGTCTGGCAGAATTCCTCTCCTGCCAGCCCATTTAATTAGTGTCAATACAGTACTCAAAAGGAGGAAGTAACTTCAGTGATTGTTACATTTTGTACTGATTAACCTCACCTGCCCCTTTCTTCACTTCCTGAACGTGATCATGTAAAGTTTCAGCAAGTGTAGGGTTAGTTCACACCAGGCACAACACATTTGACTGGGCAGAATTGCACAATATAATTGAACAAAGTGTCCCACACAAAACTTTCCAGATCTCTTGAACAGAGTCCACTCACACTAGTGAGGTGTTAACAGTGGCGTAGCTAAGGAGCTGTGGGCCCCGATGCAAGTTTTACAATGGGGCCCCCCATGCACTCTATACATAACAATTGATACGACGCACCAAAACCTGCCACTGTCAACTACAGTGTCAGAGGTGCAAGAAGGGGATGGGGAACAGTTTGTCAATGTTTACCACTATTCAAAGTATCTGTAGAAGTGATTATTATGAGCACAGGACCAATTGAGAGCTAATACTGAGGTTGAGATTGAGCCCTTCGGGGCCCCTCTGGCCCAAGGGCCCCGATGCGGTCGCTACCTCTGCACCCCCTATTGCTACGCCCCTGGGTGTTAAGAGTTCTTTTGTTGTGTTGTAACACATCACTATGGATGTCTAGTGACAGCAACAGGTATGCACACATCTCCTGAGGAGCAAGGCAGCAGTGCCTGCAGTGGTGCTGAAGAACAGTTCCACGGGACAAACCCTTGCTCCCCGTCACCAGGTGCACAACAGCAACACTTAGGTGAATAGCTACCACTCAACCATCACACAAATTAAACTGACAATTGGATTTGCTAATAATCCTCGTGCAATTCTAAGGTAAGTAGCTCACAGACTCGAGGGTACGTATCACCAGGAATACGATATATGGCCTAATGTGCACAGAATCATGGACTCTGGTAAGTCCCTACTCATCTCACTGCTTTGGCACCATGCTGCTTGTATTACTCAGGTGCTCACTCAGTGTCCAGTTAACAATGATTCATGAATCTAATACAAAATTTAACTTCTACTACTAAGGCACATCCAAAGTGGTTCATGAATGCAGATTAATTGTAAGAAATGACAATGTCCATTTACACAAGCCCTTAATTTCTAAAGGAAATTAGTTCACAATTATCTGTATAATGACATATCCAGTAAGGAAGCAAGAGTTGTACTTTATCAAATTTTATTTCCATAACGAAGCACCATGTACTACAGTACAAAAGAATAATCAGGTACAATTAATGTTAAAAATAGTTTGGGGTTTGCCAAGGAGTTATGGTCCTGCTGTGCAAATACTCCTTATTAACTTTAAGAACCAGTGGGTTGGAGCAGCCAGTACTTAATTACAAGAAACAGAACAATTATTAATTGGCCTCAGGCTCCATATCATCTTGGTTCAAACAACAATTACTTTATTGCACAAACATAATTCAAATCACAAAAAGGCTCCTATATTGGAACCAATACACAGGTATCAGTTAAAAACTATTTCTGCGCAGAAAGTCTCTACATTAAAACCACCAGAGCCTGCCCACATTACCCCTCAATGGTTGCTAGGCTTGCGTGCATGGAGTCTGTCCTCAGACCTTTGTGCTCCATGCACCCAAGCCCAGACCACCTAACTGTCACACAACAGCACACCACCAAACACACAGCAGCTGCCTCCCCCTATTGGGGATGAGTCCATTCAGGATGTAAAGCACAAAGCTGCAGCACAAATGGGTAAGCCAGTTTAAGCACAACAAGGCAGGTTAGTTGACTTAGCAAGCCACATAGAGACAATGTTGCCCAGACATCATTCCTCCAGCATTGATCATGGATTATTATACTTGCGTTAGTCCACAGGGTATGGCTTCTCCCAGCTGGATGCCAGAGCGCTCTTTTCACCAGATGATCTGTGGCTATTACTGTAGCGATCGTTGCTTGTATTACTCAGGTGCTCACTCAGTGTCCAGTTAACAATGATTCATGAATCTAATACAAAATTTAACTTCTACTACTAAGGCACATCCAAAGTGGTTCATGAATACAGATTAATTGTAAGAAATGACAATGTCCATTTACACAAGCCCTTAATTTCTAAAGGAAATTAGTTCACAATTATCTGTATAATGACATATCCAGTAAGGAAGCAAGAGTTGTACTTTATCAAATTTTATTTCCATAACGAAGCACCATGTACTACAGTACAAAAGAATAATCAGGTACAATTAATGTTATATACAAGAAAAAATAGGGGAAAAAACGTGAACTCGCACAACTTCATTTTAAACAGAGTTACAAAAATAAAAGCTAGTTTTACATTATATATAAATATACTGTATACATTATCTATATTTGCAAATACATTATTCATTCTGTTAACAAATGTAATCATGTCCATGTCAAAATTGTGTCTGTAAACATCTCTTCTATATCAGAACTTCCTCAGGGACTGCCTTAAATATTTCCGATGTACACGTCCTGAAAAACGGGAAGAGAAATTTCAAACGATCAATTTTGTAGTAATTACATATGGACATAAATTTAAAAAATCATTACGTGATGAAGAACAATATTCAGTCTCTGACATGCAAATATGCAGCTTCTAGTTATAGATAGCGATGACAACAGTATACTTAATGGTTCACAGGTCTCAATCTACACTGCTGATTTTGCTTGTTTGCCCTTTGACCAAGAAATGACCAGTCAATAATTGTAATGGTAGGTTTACAACAAAAGAACCCTCAAAAACCCAGTGTCCCAAAGTCAGAGCTTGTTATGCATTGTAATGAGTGGCAAAGGTATCTGATCCCCTATCAAAAGATGATTGAGCACACAATGACAAAACCCCTAATGGTAATCACAGAGGTCAGATGTGTCTTGTAGTTGGCCACCAGGTTTCCACACATCTCAGAAGGGATTATGGCCCATGCTTTTTTGCAGATCCTCTCAAAGTCAGTGGGGTTTATAGACTGATGGTTGGCAACTCCAGACTTCAGCTCTCTCCCCAGATTTTTTATTGGATTAAAGTCTGGAGACTGGCTAGGTCACTTTAGGACCTTCAAGTTCTTCTTCTTGAGCCACAACTTTCTTGCCTTGGCCATGTCATTTGGGTCATTGTCATGGTGAAATACTCATCCACCACCCATTTGCAATGCTCTGGTTCAGGGAAGGAGGTGTTCACCCAAGATTTGACACATGTCCACCCAATATTTGACACATTTCCACAGCATAATCAGCATGGGATCAAATACTTATTTCCCTCACTGTAAATTTTACCTGGTATAAATTATTTAACACATTTATTTACATTTATAAGGCTGCTCATACATTTTGGAATGTTTCAATGCAACAAAGAAATCAGTTTATAAAGTGAAGGGAATTTAAGTGTATTCCCATTAAAGTAAGCCTCTTCCTCAGGGCCACCATTGCCACTATTGGATCCTCTGAACATATCCAGCAAGCTTGTCAGATATGTTCTTGTAGCTGCGCTCCCCTTAGTGAAAGAGTGTGGCTGTATTGCACCTGTGCAGATAGCCAAAGCAACTAGTCCACATACTGTCAGAGTGTCCTGGTCAGCGCAGTGGGGTGGAGGAGGACACAGGAAGAGGCTTCCATCTACCTAGGTAAGCATCTAAGTTTGTCTTTGGAGAACTAAAGGTTTACTTGCACTTCCCAATGAAAGTTCTAATCGGTTTATAAAGGATCAAGTTTTCCACTGCAAACCATAACAGTGTTCTGATTTAAAACAAAGTTCTTATTTCGTTATTGGAACTTCTTCATTAGTTCTGCAGCATTAGGTTGTTTATAGAAATGTGATCCAGAGTGACCAATGAGAGATAATGAATGCCCCATTCTCACAATAGGAAAAGCAGTTGCATTAGGATTTCTGGGTTGTGATTGGAGTGCACTAAATGACAAGCACCAGCCCGTTTTTGGAGCTTGAAATGTGCACTTTTATTTACGGTAACTGTACTTGCTCTCAAAGTGCATAAAAAAATAAACTGGACCCCCTACACGGGACTTCTGTTCACTGAAATATGGCCACTTCAATTTAGTGCTCTCTAATCAATAAGCAATCAAATGAAAAAAATCCAATGTCACCTTGTATTCCTTATTTCAGGATTTACTTTAATATGGTGCTTTGATTTCTGCTAAATTAGAAAAAGAATATATCAGTGCTCACTCACCCTTCTACATCAGTGCCCACCCTTCTAAGCATGAGAACTGGCAGCATTTCAGACTCCCTTTATGTGATTTATTCATTTCATTATTATCAGTATCATACATTTACCATTCATAACTTGGCCAGAGAGTAATCTTTCTTATGTTCAGATTTCCTGTGTTTGTATACGAATATTATCGCTACAAGCAGGAAAACCACAATTACGGGGGCAGCTGCAATGTACCAGGCAAATGAGGAGGCTGTAGAAATGTAGAAAAATAACAAACACAGTGAACAAATAAATCACACAGTAAATAAAGCAGATTTCTGATAGCAGTGTTTGTCATCTAAATGTGCACGGGTGCCTATGACAGAGTATTGGTGGTGGGGTTTAACCACACATAAAACACACAAAAAAATAATTTTATAATAACTGGTTTCATTAAGGATAAAAAGTGAAATAATGAATTATGAAATAAAAGTGTAATCACTGTGCAAACACCAAATAACTAACTCTATACTGACAATCACAGCATGTTTAAAGGGAACCTGAACCGAGTAAAATAATTAAAAATATACACATGATGTACCTGCAAATGAATATTACTTACTTACCTCACAATCAATTCCTCTCAGAAGCTCACCATTTTCTCCTAACAAAGGTTCCTTCCAGTTCTGACTACATCTGGTCAAACTTGTCTTTCTGGAAGATCAAAGCCTTAGGGCCCTTCTTCACTATATCAGTTGCTGTCAGTTATAACTGATAGGACAACTGATGTGCAAAGTAATGTCCATGTTTTCCTATGGCTCCAGCAATATTACTAGTTAACGAAGTGCTGACCTGGAAGCTCTTGCCGGGTCTTCAAGGTTTTTAAAATGGAGGACGGAGTATACCCTTGATCACAGCGGTTAAACCGGGCGCGGGAGAGGAGAAAGAGTGAACGGTAGACTATGCAGGAGATAAGTATGACGTGTATATGTTTATTTTGACCTTTATTTTTTAGTTAAAGTGCTTTTAAGGACAATATCTTTGTTTCAACTGATGAGCAATATATTTCACTGAAGAAAGTTTTTGTTATTTTTTTTATGAACCATGGAAATCTACGTAAATTGTATTACCAAAAGAAAGAGAACAGATATCCATCAGAGGCACAGCAACGTAGAAAACTTCAAGCAACACATAATAACAACTACAAGCAACAGGATATCAGCCAGGTTGCAATCAACCAGAGAGGAGCCACACTTTAATCAAGGCTGCTGAAGAAGATGAGGGGTCGGGACTGGGGTATACTTACTTAAGTGCAGTAAGCAGAATGACGTGTAAAGTCGTACACATGATGAATACAGCATAATGCATTGCATGTAATGTATTGAATTACACTCTACTCATTGTGCTGTAGACTTCACTCATGTTATTTTGCTTACTTTACTTTTGTAAATACACCCCACTGTCTCCTTATGGACTCTAAGTTGTAGACACTTTGGGCAGTTGTGTCTCAGGAGAGCCCTGTACATATTAGCTGGAATGGGGTCCTTTGCTCTGATGTTGGTGCTACAGCTCTTTCCTTGCATCCATGGGCTACATCTTCCAGCTTGCATTGCGGAGGGCATGTGAGAGAGACACCGCTGGAGATTCAAAATCCTCAAGATGCTGATGGTCAGGTGGAGAAGATGGTGAATGCCGTACGGGTCAAGGGCCATAGGAGCAGCGCCCCTTAGGTCAGTAATGATGTTCCCCCAATGGCGCAGGGCCTCCCAATGGCACACATCGATACAAACCGCCCTTATGGGGAGGTTCATTTAGAAAAAGCGTCAAGTCCTGGGGCGGGGTTTTGCAGGGGATCGTATGCGCATCCCCACTTGAATGACGGAGCTCCACTCCGTCATCAGTCTAACATCCGCTAGCAGACTTTTAGAGGTCAAAACCGCCGTCTATTTACATTGTACAGCGCTGCGATCTATGGCAGCGCTGTACTGGGGCCAGCCGTGTCACTCGGCTGTCGCCTTGAGAGGCTCAGAGAGCAATCGGCTCTCATAGGCTGATCCCTATGAGAGCTGATCGCTGTGATTGGCTGGCAGGGGGGAGGGAGGGGATTAGTAAAAATAAACATAAAAATAGCAGAATTTATTTAAAAAAAAACAAATATATAAAAACATAAATAAACAAAACAGCAACGATCAGAGCCCACCAACAGAAATCTCTGTTGGTGGACAGAAAAGGGGGGGTCATTTGTGTGCTCGGTTGTGTTGCTCTGCAGCGAGCCATTAAAGCTGCAGAGCACATAATTGTAAAAAAATAGCCTGGTCACTAAGAGGGTGTAAGCCTACGGTCCTTAAGTGGTTAAATACTCAGTCCTTTTAACAAGCACTCTACTGGGATGGAGGATTTGCCTGATAGGCTTACATTTCAACAAGCAGTGAGGGTAGTGACATGAAAAAGAGGGGTGGCTATGTCACCCCTTATTTCAGGGTCAAGCTTACCCACTGCTGACAGCTATAACAACCCTCAATGTTCAAGGAGGTTTTCCTCTGATCAACACCATCATCTTTAAAGGGAACCAGAGAGGAACGGGGGGTGAAAAAAGAAAAAGATTTTATACATACCTGGGGCTTCTTCCAGCCCCATAAGCCTGAATCGCTCCCACGCCGCCGTCCTCAGCTTCCTTGATCCGCCGGTACCGGGCCCGTCACTTCCGGCGGACGCGGCCAATTGTCCGCATCACAGGGGCTCCCTCTATACATGTACGCATGTGGCTGCGCAGTAAGCAGCCACATGAGTATCTGTATGGGGAGAGCACCCTGTGATGCGGAGAATTGGCCGCGTCCGCCGGCCGACTTGCCGACTCGCGGCAATGACGGGACCCGGTAGCGGCGGATCCAGGCAGCGGAGGATGGCGGCGTGGGAGCGATCCGTGCTTATGGGCAGGGGCGGACTGGCCTGGGGGGATGGGAGGCATTTTCCCCCTGGGCCGCCTCCTGCCTCTGTATTTTGGGCCACTGCATGCTTGGCAAAAGAGGAAGGGGGCCGACTTCTTTCCTTCCTCCTGTGCCCCCCTAAGTACAGTGTGGCTGGCTGCCCTGGTCGGTCTCACCAGTACCCTGTGACAGAGGATCAGCTTGAGAAGCTACCTTGACAAATACTGTATGTATGCAGCCAGGCAATGCACACCTGGGGACAGAGACGGCTGTGCACACAGCAATGCTGTGCTTCCTGCACGGAGGTTGGGCTCCGCCCCCTGTGGGTTGACCGTGGTAATTTCAAAGTCAAGAGACAGCCTGCGCTGCACCAGCATGACTGAGTGTGGACTCTCATCCAGCCAGCGTGAGCAGAGAAAGAACTGCTGCACAGCCTGGGAGCTTTCCCTGGGACACAGAGAAGGGCGAGGAAGGACGTGCACACTGCTTTCACTATGATATGACTGTAAGATACGGAGATTAGCCTGATTGCTTTGTGCTCTCTTATCTCTTGTTCTTCCAGCGTGTCCATTTCTTCCCAGGCCCCCTCCTCCCCCACTCTCTCCTCTCTCAAATGCTATGGCTTCTTTCATCCCTGCTAAATGGGACAGAGCTAGCCAGTCCTGGTGGGATCTCTCTGCTGTTTCTCCTCTCCACATGTTTTGTGCTTCTACCTTAATACCCATCCCCCCTCATGTCTCCCCTTCTTTTTTATGTTCTCAGTTTCTCCTTCTCACATCCCTCTTGTCTCCTTTTTATGCATCTGTCTCTCCCACAAAGTTCCTACTATTTGGTCATGCTCTCTCTGACTTCTGGCATCTTCTGCAGCATGTTGCAGAGATTAGTACACAGTCATGTCACTGATTGTCATCAGATGAGCTCACAATCAAATCCTACCATAGCCATGCTCTAATGTCCTATAATATTATTATTACTAGTCTGCCTAAGCCCGTTTAAAAACAGGCTCTAGGTAGTCAAATTACCGCCGCCAGTCAGTGCCGGCGCATGCGTGCGCACCCGCCCGCCCTGCTCCCTGGGCCAACCTAACGTCCCAACAGTACTAAAAGCCACTAACGGACAGACAGGGAAAGTGGATGACGTAGGGACAGTTATCTTTTATTGTATAGGATTATTATTATGTATTTATATAGCACTGGCATCTTCTACAGCACAGTTCCCCAACCCTGTCCTCAGGGCCCACCAACACTACATGTTTTGCAGAAAACCACAAACATGCACAGGTGAGGTAATTAGTGTCTCAGCAGAGCTGATTAACTACCTCTGCGGATTTCCACAAAACATGCACTGTTGGTGGGCCTTGAGGACAGGGTTGGGGAACACTGTTCTACAGCACTTTACGGAGTACATAGTCATATCACTGACTGTCCTCAGAGGGGCTCACAGTGTAATCCTGCCATAGTCTAATGTCCTACCATATTAATATGTATTTATATAGCACTGACTTCTTCTACAGCACTTTACAGAGTACATAGTCATGTCACTGACTGTCCTCAGAGGAGCTCACAGTCTAATCCTGCCATAGTCATAGTCTAATGTCCTACCTTATTAGTATTATGTATTAATATAGCACTGACATCTTTTGCAGCACATTACAGAGCACAGTCATGTCACTGACTGTTCTCAGAGTAACTCACACTCTAATACTACCATAGTCTAATGTCCTACCATATTATTATTATGTATTTATATAGCACTGGCATCTTCTACAGTACTTTTACAGAGTCATGTCATAGTCATGTCACTGACTATCCTCAGAGCAGCTCACAATCCAAACCTACCATAGTCTAATGGCCTACCAGCACTGACATCTTCTGCAGCACTTTACAGAGTACATCGTCGTGTCACTGACTGTCCTCAGAGGAGCTCACAATCTAATCCTACCATAGTCATAGTCTAATGTCCTCTCATATTATTATTATGTTTTTTTATAGCACTGACATCTCCTGCAGCACATTACAGAGTACATAGTCATGTCACTGACTGTCCTCAGAGGAGCTCACAATCTAATGCTACCATAGTTAGTCTTTTTTCACTATAGGCTTGTTTTAAAGGGAACCAGAGAGGATCAAGAAAAGGTTTTATACATACCTGGGGCTTCCTCCAGCCCCATACGCACGGATCGCTCCCACGCCGCCCTCCTCTGCTGCCTGGATCCGCCGGTACCGGGTCCCGTCATTGCTGCGAGTCGGCCAGTCGGCCGGCAGACGCGGCCGGCAGACGCGGCCGATTCTCCGCATCACAAGGAGCTCCCTCCATAGACGTATGCATGAGGCTGCCTACTGCGCAGCCGCATGCGTACGGGTATGGAGGGAGCCCCTGTGATGCGGACAATTGCCCGCGTCCGCCGGAAGTGACGGGCCCGGTACCGGCGGTTCCAGGAAGCGGAGGATGGCGGCGTGGGAGCGATCCAGGCTTATGGGGCTGGAAGAAGCCCCAGGTATGTATGAAATATTTTTCTATTTTAAGAAACCATTCCTCTCTGTAGGCCTGAACGATTTTAGGAAAAAATTGAATTGAGCGATTTCTGTCCGAAATTGCGATTTCGATTCGATATTTCCTTCAAATCAAGCTTTGTTCCCCCTCTTTGCCTGTTTGTTCTCCCTCTGTCCCCCTGTCTCTCTCTTGCCCCCTTTGTGTCTTTGTGCCCGCTCTGTTTCTCTCTCTGTGCCTCCTGTGTCTGCCTCTGTGCCCACTCGGTGTCTCTCTGTGCCTCCTCTGTCCCCAAACTGCATCAGTTCTGGACATGGCTTCCAGCACGAGTCCAGCGATGCCCGTCTATCCACTTTGCCTCCTGCAGGCTCTAATGCACGGAATACTTCCTGTATGTCATGTGACATACAGGAACCCAGAATTTTGTCAAGCACAAGAGCCGGCAGACGGCTATAGAGGACGGACAGCATTTCGAATTGTGCACCAGGTATGTCCAACGCTGCGGGCCGCATGCGCCGGGACTTTGGGGGAAGTTTGAAGCAGCTTCTTCAAACTTCCCCCATGTGGAAATGACGTGATCACGATAATTGCAGCTTTCACAATTCCGAAATTGTGATCTTGGTGATCACAATTTCGGTTTAAATTCGATTTATCTTTCAGGCTTACCTCTCTGCTTCCCTTTAAGGGGAACCAACTAACTTACTAGTGTATTTCTGGGATGCCATGGAATCTAAAGTCTCTAGCTAAGGCTTGTGGAAAGAGATTTTGTCCTGACCAAAATTCAAAGCTAGGACACCATAATACACTATGCCTCTGCCCAGCTCATACTGTATCTATCTGCTCATCCATGTCATCAATTCTGACCCCCGACCACCCCTCCTCCCTCCATTCTACTTCTCTTATCTTGTCTCAATTCCAACACACTGTGCTTATCTCCAGAATGGGTTATGAATCGCCAAAGTATTGTACCAACTCACTATGTCAGCCCTTCAATATCATGAATATACTCACTTCAGTCCACATCTATCCTAATAGGCGGTCACATATTTGCATTCCCATAATGTTTGTGAAAATGTACTTTGCAACGAAGAGTCAGGAATTGCTTGATAATCTGATCCTGCAGTGTGAAGGATATGATACTTAAAATTGTTCTGTTGGGACATGATGCTGGAACTTGTTTTGTGGGCAACATTATATCTGCTGTTTTTATTTGAGGCGCATGGTGGCAGCATGTTCTGCATGGCAAGTGGTTTATATCATATGAGATGTATTCTATAGTGTGTGTGTGTGTGTGTGTTATTTTTTTTTTTTTTAAATGGAATTGGGGTAGCACACATTTCCTGCATAGGATGACAAGAAGGCTAGACACGGCCCTGTTTCTTGGGAAGAGGTTTCTGCAGCAGCGGGACATTGTGTTCATAAGAACGCAGATTCTTTCAGCGGTACTACGGAGTGCTAATAACAGAAAGGTTACCCTATTTACTCATTTATAGTTTGTTAACCTCACTATCCCCCCAGCCTATATAATTTAATTTCTTCCTTCATGGGGAGAAAGAGTACAGATGGAGGACAATCTGGGAAGAGGGGACAAGCTTTGTGGGGCCTATTGACAGGATAGCATCATGCAGATGCTGTAGATTTGTCAGCTGCATCCTCAATTTTGTTCCACTGCATCCTAAAGGCTCTCTATTGGTTAAGATCTGCTGACTGTGGAGGTCATAGAACACTAAACCATTATCATATACAAGAAATCAGTTTGAAATTGTGTAAGCTATGTGACATAGTGCATTATCCTACTGGAAGTATCCTGCAGTTATAAATCCAGCCCCGCTGTGCTTTGTGCCATAACCTGCTTGGCAGTCACCCTGACCCAGGCTTTTGATTACTGCTAATAATTTTTTTTTTACCCCAAGCTTTGGTTGCTAGGAGGGGTAATCTATGTAATTGCATGTAATGCTGCGTTACACTATATACATTTGTTAACAAAAAAGATATGGATTTGGGCTGGGGCTGACGTGAAAGGGCCTCGAGGTTGTGTTTTCCCCCCAGGCCAAAAGGTCCCAGTCCTCCCCTGCGTATGGGGCTGGAGGAAGCCCCAGGTATGTATATTGCATCCTCTCTGGTTCCCTTTAATAAATCATTTGAAACTCTCTGAAAATTAGAACAAAATGAAGCTATATTATGGTGCACAAAGTAGAAGATTATTTCTGTTGTATGATATGCATATATATCTTTAAATCACTGATATATTATATTACCTGCTTGTCTTATCTGTGTTGGTAGGACATCAAGACCATGGTCATTGGTGGCTATGCACTTAAAATTTGTGGTAAAATCTTCCTCTGTAATCCGTTCAAAGATGAGTGACAGCTGAACGTACTGACCATCGGTATCTATGGTCTTCCTAGATAGCAATGATATGTACACTTAGAGGCACATTTTATGGGCATTATTGTATTTAGTAACATATTCATTAACACACTTGTGTACATCATAGATAACGGCACATAAAATATAACAAAACACACCACCATCAATGAAAGTATATTAGGTAGCCCTAGTTCACCCTGCCAAGTGTTTCTATGGTATTAAAGGTGAGTAAGGGAACATGTCATTTCTCTCACTATTAAAATTCCTTTTGGAAAAGTTAGTCATAGGGTCCAGGAATCCATTCAGAAAGCATGCAGTTACCATGAAAGAGGTCATTACTTTCCAACAGTGAACAGGCTCAGATCAGCTTTGTGCTCACATGGGTGATGGGCATAGTGGGCGGAGGCGTAACTGTAGGTGAGCAGCTCCTGCAACTTCAGGGGGCCCAGAACTGTAGGGAGCCCTCCCCAACTAATAACCATCCCTCCCTCTGATACAGAGGTCAATGCTCCAGATCAGGTGTTTTTGCAGCTACAATAGTTTTGGGTGTGAAGATCATGATGGCCTCACTATTTGTATGACCTTTGCAAGACAGACCCCCAGGCTGTGAGGGTCACCAAGGGAAGGCAAGGAAGGGGTGTGACCTCTGGAGAACTCCACCAAAGTTTTGCTGGGGGCCCCATGCTTTGTAGTAATGCCCCTGGTAGGGAGAGAAGTTTGGGAGGTGGATTGACTGCAGCATCCATCTCTGACACTAGTGGACAGTTTTACAAACCAAGTCAGTCAGGTAATAACAACAAAAAAACAATACAAACATGGTACATGTGCAATGCAAAACACATTGTTCATTGCAAATTATGATGTATTTCACTCATGCATTAAAACATTAGGATTTTAAATAGGACATATTGACTATACATATTCTGAATTTTTATTTCTTTGAGTTTCTTTATTTTCTTTAACTCATGTTGTCATCTGTAGCTTCTGTTTATGTATTCTGCAAAATGAAATATATGGCTAGTCTATCAGACATCATAGTGTAGAAAACTTACTGTAATGTGCCTTCCGTGACACGACCATCTTCAGAGTATTCATCAACGAAGGAGTCATTGGCCACCCACCACACCAGAAGATTACTTTCATCAGGACCAGTAAACACCTTGCATGGGATGACTAACCTGGAACCTGGAGAAATAAAAGTTTCCTATAAAAAAATGTTTTGGTTATGTGACAAACAGACTTAAAGCGGATCCAAGATGAAAAACTAACTTTAACAAGTAACTTGTCTATATATCTTATCTAAAGTTTAGATCTTATTTAAGATTACACAGCAAATATAGCTGCAAACAGCTTTAATAGAATATGATTTCTTCCCATGATACAATGACAGCAGCCATGTTGTTTGTAAACATTACACAGAGGCAGGCTTATCTGCATCTTGAGCAAAAAAACCTAATCCCCCCTCCTCCTCCCTCCTCCCCTCTGCCTCTAAAATCTCTGGCTAGTAATACCTCCCCCTCCTCCTGCCCAGACTGAGCTCCCATGAGCCCTTGCTACCGTCTGAAAGTGCCTTGGCTCTCGGAAAACCTGTGGGCGTGGCTTGTTTAGTTTATAGGGAATTAGAGTATTAAAACAAAAACAAAAAAGTATTTGGCTTGAGGAATGCCCTATAAACAATAGGAAAGGAACACAATTATGCAATGTATAAAAGTTCATCTCGGATCCACTGTAACAAAAATAAAGATGTCCATTAAAGGACTTACGAGGCGAAACGCCGAAAAAAAGTTAATCACTTGCCTCATCTGTTAAGGCACGGAGGACGCCGTCTGCGTCCTCCGTGCCGATCCGCCGGGTCCCCCCGCTCATTAGCCCCCCGGGCCGGCTGCCGACCCCACGGCCCGGGTCGGGCTCTCTCGCCTCTCCCAAGATGGCCGCATCCTTTGCCCGCGGCTGCGCAGTCCGCATAGCTGCGAGTGCGGCTGCGCAGCTCTAGGGCCAACCCCCTCGATCCACGCTACTCGCGGCTATGCGGACTGCGCAGCCGCGGGCAAAGGATGCGGCCATCTTGGGAGAGGCGATAGAGCCCGACCCGGGCCGTGGGGTCGGCAGCCGGCCCGGGGGGCTAATGAGCGGGGGGACCCGGCGGATCGGCACGGAGGACGCGGACGGCGTCCTCCGTGCCTTAACAGATGAGGCAAGTGATTAACTTTTTTTCGGCGTTTCGCCTCGTAAGTCCTTTAACAGTGTAAATCTAATTCTAGTGTAGTAGACTAATAGTATAATAATAACATTGTTGCGCAAATGAATGGTGACCCGAAATAATGCTCTATCTCAGAATACAGTTGGTTTGCTTCAGACATAGAAAATGTTTAGGCCTTTTTTACACTTACTCAGGGTTCACACAAAATGCATTTGGTGCACATCCAGCGAAAGTCAATGGAGAATCACAATTCTGCTAAAATTCTCGTCTTTGCGTTCACATTTTTACGTGTGCAAAAAAATGTATTTCTTGCAGCATAAATCCACACATCGAATTAGAAGTGGTGTGGCAGGTCCCAGCGCAGTAACGCTCTGCATGCAGTGCGTTACTGGATGATTTGCGCATATACCCCAGAAGTGAGGCATACATTTACTGATTTGGTTGCACCACAGCGGTAATGCAACAGTGTAGAAGGAGCCTTTTTATGTGAAAATAAACTGTGGCAGAATTTTTCTTTTCATTAAGACTGGACTTGATGAGCCTTACTGAGCTCCCCAAGTGCTTTATCTCCTCTCACGCCTTTACTTTGTGGTCCCATTCCTTCCTAAGCATGACCTTTTGCCTAATATGAGTAAGTGCCTGATCGCATAATCAAATGTCACCTTGTGGAAATGACCAGTATTCCAGACTGTTCTAGTACTTCTGCCCCACCCACTGCAGCAATGAAGAGGTGGCTGAGAAAGCATGTGGGTTATGAGAAGCAGGCCTATTGTGCCTAATTGAGGAGGGCAGATTTATGAGTAATAATTCTGCAGAAACAACTTCAGTGACAGCAGTCAGTAAGTGGGAGCAGAGGCTAGATATACAGTAGCTTTTCGCTAGTAATCCTGCATAACATCCCACCCCCAGACAGTCAAAATGCACGGTCAGTTTACCTTTAATCAAACTAGGCTGTGCTGGACAGATACAAATATGCTAACGCCTGTTCTGGTGAACACACTGAGCAGATTCTAAACATGATGTCTGCTGTTTACATCAAGCTGTAGTTTGGTCCTTTGTTTACTTTTTGTGTATTATCTCATCATAATTTTATAAATTAGCAATTAAAGAGCATTCCTATAGACGTTCTATCTCATAAACACAGTATCATGAGAATATATCATACCAATGGAACCAGCAAATGTCCATCGACTAGGACTCACAATGACAGGATGTTTCCTCTCTTGACCTAAACAAAAGAACACAACTGTTATGAAACATGGTAAGGAGCATGTAGTAATGTATCATGCTAGTTCTACCAACTAAAATAAAAGTGTCATAACAAGAATTTCCTCTGTAGAATGTTCTTTGAAGCGTTTCCTGTACAATATGTAGTGCAACCAAAATTTACTGAAAGGAAATGATGCAACCTAAACTGAGGAAAATGCACGCTCTAGAGATGGTCATTACCTATAGTTTGAAGATGTATAATCCGGGAGACTGTGAAGTCTGTGTTCTCATAACTAAAGTCCAACTGACATTTGTAATATCCGGCATCGTCATGGCGCACATCACTTATCAATGCATATGTGGTCCCAGCCTCATAGTGGAATCTGGCATTTTCATTTAGCAAAGCTTCACTATCCTAATTATAAAAAGAAAGAAACATATTAAAGCGGGAGTGTCACCATAAAAATCAAATTTCAACAGCAACTGGTCTGGGTGTATTAAGTGATAAAGATGCTAATCGTGCATTCAAAACTTTTTCTGCTGTTATGGTTTGGAGTTATTACATACTTTAGGAGCACTGGCCCTTTAGTAGTCACTGTCAAACAGTTGCATGCTGGGGGTTCTTTGTATCTATAATATTTTCCTCTTCTTCCCTTTATTTCCCTGCCTAACTGCTTATCTGAAACCTGATCCCCTGCTCACTTGTGTTTACAAGCAAGGCTGAGGTGATTCAGCGATTGGAGGAGAAAAGAAAAAAAAGTAAAAGGCAGAAATGACATCAGTATTTAGCCTCAACTGTGGGCAAAAGACATGACCCCCACCAGGAACAGAATTCTCTTCATTTACTATATAAGATTCACTGAAATCAAAACGTGGACAGAACAATACATGTGTTATGTAAGTAGATCAAGTATTTATCTACTTAGTAGTGGCTGGATGATGTAATGGTTAAGGGCTCTGCCTCTGACACAGGAGACCTGGGTTCGAATCTCGGCTCTGCCTGTTCAGTAAGCCAGTAATTCAGTAAGGAGCGCTTTGGGCAAGACTCCCTAACACTGCTACTGCCTACTGAGTGCGCTCTAGTGGCTGCCTCGCAAGCGCTTTGAGTCCGACAGGAGAAAGGCGCTATACAAATACTGCAATTATTATATGTGTGTTTTTTTTTCCCTGACCTAGTATGGCTAATCCTACTGCTTTAAGAAAGTATACATTTTTCATACCAGAAGGTATTCATTCATCATTTCTACATGTGCTGCATCATGATAGCTGGATGAAGAAAACAATTCCAATAAAGGTATGATAGGCTACAGCAGGATGAGAGACTGAAATTGTGATGACTATACTTAAGGCAGTACCAGTAACCCCTCGATTCTTTTTAAGAATCGTCTCAACCAACCCAACCAACCAATCCATGGCTCGTGTATGCTGCTCAAGATGCAGAGCATGCCAGTGCCCCCATCTCCTCTCTTCTTCCTCTGCTGCGAGCCGTCATTAGAGCGGCAGTTGTAATACACATGTGCCCATCCTGTATTACAACTGCTTTTCAGTTATATTGATACTTTGAACAAAACGGCTGATACTGACCTATTAGCCAATCTTTTATTTTCTTAGCAAACCATTATACTCAACAAAACAATGTCAAACAATCCCGGGGAAGGGATTAGAAACACCATCACGTATGTCTCCCCAGTCTCCATACCTCCTGGCAGCTACCCCAAATAAGGCTCGGGTTTATGGTTCCTGGGTTCTTCTTTCCACCCAAGCATGACTCGGGGTTACGGCCAAGAAGTTCTCCACCTCCTTTGATAGAGGGCCCCATAGCAACGGCTATGACTACTATCCTGTACTCTTGCCCAGTACTTTGAAATGAAAGAATGTCATAATGGTGCCTATTAAAAAGGGCGCCCCATTCACATCAGTGCAAATCCTTTCTCTATCGGCACCAAGAGTATAAAAAGGGCACAGAGTAAATATAATACAACTATATCAACTATATCATATAAACAACTACTACCGTATATCGCTTGTTATCTTTAACTTTCATTTCCATTCCAATTTTGTTGGTTACAAAAACCTAATATTTAACAACTAATCGTTTCAAACGATATAATTGCTTTCTCAGAAAAAAATCATTTACATTTTAATTTTTCGCACCACAACAAGCAACTTCTGTGACTCTCACCTATGTTACAAATTATCTTTTTTCAACAAACTTACTTATATATACACAAAAAAATTTTCAATTATCTTATGATTGTTCTGTTACACATCCCCTCTTCACTTCCTGTAAGTACGCTTACAGGAAGCCAAAAAAAAAAAAATTGACTGTGTCCATCTTGTGGCCAAATAGTAAAACTACATCTACATACATTTTTTTTATTAAAATGAATAGACATTTTTACATTTAAAATTAACTGTTTACCTCCCACACACCCAAAAATATTTAAATAACATTTTTAATTAGAAAAAAATTACAATAAAAAAAACACATAAATAGTTACCTAAGGGTCTGAACTTTTATAATATGCGTGTCAAGCGAGTATATTACTAATATTTTTTAAATTATAAGCTTGTAAATAGTGATGGACGCAAAACTGAAAAAATGCACCTTTATTTCCAAATAAAATATTGGCGCCATACAATGTGATAGGGACATAATTTAAATGGTGTAATAACCGGGATCAATGGGCAAATAAAATACATGGGTTTTAATTATGGTAGCATTTATTATTTTAAAGCTATAACGGCCGAAAAACTGACAAATCATGAATTTTTTCAAGTTTTCTCTTAATATTCCAGTTAAAATGAATTTAGAATAAAATATTTCTTAGCAAAAGTACCACCCAAAGAAAGCCTGATTGGTGTAAAAAAAAACAAGATATAGATCATTTAATTGTGATAATTAGCGATAAAGTTATTGGTGAATGAATGGGAGGTGAAAATTGCTTGGATGCATAAGGTGAAAAAACACTAAAATTAAATTATACAAACCAAATGGGTAACTAAGGTGAGGCACTCCCCAGGGGGGTTAAGGTTAGGCACCACCGGGAGGAGGGGTTAAAGTTAGGCACCCAGATGTGGGTCTTATGGTTAAGCACCACCATGAGGGGTTAAGGTTAGGCACCACCAGGGGGCGGGGTCTTAGGGGTAGGCACCACCGGGGAGGGAGGTTAAGGTTAAAGGAAACCAGAGACTCCAGATGATCCATTAATGCTGAATTATCACAAGTACCTTCTGTTTTAAGAAGGCAAATGACACTAAGCATTGCTTTTTCGTAGGAAGGTTTTTTGGTCTCTTTTTGTCCCTTAGGGCCCATTCACACTAGAGCATTTTGCCGGTGATTTTGGCAAAACGCTCAAGCGCTAGCGCTTTTGAAAGCGCTAGTGCTATAATACCTTATGGGCCCATTCTTACTTCGGCGAAATCGCCAAACGCAAACGTGTAGCCTGCACCATTTTCAGGTGATTTCCTGGCAATCGCGTTTCAGTGCTATAGAAGCGCTAAATGCGAACGCGGGAAAATCGCAGTGTCCAGTGATTTTTCCGCGTTAAATCGTGGGAAAATCACTCCCGTAAAACGCCGTCGGTAATCGCCAGCGGTTTGTGCTTTTAAGTGTGAATGAGGCCTTATACTTTCCTAGTGGTTCTGGGTCACCCTGAGCTGCTTGGTTACTGTCTTTAATTATGTAGTGATATTCAACAATAATACATCCCAAATAATGTGTGAATTTGTACAGCACTACTAAGCAGCCCAATTTAAACCGACAGACATTCCAGGCAGTGGCCTGGAGCGCAGTGCTGGGAAAAGTACATTTGTGGTTACTTGGCCAGTAATAATTATCCTCTGAAATATTCCAGAGGAAGAGAAAACTAAACCTTTCTGGGTAACAGTGGGCAGTTTTGCCTCAGAAAGATAGTCCTCTCATCACTCATCATATCACTTTTTTGGTCCACTATTACGGTTAGGAATGAGTCATTCTATGGTATGGGATTTATAAAAAAAATCACTTTGATGTGATAGGGATTTTCGCACATGTTCTGCTCCAAAGCTAGTACAATCTCTTAGTTTAACAAGGTCAGCCTCAGAAATGCATAGGAGCTTTAGCAGGTTCACGTTAAAGGACAACTGTAAGAGAAGAAGAGGGATATGGAGACTGCTATATTTATTTCCTTTTAAACAATACTAGTTGCCGGGCAGTACTATTGATCTATTTGGCTGCAGCAGTGTCTAAAGGCACGTACACACCGATAGTTAGCCATTGTGTACAGTCTGTCGGCACACTGGTAGACTGTTGGCAGAACGTCCGCCCCCCAGCGGGTCTGACGACCCGTCGTTTGCAGGAATCAGGCGTGTGTATGTGCCTTAAATCACACCAGAAACAAGCATGCAAATAATCTTGTCAGATCTGACAATAATGTCAGAAACACCTGATCTGCTGCATGCTTGTTCAGGGTCTATGGTTAAAAGTATTAGAGGCAGAGGATCAGCAGGATAGCCAGGCAACTGGTATTACTTAAAGAGAACCCGAGGTGGGAATTACTTTTACTATTGGGGCACAGAGGCTGGTTGTGCGCACTAAGACCAGCCTCTGTTGCCCCATCGTGTGTCTCCATGTCCCCCCTGCTCGCCGCTATACCCCCCGCATTGCTGGCGACACGCAGCGTGTCGCCAGCTCAATGTTTACCTTGCGCTGTCAGTCAGCGCTGCTCCCCTGCCTCCTCCGCATCGGCGCACCCGCCCGTGTCCCTTCCCTCCCGCTGATAGGAGGGAAGTGACGCGGCGGGTGGCGCCGATGCGGAGGAGGCGGGGGAGCGGCGCTGACTGACAGCGCAAGGTAAACATTGAGCTGGCGACACAGCCAGCAATGCGGGGGGTATAGCGGCGAGCAGGGGGGACATGGAGGCACACGATGGGGCAACAGAGGCTGGTCTTAGTGCGCACAACCAGCCTCTGTGCCCCAATAGTAAAAGTAATTCCCACCTCGGGTTCTCTTTAAAAGGAAATAAATATGGCAGCCTCCACACGTGAGGGACTTACACGTGTTTATGGGGCTGGAGGGAGCCCTGGTTAAGTATCATTCTGCCTATGTTTACATCTCTGGTACACTTTAAAGCTGAATTATTACAAGTACCTTCTGTTTTAAGAAGGCAAAATTACATAATTAAAGCTAAGACACCTAGCACCATCTACAGGAGGAAATGTGAATTGAGTTGCCTATTGTTTCCAAAGAGTGGAAAATACATATAGAAAAAAAGACTATTTTGATAGCAAATAACTGACATGATATGTAGTTACTGCATAGGATGAACAAAGTTAAATATTTTATTTGTTAATCATTTACACATGATTATGTTTTGCTGATCACTGCTGACTGTGGTATGAAATGTGCTGTGTGACATTTACTGATCATACCCTCGCAAAAGATGTTCACTGGCACATGGATGGTTTTGCATTTACACTTTTATACTTTTGTAGCAAATACTGTATTTACTTGGACATACATTCATATTAGATTTGTTTTTTTAATTGACTTGATATACTTATCTAATGAACTACTAGTACAAAGGCCCGCCCATTGAAAAATGGGTGCTAGGCCTTGGCCGTGACCACCCCACCCCCGCAGCACGTGGTCTCAACCTATATAATAATATCCCTGTCCTGCATCCTCCTGTGTCCGTGCGTCGTGTCTGGCACGCATACGGCGCCGGGCTTTGGACAGCGGATGGGGGGTGGGCACGCCCCCTCTGCACATATATATCACTATTTTCCTAGCAAATGAGCAAATGAGAACGAAGTTATTGCAAAACGCTTTCTTTTTATATAAAATAGCTGTAGAAACCATTATATATATATAAATTGGTTATACCTTATACCATCTCAGGCTCTTTGATGAATAATCAGCAAATTCCATGATATCTGGGCAGTACATCTGAAAGCTTGTATTCTCATAAGCTATTTGCTGGTACTGAATATCGAGCATAGACGACTCTGTATTGCTCATAACTGTCAAAGACATGGATATTTCCACACAGAATGATGTATTCCTGAAAACAAAACCACACAGGATAATGCATATTATGGTCTATTAGAGATGCATGCAGATCCATATCAACAACTCTGCAGATCATAAGCCACTTGGAATACTTATACTCAGGGCTGAATTTAGGCCTAGGCCACCTAGGCCATGGCCTAGGGCACCACAGGAGCAAGGGCACCAAAGCAGCAAGCTAAACTGGTGCAGAATTGACATTGGCCTTTGGCGGTAAAGAGTACAAATCCGGCTCTGCTTATACTGCATATAAATAAACTTGATATTCTGTACACATGGGTCCGGAGAAATCGAAAGCACGAGTGGGGAAGCTGTAAAGCATAGAACATCTCGCTAGCCAATAGTAGTGTTGGTGTTTGAATTCAGCATAACAGCTTCGGAACACCGAACACTTACGAACCCCCCACACATCAGCACCATTTCAGTACCAAACAAGTGGACAGGGTGAGGGGGAGTTCACCACTTGCACTTCTCGGGACGTTTCACTTGATTCTGATACTTCCTCCTTCTGTCTTTGGAAGGAGTATTCATCAGAGTTACGTGAAACGCGCCATGAAGCGCAGGTAGTAGACTCCCCCTGACCCTGTCCACTTGTAGAATAACCTTTAAAGAAAAGCATTTCTTTGTTTCAGCTTACATAACTCCTGCAATACATTTGCAGTGTGTATACTTCCTGCTTTCATGGAAGCAGAACAAGGGCCAGCATCCTGTGTTTACTGTGTCTGCCAAGACTGCTGGATTTCTGTGCTGACACAGCTAAGAGATCAAATTACACTTTCACATGAGAAAAATGTAAAAGATTATTATCATGAAAAAAAATCTTATACTTAAAATACATACATAAAACATGAGTAAAATGGACTATAAATTACTTTTTTTTTCCAATGTAGCTGTCCCTTACAGGAACGGTAATAATCATCACAGAGCTGGTATGGGACTAGTACATCTCCTCATGAGGGATTCTCAGTGTTTCCTTTTTTCAAAAGCACTCACTGAACTGCAGTTGGGAGGCTGGCCAACATCTTTGTGTTTATGTTTTTCAGGGAGGGCTTTTGTAAAGAATCGATTAAATACTTTGAATTTCCCACTAGGAGATACATTAGTAAGACTTGTACTACCTACTTTAAGTGATACCGACATAGGAAGAAAGTTATTTAGGACAAATGTATGTTGTTTATGTACTGTATGTGTTTACATGTATTTTACATTTCACAACTTTTTGTAATAGTGGTCCCATAATTACCATTTAACATTTTCAGCACTTTGTTCACACTAGGAGTCTTTGTGCAGGCAGCTGAATGTATTTTGGTTTCTATTTAATGTCAGGAGAGCCGTGGTTGTGTTTGACTTCAATTTGCATATATCAAACCACTGTTTTTGAACTCTTGCAATTCAGAAATATAAAAGGAAGTGAACACAGACAAGCTCTAAGTAGGACAGGCGCTACATGTTATTATTTGTTTATCTCATCATGTCGCATGTCAGTTCATGTACGCTTTAAACTTACCAAAGAGACTTCAGGAGAGTGAGTGTGTATGTAGTTGTTATGGGAAAGACAAGCATGTAGACAGCTAAAATAATGGATAACACTACCTGAGAATGCAGGAATAGGTGCCACTGTCCCCGGTTACAGCAGGTAGGAACCACAAGGCATTCTGGTTAGTCTGAATTCTGGCTCCATCTCCAGTATTTATTTCCTCAGAACCAGTTTTTGTCCATATGAGCTGAAAAGGCTGCTCATTAGCTTCAGATCCATCCAGATGGATGTACTGAAAAACTGGACACTTCACAATCACCGGCTCTTCGTTCAGAACAAAATACCCAACAGGATGTGTGATCTGTGTCTGACATTTCTCTGTAAAAGCAACACACGTTTATACATTATAATTTTCTGTTTGACACAATGAGATTAACTATAATAACTACAGTACAAATATACTTTTGTTATGCAAAACTGTGAATGATTTCCTCATTTTAGGAACACAGATCTAAAGATTGTATCAGGCTGAGCAATATTCAGCAAAGCCTGATTATTAGCTCTGTGGCCCAGTGAACTCTGCTGCCAGAGCTGGGACAAGGTCCTCCAGCACCCAAGGCTGAGACACCGAAGTGTGCCCCTCCATCCCTCCCACCCCAGCTGTCCCACACTGATTGCTATTAGACTAAGAGGTGCCCCAGGGCCCCCAACACCTTTATCTCTAGTTATCTGGCTTGCAGTCACTGCCATGTATCCCCTTTTCTTATTTCTCTCTGCTTCAAACACAACAGGGGTATGATATCTGAGTGAGTTGTGCGCCCCCTCCTACACTGCACCCTGAGGCTGGAGCCTCTTTCGCCTCTGCCTCGGCCCGGCCCTGTCCGCTGCCAATCTGCTTGGCATGTGAACAGTAATGAGACTGATTCCCACCCAGTCAGAAACAGCTTTATAATGGTAAAATAAAATGCTTATTAACCACTTGAGGACCCACCCTTTACCCCCCCCTTAAGGATCAGCGCTGTTTTAGCTGATCTGTGCTGGGTGGGCTCTGCAGCCCCCAGCACAGATCAGCTGGCACGCAGAGCGACCAGATCGCCCCCTTTTTTCCCCACTAGGGGGATGATGTGCTGGGGGGGTCTGATCGCTCCTGCCTGATGGGTGTTGCGGGGGGGGGGGGCACCTGAAAGCCCCCCTCCGCTGCGGAATTCCTCCCCTTCCTCTCCTACCTGTTCCCCCCCCCCCCCCCCGGGGATCCGCGCTGCACAGGACGCTATCCGTCCTGTGCAGCCAGTGACAGGCTGTCCCCTGTCACTTGGCCGGGGATCGCCGATCTGCCTTACGGCGCTGCTGCGCAGCAGCGCCGTACAATACAAATAAAGCGGATTATTTCCACTTGTGTTTACATTTAGCCTGCGAGCCGCGATCGGCGGCCCGCAGGCTATTCACGGAGCCCCCCGCCGTGAATTGACAGGAAGCAGCCGCTCGCGCGAGCGGCTGCTTTCTGATTAATTAGCCTGCAGCTGGCGACGCAGAACTGCGTCGCTGGTCCTGCAGCTGCCACTTTGCCGACGCGCGGTATGAGTGCGCGGTCGGCAAGTGGTTAAAGAGAAGCTGTAGTGAAAATAACATAATGAATAAAATTGCTTATTTTTTTACAATATTAATTTATATATGATTTAGTCAGTGTTTGCTAATTGTAAAAGCTTTCCTCTCCCTGATTTACATTCTGGGAATTATCCCAGAAATTCGAGTTTTAAAGCCAGTAGAAAATATACCTGGTCTCCCAGAATGTTTTGGAGGAGTGAGTTCTGCATAACTAAACAGCCTTTTAAAGTGACACTGAAGTGGAAAAAAAACTTATGATATAATGAATTGTATGTGTAGTACTGATAATTAATAGAACATTAGTACCAAAGAAAAGAGTCATGTTTTTATTTCTATATATAATGTTTTTTTTTTTTATAACATTCTGTCATATTTGCAATTACAAACCACACACTTTGGCCCATATGCAATTCTCTTTTTCACCTGAGTTTTCTCCCAGGAGATAATCTTTCATCTTTGATTTTAAATAACTTTCCAGTACTTTTCAACTAAAAAATTACCAAAACATTGGGGGAAAAGTACTAACAAAATTATTTTGAGCATTTTCTTGCCTTCTGGGGGCTTAAAATGCATTTTATAGACAAGTTTAAAAATATCACCTAGGAGAAAACTCAGGTGAAAAAGTGAATTGCATATGGGCCTCTGTATTTTAAGCTATGAAATAGTGCAGAGCTAATGACCCTTTGAACGCCTCTGCAGGAAAACCTTATCTAAATCTGTGTCTGACTGTTTCTTTGATGTATAAATGCCTCAGAAAATAGAGTCTGTATCTGACCAAGTTGGGTCGGAGAGCTCAGAGAAGCTCTTTTGCATAGATAACAACTCTTCCTGCACTGGAAACAATATGAGACTCATATCTTTGCTACTAATGTTTTATTTTTTAGCTGTATATTACACATACAATTCATTAAATCATAAGTTTATATTCACTTCAGATTCCCTTAAAAAAATTTGTAAAAGAAATTATACAATGTAAAAGAAAGGATACAATGAGCTGATTTTCTCAACTTCATGCACTTTGGGACCAATGATCACAGTGACAAAATCATCAATATACTATTATAACTTCTGGGTGATAAATAGAACCTTACAATACCCACTTATATAAATGCGCATCTGTCCAATCAGTGGCATATCGTTTTGTATGGCTGGCGAGTACATTTGTGACATTTCACAAACAAAAAAATAACAGATTCCTATTTTCTTACCTCCATTCTCCATACGATAAACTGTAAAGCCAGATGTTTCAAAAAAGCAGGTTCCAAATGCAATGAGTGGAAGCAACATCTTCAGAGACAAACACATCTGTGAATAGAAGTAAAGACAGATGTGTTTATAATAACAAATGTGCACTTTGAGAAGTTCAGCAGAAGTCTGATGAAATGAATGAGAAATGACAAAGGATAATAAGCAGTCAATATTGGGGTATCACATAACAGTAAGGCCCCGTTCACATTACACGCGTTTGCCATCCGTATTTCAGCAATGCGTGCAGGAGGCAGACACGCATGAACAACAGATGTGCATAGACTGCATTGTCTGATGTTCACACTGCATGCGTTCCGTACCAGTGCGGTGCGCGAACGCATGCTGCACGCATTTTTTAGCAAAACTTTAGTGAATGAGATCAGTCATGCAACGCATACAAACGTAGATGGCGTGCAATCGTACTCATTGCATGTCGATCGCATGGCCATCTGCGTGTGATAATGTGAATGAGGCCTAACAAAGGTTGAAAAACATTGTTGAACACTGGAGAACATAAGTGACCCGGCAAACCTGTTACCTGGGGCTTGATTCAATTACCTGACTTTTCTGACAGGAGATATTTTTACACCTTATCAGTAATACCCTTTCAGCCTCTAGTGAGCAATAGACGATTAAAATTAATTGCCCCAAATTAACTTAAAGAGAGCCCGAAGTGGGCTCAAAAAATGAAAAAAAAACGTAGGCTACCTGATCCGCTGGGCTGAGCGCTTCAGGAAGCCACAGCTCTCCACCGCTCCTGTTGGCCGCAATGGCCCACTTTCACTTTTGTGACCTCTGGGTCATGACGCTGCACTGTGCAACTGTGTTGTCTCTCATAGTATGCAGGGAGGTGTGGGAGCGGCAGGGTGTGTGGCCAGGGAGAGCTGCCCAATTGCAGCTCAGGAAACCCTACAGGAACGCCCCTGGCGGGCGGTTTAAACAGGGAATTCCTCTCCTGTGTGTTTACCTCCAAGTTAGTGACAAATCTTGTCGCTAAACTTGATGAGCTATATCGCAGCGGTGGGGGAGGGGGGGCAGAGAGCGGCTGTTGGGGGACATGGAGCCACGTCATTAGGCAGGGGACATGGCTCTGTGTTCCATCTGCCCACTGAAGATCCACCTCGGGTTCTCTTTAAGGAACTTTAACCCAGCATTGAGATTCATTCCCATCAGTATCTGATACCCCATTTCCCATGAGAAATTGTTACCTTTTCTTGAATAGATCATTAGGGACATCTGTATGGCTGATATTGTGTTGAAACCGCTCCCATAGCGTGATGTCAGGGCCATGGCCATGACAGTTTCCTGTCATTGTAAGAGATTACATATATATATATATATATATATATATATATATATATATACACTGCATACAACCTTTTAACCTATCACATTGTTAGTGTGTGTTTATAGCTAAGTTTGTGCTGTCCGTTTTTTTCATGCCTGCCAGAAGTAAAGCCTTCCTGCAGACTCCTAGTGGATCAAACAACATGAATGAATTAAGCATGGAGTATGAATCATTTCTTGATCTATCTTCTATTTTTTTAACTTTTCACTTTGCAATTTCTTCTACTATTGTCTGTCTATCTTTCAGTAAAGTTTATCTTTAAAGTTCCTCTTTAAGCCTGATGTTACTTTTCTCACCTACTCTTTGGAGCCTTTTCACTTTCTAGGTATTTTGTAGTCATTAGTCAAGATGAAACAACATCCCCTGGCAAAAGGCTCCAAAGGAAAGTTAATGGAATCAGGGCCCTGGTCTGGACATTAAAAAGACTCTGAAGTGAGTTAAAATCCTTGCTTTTACCTTTTATTTATGTTAAGCACTAGTGCTAAAATGCTGCATCCCAGCAGCAAAACAAGGGGTTTATACCCCCCTAATCACAGGGCAAAATCCATTACTTTCTTGGTCGTAGATTTTGCTGCCCAGGGAGGCAGAGCTTTAAGCTGCAGCTCTGCCTCCATTTGCGTCAATCCACCGCGGATCTCCGCCTCTCCCCGCCCCTCTCAGTGAAGGAAGATTGAGAGGGGCGGGAAGAGGCAGCGATCAGCGGGGATTGACGCACGTAGAGGCAGAGCTGCAGCCCAAACTCTGCCTCTATGAGGAAGCGCTCCCCGATTTTAGCCCTGGGGATTTGGGGGGTAGAAACCCCTCATCTGCTGCGGGAATGTGGCGTTTTAGCACTAGCCATAGTGCTCTAACATAAATAAAAGGTAAAAACAAGCATTTTATCTTGCTTCAGTCTCTCTTTAAAAACAAAAAGTCTTCCATTAGGTGGGGAAAGTTTCGTACCCTCAGCTAGGTCATTTTATATATGTAAAATTATCAGCAGCATGAGCAATGATAACAAATAGTAGTATAACATACATATGTCCCATGCATAGAATGAATGAATGAATGAATGAATGAATGAATGAATGAATGAATGAATGAATGAATGAATGAATGTGTACTCACCTCTACTCTTATATATTGCACAAATATTCAAGCCAATATTAGCATGCATAAAAACAACAATAAATACATTTTTGTATGTCTTATAAACTGATACAGGAGCATGATGATCCCAATTTAAGAAACTTTCCACTTGTTTTTTCTTCTCATGAGATGTTTTCCCATCATATACAGTATACAGCATCTAGCCAGTGAAAAGGTACTAAGTATTAGGTAGAAAATGTAACGGAAAACGTAGATTTGTTTCAAATTGTTTCTTGTACCCTTTACTCTTTCACAGATAAGTTTAAAAAATATCTCTTGAGAAAACTCAGGCGAAATATATATTGAATCGGTATTTGTAGCAAGCAGTATATTTATAGAAAAAATAGCACGGATATCAATTGTACTGTAGTTAACTTACTCTTACCTTCTATAGAGTATTTCAGTGGTCTCTAGGTAGTCAAAACTCTTACTGAAAGAAATATTGAAAAAAGTCCATCCAGGAATGGTAGTAAATTGTGTGTATTGTATGCAGGTGTCAGAAGTCCAGCAATGACTTGTCCCTTGTATGAGGAAAGTGTTGTGGTCCTTGTGTAGAGCACATCTCTCTGTCTATATATATATATGTAGTGTGCACACATGATGGAAATTTCGCCTGCATTACCCAATCATAGTTGTGTCTAAAATAGTGCAGGCATGTTCAAGGTTCCCCTCCAAGTCCTGATTGCTCAAATAAGGAAATCTAGAGAGAAAGCACAGACAAGGTTCCCTATTTGTGATATGAAATAATATTTGAGCATGGCAGTATTAATCTGTATGCAGGTTATTTGTTAGCAATGGAGGAGGCTGCGGTAGTTAAATTCTGTGGAAAGGTGGTCTTTGAAAAGTATTATTGAAGTGGTATAACGCTGGAGGAACTGCTTATACAAAGTGATGCCAAATGTCTCCAATTGAATTTTAACCACAGCAAACCCAAGCTTTTTTGATTGTTTATTGGTTAATGTTTGAAGGTTTGTGGATATAGCAATGTCAGCTTAGAAAATGTCGGAAGAGCGTACTAACACATCTGAGTTGTAGCTTCTACTGATGTCTACTTAACAGGCTGGGACAAGGCCCTCCAACCCCCGAGGCATTGATGCCATCTGGCCTGTCACCAAACCTTGATTGCTCACTCAGGTTGCTGTTGAAAGAAATGTCCTGTCCCCCCTCCGCTTTCTCCTTGCTTGTTCACTTAGGTTGCTATTGAGAAAAGTTCTCTATCCCCCCAACCCTTTCACCTTGCTTGCTCACTTACTTAGTCATGCAGACTGAAAGTGGTGTTCCCCATCTGCCTACCAACCAACCTCTTTTCAACCTAGCTCCTTATTATCTAAATAAACTTATTTCTGGATGCCATCCTACACACAATCCCCACTCTACTTACAATATTCTCCCGTCTTCCTCTCTGGTCACCTCTTCGCTCTCCCGCTTACAAGACTTTTCTCAATCCTAGGTACTAAAAAGAACTGGAGGCGCCCGTAGTATGGAATGGTACATATATCGCTCTATAAGGTAGTATCCAATAATAAAATTTAGAGTGTCCTACCTTGGGGGTGTCTCTTTCTAGACAAAGACAGATTGTAGGTCAAGATATAGTTCAAACCGTTTTTATTAATGCACTTATACAACGCGTTTCACGGCCAAAGCCGCTACCTCAGGTCAATAATTGTGCCTGATATAAAGGATGCCGTGCTAACGGGCACCTTGATGACTTTTCTCAATCCTATCCCCTCTTCTGGAAAAACCTCCCTCAGCACATCCGCCACTCACTCACACTTACCGGTACCTTTTTTAGATGCAATCTGAAAACTAACCTATTTAGGCAAGCATACTCTCCTAGCTAGGAGACTTTGCCCACTGACCAACATTTTTACCTTCTCATACACAGCTTCCCTTTACCTACTGTCCAATAGACTGTAAGGCCTATTGGCCAGGGCTCTCTTCCTTGTTTGTCTCACAATGCTGTGCAATGTGTGTCTATATCTTCCACCCCTGTGTAGCTTCAGCTGCATGATGACAAATATAAAATATTTTACATTTATTGGAGGAACCCCTCCCTTCCTTTCATATTGTCGGGGCAGAATCCGGCAGACTGGTGGAGGAGATAAAAAACAAAAACAAAACACAGACAGCTACTGATGATGTCATAGGGGAGGTGATCTCAGCTTATGTGAGATTTCACATAGACGACGCCCCTGTGAGGGAGGGTAGCTGATGACAAACACACCCATGATCTAAAACCTCCTACTAAGCTCAGAAGTAATGGCTGCCACCTGTATAACCCTAGTTATGAAAAGAGAAGGGTGAAAAACATGCACTGAAATGCTCATAGGCTTGAAGGAGTGTTTATTTATCTTTGTATGTGTCAGAGTGGTGCAACACAGTATTTTGAATTAAAAAAATGTTTGGTTTGGGTCCGCTTTAATTTCATCTATGTGAAAATTTGTTTTCTTATATGCAAAAATTTGTTTTCTCATGCCATATAAACTTCAATGCATTTGTGCAAACATTTTGCGACATTACTCAAAATCAAGACTATTCATGAAATCATGATTACAATTTTGATTGCGAAAATTACATGAAATTTTGCGAAACCCAAATTACTCATCAGCTCTAGCTTGTTTACTCCACAGAGTTTGCGTGGAGGAAGGAGTGACACAGATCGCGTTGCCTGGGGCACCGATCAGGTCAGGAAGTGCCTTGTCTGCATCCTCAGTTCACCTGCCTATCTCACAATATTTTAAGCAAGTTATACAATTGAAACAAAATCGTTGGTCTGGCAGTTTGTGTTAATTTGTGTTACAATGTGTGTAATTTAAACACATACAGTGAGAACGCCATGTACTGTAGTTTCAAAGATCATGGTTATAAAAATACTTCTGTAGGTGAAGAGATTTGCTGCTCAGGGACAGTGCATATAATGAAATAAAAAAAAGAGCCTGAAAAAAGAGCATGCTCAGCTAATCGATTCATACTAGAATGTACATTTAGCTACATTCACAGTGGGGTAACCTAACAGACACACTGGAACGTGAAATATCGCACTACAATGCAACACCTATGCAATGTTTACAGTGCAGCCGGTGCAATATAATGGCGTGCGGCATCCCAGAGCAGGGCAGTGCATTACTGCAAAATGCTAAGTGACAGTGAAGCATACTTTTCATTGACAGCATGATTCACTGTATTCGATGCAAGGCACAGATAATGCATTGCATAACGTTCCACTTTTACATTCCATTGTGTTTCTGCTTTTACAAGGAACTGTGAACCCACTATGAACCTAGCCTAAACCATATTTGATTCTAAGAATGTAAATGAAGCGGCGCTTTAGGGGTTAACTAAGCTGCAGGTTCCAAACAGGGGGTTCCCAAAACCCCTAAAATAAAATACAGAAAATTATGAATCAAGGAACATGCGCTAATATATGCTATTTTCTTTTATTCTAAATATACTTTTTCCATAAAATGACAATAAAACAGTATAAAATTCCTACTATCTTTAAGGTGACGTCACCGAGAAGCAGCTGATAGCGGTGAGATCCGGAAGAGCGAGCGTCGTCCTGGAACTAGCAGTAGGAAGTGACGTATGCCCACGGATACTGCAGAACAGCTACACGGAGAGCCAGAGCTCAGAAGTCTTTTAGCTGTATACGCAGCTGTACAAACGGAGTGACACCAGACTGTTTAAAGGTATTCCTTGATGAGACAATGTACCTAATTATTATTTGAAGAAGTATAAAAGACATACACCAAACCCGTTGTATACTAACAAGACGGGTCCCACAGTAACAGACTTAACGGTTGGGAGTTTTGCAACCTAGATTACGCCTACAATAGATTGCAATCTATTTTATGCATATTGGATAATTAATCCCCTTTTCTTCCGATCACAATATTGACTGTGGATCTGAAAGTTTTGCACAAGATTTGGAATTTGCCTCATCCTTTTTTAGTTAATTTTCCGAGATCTGGAGAATTTCTTGAATGTGGATGGTATGAATGAGAGTGTGTATAATGCATAATTAGTAAGGGTAATTATAGGAATTTTATACTGTTTTATTGTCATATTTGATTCTAATCCAGCTATCACATTTTTAAAGCATTAGATCAGTTTAGGGTTGCTATCAGAGCAGGGACAAGGTCCTCCAGCACCCAAGGCTGAGACACCAGAGTGCGCCCCTCCATCCCTACCACCCCAGCCATCACACACTGATTGCTATTAGACTAAGAGGGCCACAACCTCCCCAACACCTTAATATCTAGTTATCTGGCTTGCAGTCACGGCTATGTATCCCCTTTTCTTATTTATTTCTGCTTCATACACAATTAGGAATGAAAGCTGAATGAATTGTGCGCCCCCTCCTACACTGCGCCCTGAGGCTGGAGCCTCTCCAGCCTATGCCTCGGCCCGGCCCTGGTTGCTATGTGTCTCAGTTTGGATGATTTCCTTTCACATACAGTATTTTTGTTTGTGACCCTGTCGGGAAACTTGTAGTTCCCTATTTTGTCTGCTGGTGGCACAATCATTCCCCATTTGACTGAATGTGATTGCACGGGCTAACAGCCAGTGTTTCTGTGTAGTGCCTCTCCTAATTGTACTTTATCTTCATTTGCTGCTGATCATCAGGCACCTGTATCCCACTGCTCCTAATTAACAGTTGCCTCTGTATTTAGCCAGTTGTTCCAAACCTCCACTTCCCAGAGCTCTCACCTGTATGGGCTCTTTTTCCTCTTTGATCTGGCTTCAGCTTTGGTCCTCATTGCTTAATCATGGACCTGCTACTGCTGTGCATAATTTGTATATGTTTTTATATTTGTATTCCATGCATTGTTGTTATTGCTTGCTGAGTGGGATTGCTTGTCCGAGCATTTTGTATTACACTAAATACCCACACTACATAAAAGGTGTTCCATTAAAATAGGTGTATAATAATAAAAAAACCCTCGATACTTTAGGTGGCTTTTCGATTCTAGAATATTTCAATCCTCCAGAGGGCCAAATGCCACATGCATGGTTGGGGGTACCACCACCTTCTTCCGGGCACTGAAATGACAATTATGCTGGGAATACACGTTTCGTTTTTGCCTTCGTTTTAGCCTTCGTTTCGATTGTGCCTTTTGTCCTTTTCGTTCCCGAAATAATCGAACGTACGGTTAATATCACCACCCACGGTTTCGGTTTTTTTTTCGATTCTGATGGTTTCGTTTTTCCAATGATCGAAGGCTGCAAAGAAACGAAACGAAAATCCCTTTTTACAGGGACGGACTAACATAAACGAACATATAATCGATCTGAACAGCCATCAAGCCTACCAATGGCTCGATTAGATGGATAAAGAGAGATAATATCAAACATGTTCGATCACTAGTCGTTCGTTTTTGGGGTCTATTAATCGAAACTATAATGAGATTATGACTATTTGCACATACGTTTTCAACACTCGATTCGTTTACTGAACGAATCGAAGGCTAAAACGAAGGCAAAAACGAAACGTGTATTCCCAGCATTAGCCTCTTGTTCCATAACCCTGGAAGAGAGTATTCTGTGAAGGGGAGAGGAGGCTTGACCCCAAACTTATGAACCATGTGAATTGGTATTTCTCAGGAGGAAGATCCCCAAGCTCATGAGCTCCAAAATCCCTGAGGAATACCCATCTGAATGGGGGCAAAGATAAAATCAGAGATCAGAAACTCCAAACTCAATTAATTCGGAATTCAGTGGATCACCCCTGCATCATATACTGCAGGGCAGTATATTTCACTCACTGTATCATACTGCTTGTTGCTGGTGGTGAATTCCTATACACTTATACAGACATTAGTCTAATGGCCTAAATGGTTTGTATACATCTTCACACTAAACAGTTAGTTTATTCCACTGATGATACTTCTAGGTAGTCTGCTACCTTCATGCACCTTCATGTACCATATGTAAAGTGGGATGTGAAAGTTTGGGCAGCCTTGTTAATCATCATGATTTTCTTGTATAAATTGTTGGTTGTTATGATAAAAAATGTCAGTTAAATATATCATATAGGAGATACACACAGTGATATTTGAGAAGTGAAATGAAGTTTATTGGATTTATAGAAAGTGCGCAATAATTGTTTAACCACTTTGTCCTCCTTGACGTAGTTCTACGTCAAGTAGGACATGTGCGCTCCCGGCCGCGGATCGTTAGCCCAGGAATCAATTAATTGGGCCATAGTGTCCGATCACTGATTCCTCTCCCCCGCAGAAAAAGCGACAGCTTCTTTTAGAAGCTTCGCTTTTTCTGCCTCCTATGTCCATCTAAGCGTACATGTTACACTTAGAGTGACGTCATGTAAACGAACTCAAGGTTGCCATCTTGTGGCCAAAAAGTAAAACTACATCTAAATGTAAAAAAAAAATTAAAATACACATATATTTACCCAAATCAAATACTATTTACATCCCACCCTCCCAAAAATACCCACATAAAATATTTAATAATTAAAAAAAAAAACATTACAATAAAACATTAAAAAAAATTACAATAAAAAAAAACCAAATATTTACCTAAGGGTCTAAACTTTTTAAATATCTATGTAAAGATGAATTTTTTTTTATATAGGCTTGTAAATAGTGATGGAAGCAAACCGGAAAAAATGCTCTTTTATTTCCAAATAAAATATTGTTGCCATACATTGTGATAGGGACATCATTTAAACTGTGAAATAACCGGGACAAATGGGCAAATACAATACGTGGGTTTTAATTATGGAGGCATGTATTATTTTAAAACTATAATGGCCAAAAACTGAGAAATAATTAATTTTTTCAGTTTTTGTCTTATTCTTACTGTTAAAATGCATTTACAGTAAGGTAGCTATTAGCAAAATGTACCACCCAAAGAAAACCTAATTGGTGGCGGAAAAAACAAGATATAGATCAGTTCATTGTGATAAGTAGTGATAAAGTTATAGGCTAATGAATGGGAGGTGAACATTGCTCGGATGCATAAAGTGAAAACGACCGAGGGCTTAAGTGGTTAAATACAATTAGGCAGGTGCATAAATTTGGGCACTGTTGTAATTTTATTGATTCCAAAACCTTTAGAACTAATTATTGGAACTCAAAATGGCTTGGAAAGCTCAGTGACTCCTGACCTACACACACAAGCGAATCTAATTATGAGAAAGAGTATTTAAGGGGGTCAATTGTAAGTTTCCCTCCACTTTTAATTTTCTCTGAAGAGCAGCAACCTGAGAGTCTCAAAACAACTCTCAAAAGACCTAAAGACAAAGATTGTTCAGTATCATGGTTTAGGGGAAGGATACAGAAAGCTGTCGTAGAGATTCCAGCTGTCTTTTTTCACAGTTAGGAACATATTGAGGAAATGGAAGACCACAGGCTCAGTTCAAATTAAGGCTCGAAGTGGCAGACCAAGAAAAATCTCAGATAAACAGAAGCGACGAATGGTGAGAACAGTCAGAGTCAACCCACAGACCAGCACCAAAGACCTACAACATCATCTTACTGCAGATGGAGTCACTGTGCATCATTTAACCATTAGGGGTGTGGAGATATATTGGGGTGCTGATGCTGTTAAGGATAATACACTAATATATTTTCATTTTCCCATTTTTATATCTGCTGTGGTATGTCAAAGGTGTAGAGATGCAGGCTAGATTCATTGACTGTTCCTGTATTTGTGTGGGTGGGTCACTAGACCTACATTTGCATCTAAAGAGGTCTTCAGTGAATACGACCAGTCACCTATCACACAGGACATCCTGCTGCAATGTGAAAGCCTTAATCAATTGTCACCTGTAACCTGGGGAGATTGGAAGTGAAGGAAGTCTTTTGTTTTGTGTGTGTGCTATAGTACCCTTTTCATGTATGTGGATCTCTGGAAATCCCATTTATGTCTGAGAACGGAGACAGGAAAACGCCTTAATCAAGTTTTCACCTGGAGTTGAAAGCCTAACTTCACAATCTTTGATGTATAGTAGACTTTTACCTGGGAAATCAAATTATGTCTGAGGATGTTATTAAATCTAGCTTCCCCCCGTCCACACAGGCTTACAGCCTCCAGGCGTATTTCATAGTATAAAACCGCAGCTAGGATAGCCACAACTTGTAGTTCTTGGAGGTAGCTCACACGGCTAGAACTAACCTGGTTCCTGACCAGAAGTGCGTACCGCCCGCAACAACACCAGATCGATACGCTGGTACGTTTATTTCCCGTTTATTTTGGTAAGCAAAATCGCTTTGTGTGTTATCTTTGTACATTTTATCTTGTAACTATTTTTACTTTGTTTTTTTGTAATCTTTTTGTATATATTCAGTTCTGCCCTGTTCTATGTTTTTTCTGGAATATTAAATTATTATTTAATAAGTTTGACTTCTGCCGTACTAAACTAACACTCATAGCCTAGAAGAGACTGAAGTGTAACCGTGTATAAGTTCATGCCTAATTGTACGCTTGAGCAACACTACCGTAGGAAATTGTAATTGCATTGTGTGTGGGGGCGTTTGTCATACGTTGGCCTAAGCGCGCAGCTGACCCAACGTACGAACAACGCCAGTGCGAGTAGCTAACAGTATCGTTCGGAACGACTGTTAGTGGGTCTTTGCTTCACGACAGTGTAAGATTGCAACTGTGTGTGTGTGTGGGTGCGTGGCGTTCCCGTATTTGGCCTAAGCGCAAAGCTGACCCAAATACGAAAACGCGGAGTGCGCGCGGAGGACTCGACAGCAGAGTGGAAGTGTCTAGCAACGCTAGTGGTGGCAGTGAGAGGTGTTTTGAGGGGTTCCAGCCTTGTTTGTAGCTTAAATAAGGCTGTTCCCCGCTTAATCTGGTCAAACCCGCAGTCGGGAACCGTATACGCAGGCGTGCCGCGGGCCGGTTCCTGACATAATTGGTGGCAGCGGTGGGATCGTTTAGTACATTAGTACGCAGTTTAGCTCGCTATTCTGAGTACTAAAGGCTGGAAGCTTGCTAGAAGTAACTAGCCTACAGAAGTCTACTCAGTGCAGAATCTATATACTTTTTTTTTGTTCAAAGATACACACTTGGTGTTTGCTTTCCCTCCCCCCCCCTTTTTTTTTTTTCTTTTTTTTTTTTGCAACACGATGGCTCTGAAAGCATCCAGCTATGCAAGGCAAAACAAGGAGATACTACTCAACCTGTGTGAGCACAAAGGCATCGAGACGGTGAGCGGCCAGACTAAGGAGCAGTTAGTTCGTGCGCTCGAGGAGCATGATGCGGCAGAGCAAGCCCGTGCTTCAACGTCAGCGGATGCAGCTCACGACACGACAGAGGAGGAATCGCTCCTGCCACAGAATGCGAGTGGAGACGATGTCCTGGATGATCCACCGAACTTGGAGATGACATCTCTGGAAGCCGACCTAAAGCTACTAGGTTCGGCTGAGCCCGAACTGCGCCTAAAGCTGATCCTACTGCACCGACAGGCAGAGAAGGAACACGCGGAACGGCGACACCAGGCCGAGAGGGAAAGACACCAGGCCGAGAGGGAACAAGTTGCACAGCGACACCAGCTGGAGCTGGCTAAACTTCAGCAGCAGAACCGGTCTGCTGGACCCGCAGAACGCGAAGGTGAGCGAGTCCACAGAATCCCCCTGGATAAGTTCCCCGCTATGGACAAGGACTCTGACATAGACACTTTCCTACAGGGGTTTGAAAGGACTTGTCGGCAGTATGGGGTGCCCCGTGAGCAGTGGGCAAGATACCTCACACCAGGGCTGAGAGGCAAGGCCCTGGAGGCGTTTGTGAGTCTCCCCCAGGAGGAAGAAACAGACTTTGAGGCAATTAAGAAAGCCATCATTGCGCGATACCACCTCACGCCAGAGGTGTATCGCAAACGTTTCAGGACAGTGCAGCGAGGTCCTAATGACAGTTACCTGGATCATGCTTGCAACCTGCGCACTGCCTTCCAGCAGTGGGTAAAAGGACTGGCTGTTGAAACCTTTGATGCCCTGCAGGAACTGATAATAAAAGACCAGTTCCTCCACACTTGCCCTGTTGAGGTCCGGCTGTTTGTGCTGGATCGAGAACCAAAGACAGTGGATGAGGCTGCGGAAATGGCCGATGCCTACACCGCCCATAGAGCACCTGAGTCCCGGAGGACTACTACGCCCAGCTGGAGAGGAGAACAGAGGGCTAAACCTGTTTCACCCAGCACCCAGAGGAGGCAAGCACCGCTGTCTCCTGGATTCAGGCAACCAACCACTGACACTCGGAAATGCTTTGTATGTGACAGGGTGGGTCATATCAGCACGACTTGCCCAGAGAGGAAGAGGGAGGCCCCAAAATCCAGTGAGGCCTCAAACCCCAGTGAAGTCCCAACGGCTTTGTGTGCTACCAGGAATGCTACTGGCTATGCAGAGAATCTGCAGCTTGTCACGGTTGGGGGTACAGTTGCCACTGGGCTGAGAGACACTGGAGCAGAAGTGACTCTCATACATCCCCAGCTTGTGAACCCGGAGCAGTACATACCTGGGAAAATGATTGCTGTCAGAGGAATTGGGGGTGTCACCCCCGCCATACCCACCGCCTTGGTCCACCTGGATTGGGGGGCCGGCAGCGGACTGAAAGAAGTTGGGGTAACTGACAAAATCCCCACCAACGTTTTGCTGGGTACTGACCTGGGACGGTTAGTGGCCCGGTATGAGCCTACTCCAAACCCTGTGGAGCCTGCATCCCCAGCAGAAGTTCTGGACTCTTGCAAGGTACTGTTTGATAATGCTGTGCAAGTGGGGAGTGCTGGAGAGGCCCCAGGGGCTATGGACTGTGTACTAGGAGCCAGCCCTAGTGAGTCTCCAGTGCCTAGGCCTGGAGTGGGACCTGTTGACACAGAGAATGCAGAAACTGATGATGTCATTTATGACGCACGGACTATCGAGGCGATCGATGCAGGAACTGTTGATGATAATTGTGAAGTGCTGAGTAGCAATGTGTGTAATGATACAGATAATGTGGAGGTTTTATGTGATGTCCCAAATGACAATATATGTAGGGATGATAATGCTGATGGCATATGTGTTGTGCTACATAATGCTGTGTGTCATGTGGACACTCCGTCAGCTGCCGGAGTAACCAGCGGCGCTCGCTGGGCTGCAGCAGATGGACTGTCCACTGAAGGGGCAGACGGCACCAGGCCAGATCTTTCCCCTTCAGATGGTTTTAAGACAAAATGTGACGTGATTTATGATGTGTGTAAGGTGGGCACTCCCTCAGCTGCAGTGGTAACCCGCAGTGCTAGCGGGTCTACAGCAGAGGGACTGTCCACCGAAGTGGCAAATGTTGCTGGGTCAGCCACATCCAATTCGGAACCTGGCCCGGATGGCCCAGGAGCCTCTCCGTCTGCAGCCTTCCTAGAATGTGTGACAGGCAGCACTGAGCTCTCTGGGGCTGTTCGATTTGACAGCAGCCTGGAAGAGCTCAGGGGGCTAGCCAGCAGGTCACCAGCTGGGAGGGGCAGGTTGAGAGGGTTCTGGGAAGTTATTCCCTCGGAGCTGTCCGAAGTGGAGGAGGCAGACCGGCAGATACTCGTTCCCCAAAGGGACCGAGAGATAGCTCCTGCCACTATAGAGAGAGTGCGTGTAGCGACGGTTGGAACCCTTCCCCAGTTGCAGCACAGTCTCTATGGTTGCGAATTCACGGTCGCCACTGACCCACATTCCCCTGGTTGGTTACGTCAGGTTGCCAAGGGCAACGACACATTGCAGCAACCTGACCTAGCTTTCCAGTCGTGTAGCTTGGAGCTAACTGACAGGTGGGGAACCCTCCTGAGGATGCTAAAGGGTTTCCCCACCCGGCCAGGCCGTCAATGTAGGCTTTGGCAGGATGATGCGTTAGATTCACCTGCCAGCGCCATCTGGAAGGGGAGCAATCATGGGAATGCGGACGGGCTGTCCCGTCAAGCAGAACCAACAGTGTAGGTGCTGGCAGGATGATCTGGGAAGATCGTCTGCCTTGCACCAAGTTAACGGCGGAGGTGTGGAGATATATTGGGGTGCTGATGCTGTTAAGGATAATACACTAATATATTTTCATTTTCCCATTTTTATATCTGCTGTGGTATGTCAAAGGTGTAGAGATGCAGGCTAGATTCATTGACTGTTCCTGTATTTGTGTGGGTGGGTCACTAGACCTACATTTGCATCTAAAGAGGTCTTCAGTGAATACGACCAGTCACCTATCACACAGGACATCCTGCTGCAATGTGAAAGCCTTAATCAATTGTCACCTGTAACCTGGGGAGATTGGAAGTGAAGGAAGTCTTTTGTTTTGTGTGTGTGCTATAGTACCCTTTTCATGTATGTGGATCTCTGGAAATCCCATTTATGTCTGAGAACGGAGACAGGAAAACGCCTTAATCAAGTTTTCACCTGGAGTTGAAAGCCTAACTTCACAATCTTTGATGTATAGTAGACTTTTACCTGGGAAATCAAATTATGTCTGAGGATGTTATTAAATCTAGCTTCCCCCCGTCCACACAGGCTTACAGCCTCCAGGCGTATTTCATAGTATAAAACCGCAGCTAGGATAGCCACAACTTGTAGTTCTTGGAGGTAGCTCACACGGCTAGAACTAACCTGGTTCCTGACCAGAAGTGCGTACCGCCCGCAACAACACCAGATCGATACGCTGGTACGTTTATTTCCCGTTTATTTTGGTAAGCAAAATCGCTTTGTGTGTTATCTTTGTACATTTTATCTTGTAACTATTTTTACTTTGTTTTTTTGTAATCTTTTTGTATATATTCAGTTCTGCCCTGTTCTATGTTTTTTCTGGAATATTAAATTATTATTTAATAAGTTTGACTTCTGCCGTACTAAACTAACACTCATAGCCTAGAAGAGACTGAAGTGTAACCGTGTATAAGTTCATGCCTAATTGTACGCTTGAGCAACACTACCGTAGGAAATTGTAATTGCATTGTGTGTGGGGGCGTTTGTCATACGTTGGCCTAAGCGCGCAGCTGACCCAACGTACGAACAACGCCAGTGCGAGTAGCTAACAGTATCGTTCGGAACGACTGTTAGTGGGTCTTTGCTTCACGACAGTGTAAGATTGCAACTGTGTGTGTGTGTGGGTGCGTGGCGTTCCCGTATTTGGCCTAAGCGCAAAGCTGACCCAAATACGAAAACGCGGAGTGCGCGCGGAGGACTCGACAGCAGAGTGGAAGTGTCTAGCAACGCTAGTGGTGGCAGTGAGAGGTGTTTTGAGGGGTTCCAGCCTTGTTTGTAGCTTAAATAAGGCTGTTCCCCGCTTAATCTGGTCAAACCCGCAGTCGGGAACCGTATACGCAGGCGTGCCGCGGGCCGGTTCCTGACAAGGGGCACTTTACACAAGGAGATGCTGTATGTGAGAGTGATGCAGAGGAAACCTTTTCTCTGCCCACAGCACAAACAGAACCGTTTGAGGTATGCTAAAGCACATTTGGACAAGCCAGCTTCATTTTGGAATAAGGTGCTGTGGACTGATGAAACTAAAATTGAGTTATTTGGGCATAACAAGGGGCGTTATGCATGGAGGAAAAACAACAAAGCATTCCAAGAAAAACACCTGCTACCTACAGTAAAAAATAGTGGTGGTTCCATGATGCAGTGGGGCTGTGTGGCCAGTGCAGGGACTGGGAATCTTGTCAAAGTTGAGGGATGTATTGATTGCACTCAGTATCAGCAGATTCTGGAGACCAATGTTCAGGAATCAGTGACAAAGCTGAAGCTGTGCCAGGGCTGGATCTTTCAACAAGACAACGACCCTATACACTGCGTGACAAAATTCACTAAGGCATTCATGCAGAGGAACAAGTACAACGTTCTGGAATGGCCATCTCAGTGCCCAGACCTGAATATAATTGAAAATCTGTGGTGTGAGTTAAAGAGAGCTGACCATGCTCGGAAGCCATCAAACCTGAATGAACTAGAGATGTTTTGTAAAGAGGAATGGTCCAAAATACTTTCAACAAGAATCCGGACTCTCATTGGAATCTACAGGAAGAGTTTAGAGGCTGTAATTTCTGCAAAAGGGGATCTCCTAAATATTGCTTTCATTTCTTTTTTGTGGTGCCTACATTTATGCACCTGCCTAATTTTGTTTAAACAATTATTGCACATTTTCTGTAAATCCAATAAACTTCATTTCACTTCTCAAATATCACTGTGTGTGTCTCCTATATGATATATTTAACTGACATTTTTTATTGTAGCAACCAACGATTTATATAGGAAAATCATGACAATTAACAAGGTTGCCCAAACTTTTGCATCCCACTGTAATTGCAGTTACACTTGAAGGACCACTATCACGATGTGAAATACATTGTTTACACATACATGTAAGAAGCACATTCGTCCCAGAGTTAAATGTACAATAAATTACTCTTCTGTGTTGCTGTCACTTACAGTAGATAGTAAAAATTATTCTTATTTAGTATTTATGTAGCGCCGCCATTTTCCATAGTGTTGTACAGAGTATAATGGCCTCAATTCACTAAGCTCATCTCCTGTCTTTAATAACGTTTCTATAGTTATCACCATGGTTATAAGGCATGTAGTATTCAGGAAACAGTTTACCTCAGGCAAACCTTAAGTTAACTCTTCAGTCCTTAAAATAACTCCAGAATTGACAGGCTGTTAATTAACTGCATGTGAAAATAACTATAGAGGAGGTAAATTAACTACAAAGGAGGTAAATTAACTACAGAGGAGGTAACGTAAGGAATGAATAGATAAGATAACTCTCTCACTGTGTGGATGTAAGTTTTCACACGCAGTTAATTAACAGCCTGTCTTTAACTCTGGAGTTATTTTAAGGATTGGAGAGTTAACTTAAAGACAGAAGAGTTAACTTTAGGTTTGCCTCAGGTAAAATGTTGTCTGAATACTACATGCCTTATCACCATGGTAACAACTCTAGAAACGTTATTACAGACAGGAGATAAGCTTAGTGAATTGAGGCCAATGGCCTCAATTCACTAAGATCATGCTGGAGATAATAAGGGAAGAGAAAACTTACCTCCACACAGTGAGAGAGTTATCTTATCTCTTCATTCCTTAAGTTACCTCCTCTGTAGTTAAATTATCTCCTCTGTAGTTAATTTACCTCCTCTGTAGTTAAATTATCTCCTCTGTAGTTAATTTACCTCCTCTGTAGTTAATTTACCTCCTCCAGGGCCGGGCCGAGGCAGAGGCTGGAGAGGCTCCAGCCTCAGGGCGCAGTGTAGGAGGGGGCGCACAATTCATTCAGTTGTCATTCCCAATTGTGTTTGAAGCAGAAAGAAATAGGAAAAGGGGATACATGGCAGTGACTGCAAGTCAGATAACTAGATTAAGGTATTGGGGAGGTTGGGGGCCCTGCGGCGCCTCTTAGTCTAGTAGCAATCAGTGTGTAACGGCTGGGGCGGAGGGATGGAGGGGCGCACTTTGGTGTCTCAGCCTTGGGTGCTGAAGGACCTTGTCCCAGCTCTAGTTAATTTACCTCCTCTGTAGTTAATTTACCTCCTCTGTAGTTATTTCCACACGCAGTTAAAGGAATACTATCGATACCCAAGTGTTCTAAAATGACAGTGTGCAAATAATGTCTAAGTAGCTGTGTAAACATTTTCCTACCTTTCATGTTAAATATCAGAGGCAAAAACTGTAATTTATTGAGGGTAGGATTTAGCTATATTGGGACAAATCAATTGCAGAAGGGGTGTCTGCTTCAATGTAACACTAGAAGGTGGCGCTTCATACAACTGCCATAAAAAACACTAAAAGTCCAATAAAAGTTCATAAAACAATGACCGCTGATATGTCCACTTCTGCCAAGGATCTTGTTATTCACAGTTTATATTCTTCCTATCACCTCCACCAGCACCCAGGTGAACTGACACTAACCAACTTTAAAGACCCCCAATTAGGTCTAGCAGTGCTTTGGGACACTTCGGGCCGTCCCCCACCACACCAATCTGATGATAGTCGTCCCTGGGTGTCAGGTTATCTTTATCCTTGCAGTATGGCTTTCACCTTCCCATAGAGCATACCTCAAAATAAACGCTTCACATAGCGTAAAACCAGCGACATTTATTTGTAAAAACATAAAAATACACTCACATATTCCTTCTGTCAGTATCGAACATTCATTGTTTTATGAACTTTTATTGGACTTTTAGTGTTTTTTATGGCAGTTGTATGAAGCGCCACCTTCTAGTGTTACATTGTGAATAAGAATAGAAGGGGCAGCTCTGTCTGCTTCAATGCACAGCCAGAGTTGCATATCAGCAAATATCAAACATATCAAACTCTGAAAGCAAAAACAGTATGAAAAGCTGTGACAATTAGTTACATTTCCTCTGCTCTCTTCAGTCAGAAACACAGGACACAGGAGCTGCAGCTGTTGGGAGCTCTCTTCTCTGTCACACACAGAGCTACACATAAAGTTAACTGATCAAGTGTGAGGGGAATTCCCCCTCTCCTCATTGCTCAGTCAGTAAACTTTGAAAGTATTTTGCTAACAGTAAACAAAGAAGTTGCTACTAAAATGTATACACCAGTACTTAGCAGCACTTCCCAAACAATTCCTGTGTCAATTGAAAAAAATATGTGAATCGATAGTATTCCTTTAATACACAGCTTGTCTTTAATTCTGGAGTTATTTTAAGGATTGAAGAGGCAACTTAAAGATAGAAAAGTTAACTTTAGGTTTGCCTGAGGTGAAATGTTTCCTGAATATGACATGCCTCATCACCATGGTGATCACTCTAGAAACGTTATTAAAGACAGGAGATAAGCTTAGTGAATTGAGGCCATTGTCTTGTCACTAACTGTCCCTCAGAGGGACTTACAATCTAATCCCTACCATAGTCATCCTATACAATAAAATGCAAGTGTCCCTGCGTCATCAGCTGAATGGTTGTGTGTCCCTGGCTTTTTTGTACTGAGCATGTGTGCAGCCAGGGCAGTTAGGACACAGGGCCGGACCTGACAGTTTGCTGTGTGTGGTTCACAAAGGTTCTTGTTGCATTGTGGGAAATAACAGCTTTTTCCAACTGCCAAGCAAGCAGCTCCCTGTGTGCCTATACTTCAGACAGTGGTGGGGAACGAGCAAGCGGGACGCATATGTGTGCGCATTGCGGGGGGTAGCGGACGTGACCTAGTGCCCGTTTTTTTTACGGGCAGGCCTTTTTACCTGTATGTCTATATTGTGTAGTGCATGTATCGTAGTCGAGAGCCAATTTTAGGGGGAAAACAATTAACTTATCTGTATGCTTTTGGGATGTATGAGGAAACCAAAGTGCCTAGAGGAAACCTATGCAGACATGTTATGAACATACAAACTCCTTGCAGATGTTGCCCTGACTGGGTTTCGAACTGGGAATCCAGCGCTGCAAGGTGAGAACACTAACCACACCACCTTTCTGCCTAAAAATCTGACAGACCTTTGTATTCTCAGTATTTCTATTATTATTTACAAAAGCACTATATGGAAAGGACCTATATGAAGATTCCAACCAACTTTCCTACTCTCACAGTATTTTGACAGTTGGACTAAGCAACAGCTGTTTAGTACTTGCTTTTAAACATAAAGATGGACTAGTCCAGAACCTGTCAGATTTTTACAACCTATTGTAAAATATAAGTGACAGAGCCAAAGGAAAAAGGAATTTTATTGCACATATAGTGCATTTTACTCTGAAATAAATTATAAATATACACTTTATACTAATTCCAACTCCAACATACGGATTTTAAATTTTACAATTTCTCACAATAGTAATCCTTTAAAGAGAGTCTGAAGCGAGAATAAATCTCGCTTCAGACCTCATAGTTAGCAGGGGCATGTGTACCCCTGCTAAAACGCCGATATCCCGCGGCTTAACGGGGTCCCTTCACCCCCAAATCCCCTCGGTGCATCGGGGGAGCACTTCCTGGTTGGGGCAGAGCTAACCGCCGCAGCCCTGCCCCACGTGCGTCTGTGAGCGCGTATCTCCGCCTCTCCCCCGCCCCTCTCAGTCTTCCTTCACTGAGAGGGGCGGGGGAGAGGCAGCGATGCGCCGCTGATAGACGCGACTGGAGGCAGGGCTGCAGCCGTTAGCCCTGCCTCCAGGAGCGACCAAGTTTGCGACCAAGTGTTGCAGTGGGGGGTTTGGGGGTGAAGGGACCCCCGTTTAGCGGCGCGATAGCGGCGGTTTAGCAGGGGCGCACATGCCCCTGCTAACTATGAGCTCTGAAGCGAGATTTATTCACACTTGTTGTTAATCAACAGACTAAAACTGAACTTTTTCAAATTCAATTTAAATATATTTAGTGATAAACAGAAAATAATAAGGATTGTAGGTCAAAAAAAATCAAGGACAGCCAATTACTCATAGGTTCATACTGCTCACACACACCCACACACGCATGCACATGAAGAGTCCTGTGCCTCTACTACATCATGGAAAATGAGTTGACATTTAGAGAAGTGAAACATGCGGCCTCACTTGACATTTACTGATTAACTTCACTATTCTTGCAAGCATGATTTGTAGTGATAGAAAAGAGGAAACAACAACTGTCATTAGGTGAGATAACTATGGCTAATCACTGATACATAGACATGACCCTAAAAAGCATTCAGTTATATGCAATCAGATTGGAATCAGAACAATCTGCAAATGAGTGTCTTTAAAATGGGCAGCGGACAGGCAGTGTATTCAATGCCTGTCAGCTGCTCTCCAGCACCAACCGGATGTTGTTACCGCTCGCTATCAGGGCTGAACATGTGTCCCCCCCAGAGTCGCGACTTGACATGTCGCAGACCACTGCCGTCGGGGTGGCACCACCGCCTGTCAGTGCTTCACATGCATGGTGTTACAACTGCTGCAGTGCAGCTGCATTTAAATTGCTCCCAAATTTGCACTGGCAGACGGGAGACTGAACTGCTTGGCAAATGTGCATTTCAGCCCTTCATCTGAAAGAGGCCTGAGGGTGCAATCTAGTAGATGGGAAACTTGGTAAACTATAGTTGGGCTGTTACGGACAGGTGAGCCATTGACCCTGACAACAGTGGTAGACGTGGGCTTTCCTGGGTGTGCAGAGTCTAAGTGGCTATGAGTCTTCACCAGACCACCTTGCAAAAGATGATGGGCTGCTACCCCTAGTGGGCAATGGACAACTTGGCTCCCTAGTAACCACCAAGTCGCGGTCCCCAGGATTGTCCCATCGGAGGCAGAGAGAACAACTAAATCCACTCTGGGAGGTTGGAGGTGAGGTTGGTATATAACAGGCAGAGGATCAAGGGCAGGCAACTTACAAGCTTAGTTGTATAAACAGGCTTCTTAGAAGGTTGAGGCAGGCGGCATAGAGATGTAATCAGATAACTGGCAGAAGGTCGAGGCAAGCAGCAGACAGATGTAAGTGGATAACTGGCAAAAGGTTGAGGCAGGCAGCAGACAATCGCAATCGGGAACAAGCAGGGTTGGCAACTGGAACACAGATCAAGAATGGTCAGGCAGGCCAAAGGTCAGACAACAGGGAATAATGCCAGGAATACAAGGCTCTAGGCAAGCTAGCACCATGAAGTAACAGATGGCTGTAACCTGTCACTTTAAATACTCATTTGAATCTGGCGCCAGATCTGCATCCATGCGGCATGCGCATGTGCAGTAGCCTGGAATGTGCCCCCACACGCGTGCGCCACAGTGATGCACGTGATGTCGGCCCGCAGCCCATAAAGAAGAGAGTATGCTTGCGCAAACATACCTGGATGCCAGGACCACCAGTGTAAGTTGTAACATAGGCAAATTGAACTTACAAGTGATGGTTAAGAATGAAAGCAGCAGGGAAGATGAGTAGGCAAGAGGTGGTTTTCTTAATCGCTTTAGAAGTGGCGTATGGCCAGGAGCTCATTAAGCACTCACTCAGCTCTTGTACAGCTAGAGTCAGATTTGTACTTTTCGCTACCCTAGGCCTACTTTTACCAACTGCCCCTCCCGAGTCTAGGCCAGGGCCTCTTTCACATGGGAGGCTGAAAGCGGTTAATTCCCTGCTCCTGTGCACATTTTACACTACATAATTTAAATAAAAATAAATTAAACAATTTTTCTCCGCTCCCTCACCCCCATGGTTACAATAATAGAAGTTGGGACTCCACTTTTTAATATGTCTGCCATGGTGGTATATTACTGTTACTTTAGCAAATAAGGCTTGTAATTATTGATGGGGTACAGTGAGAAAAAATTACGCCTTTATTTCCAAATACAGGTAGGGAGATAGGGACTGTTGGTTCATTCTTAACCTGAATCTGTTCTTAAGTCGGAACAATGTGCTATCTCTGTCCCATGTACCTCCTCTGTGGCCCCCTATGCCTCCAGTGTCCCCCTCTGTGTCACCTCTGCCCTCTGTGCCGGCTCATACAAGTTTAAAAGCCATTTTTTCTTTGAATTTTTTAAAATCGATTTTCTCAAAAACTACAAGTCCAATTTGAAAAAAATGTTTTGGGCTTGTTCCCATGGAAACACTGAATCCATGCCGTTTGTATCGGCGGGCCGTCCGTAAATCGGGTGTTCGTAAGTCGGGGACAACCTGTAACATATGGTTACCATACATTGTACTAGGAACATAATTTAAATGTTGTGATTGCCAGGATAAATGGGCACATAAAATGTGTAGGTTTTATCTACGGTAGCATTGCTTATTTAAAAACTATAGTGTGTGGAATTAGAGTAATAGTGTATTTTTTTTTATTTTTATCCTTTAAAATGCATAGAAAATAAAGTAATTACTGAAAACAAATATCACCCCCCAAAAGCCTAATTTGGGGCAAAAAAGGATATAGTTCATTTAACTACCTCAAGACCGCTCCACGCCCATGGGAGTGGCCGCGGCGGCAGCCACAGGACTGCCTAACGCCGATTGACGTCAAGTCCTGGAGCTGCATTTTGCAAGAGATCGCTCCCAGGGTGTGCGCACACATCTCCTGCTCGGAGGCCGGAGCTCCGCCCCGACTTCAGTCTCCGAGAGGAAATCGCTGCTCGGTAGACTGTTAGACGGCGCCGTCTTTACATGTAGTACAGCGCTGCGATCAGCAGCCACGCTGTACTGGGGACAGCCGTGTGACACGGCTGTCCCCCTTAGGAACAAGAGAGCGGTCTGCTCTCATAGGCAGAAGCCTATGACAGCTGATCGCCGTGATTGGCTGGCTGGGGGGAGGGAGGGGATTTGGAAAAATAAATAAATAAAGGAAACAGTAAAAAAATGAACAAAAAATAGCAACATAAATATTTATTAAAAAAATAAAAAATAAACACAAGGGGGGCGATCAGACCCCACCAACAGAGAGCTCTGTGGGGGGGGTGGGGGGGGGGAATCGCTCGTGTGCTGTGTTGTGCGGCCCTGCAACTTGGCCTTAAAAGTGCAGTGGCCAATTATGAAAGAAACAGACTGGTTTTTAGGGGGTTTACAGCTGTGGTCCTCAAGTGGTTAAGGGGTGATAAGCAGTGATAAACTTATTGCCAAATTAATGAGAAGAGCGCTGAAAGATGAAAATTGTTATTAGCGCTAAGGGTAAAATAGCCTCTGGAGTGAAGTGGTTGGTTAAAGAAAACCTGTACTGAAAATGAATAGTCAAAATAGCCATACACAAGTCATACTTACCTCCCGTGTAGTCTACTCCTCAGTCTCTTTCTCCTCTCTTGCGTCCCATTTGTCCACTGTGATCAATGGAATTCTCCGTCCTCCATTTTGAAAATGGCCATTACACCATAACAGCTTTATGGTCAGCACACAGTTAAACTGTAACATCGCCCACTTGAGCCATAGGGAAACATGGACACATCAGTTCTCCTCTCAGCTGTAACTGATAGCAACTGATATATAACTGACAGCAACTGATATATTTCAGTTCTGACAAAATGTTGTCAGAACTGGAAGGGATTATTGTCAGAAGAAAATGGTGAGCTTCTGAGAGGAACTGATGGCAAGGTAACTATGTAATGTTCATTTGAAGTTACCTCATGTGTTTATTTTAAATAATTTTACTCAGTACAGGTTCTCTTTAAGCATTGTAGCATGTCATTTATGGCATTTAAACAGTTTCAGTGCAGAGTTAACGTATACATTTAGTGTGATCATCTTTCATAAATCAAGCCCTAAAATTGCTGTGAAAAAAACCTGGTGTGAATGTAATAGCAATTGTAATTGGCAATTTTTCAATGAAACAGTCCTTGTGCAGCTTCTCAATTATAGAGACATGGTTAATTAAGATCACATTAAACTTCCTGTGCTAATATTGCTTCCAGAGCCAGATCAGGATTCGGTGATGAGTGCTGCAGCTAAAGACAGACAATTTTTACAGTCAACACACTTCAATCATCACATTATTCCTCACTTATCCTTCATCTCACCATTCTCAGTTGCTATTGAGCAGCATGTTGAAATCCTTCCATGTTATTTATTAATAGTTCTTTTAATGTTGTTGTTTATTACATGAAGATGTAGAGGAAGGTGGTTCTTGTGGTTACTTGAAGTCACCTGAGGCAAAAGGAGAGACCGGGAGCCCGATGGCATAGTACCGTCTGATAAGGTGAAGATATACAGTAAGCATAGGTCATGATATAGGGCTAGATTCACTATAAGCAGGGGCATAGCAATAGGGGGTGCAGAGGTAGCGACCGCATCGGGGCCCTTGGGCCAGAGGGGCCCCGAAGGGCCCTCTCTCAACTACAGTATTAGCTCTCTATTGGTCCTGTGCTCATAATAATCACTTCTATAGATACTTTGAGTAGTGGTAATCATTAACAAACTGTTCCCCATCCCCTTCTTGCACCTCTGACACTGTAGTTGCCATTGGCAGGTTTTGGTGCACCGTATTAATTGCTATGTATTGAGTGCTTGGGGGGCCCCATTGTAAAACTTGCATCGGGGCCCAGAGCTCCTTAGCTACGCCACTGACTATAAGTAACCCCCTGCAACAGCTCAGAACTAATAAATTAGTACGACTTAACCACCCTGGCGTTCTATTAAGATCGCCGGGGTGGCTGCGCAGCAGTATTTTTTGAATTTTTTTTTTTAAATCATGTGGCTAGCCTAGCACTAGCTACATGATTCCCCCCTCCCTGCTGCATCCCTCTCACCCTTCCGATCGCCGCCGGCGATCAAACCCACCAGGAAATCCCGTTCTGAACAGGATTTCCTTTAGGGCTTCCCCATCGCCATGGGGATGAACGGAATGACGTCGACGTCGTGACGTCACAGGGAGTCCCGATCCACCCCTCAGCGCTGCCTGGCACTGATTGGCCGGGTAGCGGCGGTTTGGCGGCGATCGCGTATAACACGCAGCGTTTTTTTAAAAAAAATTAAGAAAATCGACACACTAGGGCCTGAGCAGTCCAGCGCAGTGGTTATGGACGAGCTGAGCTCATCCATACCGCTATGCAGGTTAATGATCCCTCGGGACACGCCACGTGTGCTAGTCGCAGCGTAGCGTGCCTTACCTAGTAAATTAACTATGACTATTATTATTATTATTTAGTATTTATATAGCGCCGACATATTACGCAGCGCTGTACAGTATATATATAATAATAATAATTCCTTTTTTTGTATAGCGCCTTTCTCCTGTCGGACTCAAAGCGCTTGCGAGGCAGCCACTACAGCGCACTCAGTAGGCAGTAGCAGTGTTAGGGAGTCTTGCCCAAGAACTCCTTACTGAATAGGTGCTGGCTAACTGAGTAGGAAGAGCCAGGATTTGAACCCAGGACTCCTACATCAGAGGCAGAGCCCTTAACCATTACACTATCCAGCCACTATATATATATATATATATATATATATATATATATATCTTGTCACTAACTGTCCCTCTAAGGAGCTCACAATCTAATTCCTACCATTGCCATATGTCTATATTATGTAGTGTAAGTACTGTAGTCTAGGGCCAATTTTAGGGGGAGCAAATTAACTTATCCGTATGTTTTTGGAATGTGGGAGGAAACCGGAGTGCCCGGAGGAAACACACACAGACACGGAGAGAACATACAAACTCTTTGCAGATAGTGCCCTGGCTGGGATTCGAACCAGGGACCCAGCGCTGCAAGGCGAGAGAGCTAACCACTACGCCACCGTGCTGCCCCATTAACTACTAATTAGCTACTACACAATCGTTTAAGCGCACATCCTTTTCATGCACAAGTTCACATAGGAATCATATAAAAGCCTATATATGCCGTGTCTTGGTTTCTTGTGCCACCATCACCATGGACACCCAACAGTAAAAAGACTCACCAGATGTATTGGCCACTGCTAGACTGGCCAACCATGCACAAATCCAGGAGCCTCAGTACTTCAGGATCCTGGTGCCTCTTTAGTGTTATCCCTTTAGACCACCATCGTTCTCCACATTATCCATGCATAGTACCTCAAAGAAATAGCCTGCATAACGTAACTCCGTAAACACTTTAAAACTTTAATTATAAAATTGCACTCACATGCTCCAAAAGTACATACCATTGGGCCATATGCAATTCACTTTTTCACCCTAGTTTTCTCCTAGGTGATATTTTTAAACTTGTCAATAATTGCCTTTTTAAACCACCAGCAAGCAAGAAAATGCTCAAAAAAATTGCTAGTACTTTTTACCTACTTACTGATATTTTTTTCCATTGCAAAGTGCTAAAAAGTTATTTTAAATCAAAGATGTTTTTTTTTTCTCCTAGGAGAAAACTCAGGTGAAAAAATGAATTGCATATGGCCCATAGAGTTTTACGGGCTCTCCCCCGTTGCCAGGCAGGGCACTGCTTGTACTGGGTGCCCCTGATGAGTCACGAGGGAGTGACGAAATCGATCGGGCGGGAGGTTGGATATACCAGGAAGTAAACGGCTGGCGGAGGCGGTGGTGTCTGCAAGCTGAGTGGAGGGAGAGCTGGAGGACCCAATACAAGCAGTGCCCTGCCTGGCAACGGGGGAGAGCCCGTAAAACTCTATGTGTGCAATACTTTTGGAGCATGTGAGTGCAATTTTATAATTAAAGTTTTAAAGTGTTTACGGAGTTACGCTATGCAGGCTATTTCTTTGAGGTACTATGCATGGATAATGTGGAGAACGATGGTGGTCTAAAGGGATAACACTAAAGAGGCACCTGAATCCTGAAGTACTGAGGCGCCTGGATTTGTGCATGGTTGGCCAGTCTAGCAGTGGCCAATACATCTGGTGAGTCTGTTTACTGTTGGGTGTCCATGGTGATGGTGGCACAAGAAACCAAGATACGGCATATATGGGCTTTTATATGATTCCTATGTGGACTTGTGCATGAATAGGATGTGCGCTTAAACGATTGTGTATAAGCTTTTAGGTCCTGCCTGACCTTGTGGTAGCGCACTCCGCTTGGATACTCTATTTTATTTTGTTTTAGCTATAGCGCTTTGATATATTTTACATAATTAGCTACTATGGTAAGGATCTTAGTACCGAGGCAGCCCTTCGGGGGGGGGGGGAGTGGGAGATCGCAACCAGGCCCCGTGCCCCAAGAGGGCCCCGCAATCATGACCGCCATGCCCATTTTGGTCTAGCTCAGGCATGGGCAAACTCGGCCCTCCAGCTGTTATGGAACTACAAGTCCCACAATGCATTTGCCTTTATGAGTCATGACTGTGGCTGTCAGACTCCTGCAATGCATTGTGGGACTTGTAGTTCCTTAACCACTTGAGGACCGTGGGCTTTACACCCCTTAAGGACCAGGCACTTTTTTCCATTCAAACCCCTGCAGCTTTCACGGTTTATTGCTCGCTCATACAACCTACCACCTAAATGAATTTTGGCTCCTTTTCTTGTCACTAATAAAGCTTTCTTTTGGTGCTATTTGATTGCTGCTGCGATTTTTACTTTTTATTATATTCATCAAAAAAGACATGAATTTGGGCAAAAAAATGATTTTTTTAACTTTCTGTGCTGACATTTTTCAAATAAAGTAAAATTTCTATATACATGCAGCGCGAAAAATGTGGACAAATATGTTTTGGATGAAAAAAAACCCATTCAGCCTATATTTATTGGATTGGGTAAAAGTTATAGCATTTACAAACTATGGTGCAAAAAGTGAATTTTCCCATTTTCAAGCATCTATGACTTTTCTGACCCCCTGTCATGTTTCATGAGGGGCTAGAATTCCAGGATAGTATAAATACCCCCCAAATGACCTCATTTTGGAAAGAAGGCATCCCAAAGTATTCACTGAGAGGCATAGTGAGTTCATAGAAGATATTTTTTGTCACAAGTAAGCGGAAAATGACACTTTGTGACAAAAAAAAAAAAAGTTTCCATTTCTTCTAACTTACGACAAAAAAAAATGAAATCTGCCACGGACTCACCATGCCCCTCTCTGAATACCTTGAAGTGTCTACTTTCCAAAATGGGGTCATTTGTGGGGTGTGTTTACTGTCCTCGCATTTTGGGGGTGCCTAATTGTAAGCACCCCTGTAAAGCCTAAAGGTGCTCATTGGACTTTGGACCCCTTAGCGCAGTTAGGCTGCAAAAAAGTGCCACACATGTGGTATTGCCGTATTCACGAGAAGTAGTACAATGTGTTTTGAGGTGTATTTTTACACATACCCATGCTGGGTGGGAGAAATATCTCTGTAAATGACAATTTTTTGATTTTTTTTTTACACACAATTGTCCGTTTACAGAGAGATTTCTCCCACCCAGCATGGGTATGTGTAAAAATACACGCCAAAAAACATTGTACTACTTCTCCCGAGTACGGCGATACCACGTGTGGCACTTTTTTGCACCCTAACTGTGCTAAGGGGCCCAAAGTCCAATGAGTACCTTTAGGATTTCACAGGTCATCTTGCGGAATTTGATTTCCAGACTACTCCTCACGGTTTAGGGCCCCTAAAATGCCAGGGCAGTATAGGAACCCCACTAATGACCCCATTTTAGAAAGAAGACACCCCAAGGTATTCCGTTAGGAGTATGGTGAGTTCATAGAAGATTTTATTTTTGTCACAAGTTAGCGGAAATTGATTTTAATTGGCTTTTTTTCACAAAGTGTCATTTTCCGCTAACTTGTGACAAAAAATAAAATCTTCTATGAACTCACCATACTCCTAACGGAACACCTTCGGGTGTCTTCTTTCTAGAATGGGGTCATTTGTGGGGTTCCTATACTGCCCTGGCATTTTAGGGGCCCTAAACCGTGAGGAGTAGTCTTGAAACCAACAATGTCGCAAAATCCTGTGAAATCCTAAAGGTACTCATTGGACTTTGGGCCCCTTAGCGCACTTAGGGTGTAAAAAAGTGCCACACATGTGGTACCGCCATACTCAGGAGAAGTAGTATAATGTGTTTTGTGGTGTATTTTTACACATACCCATGCTGGGTGGGAGAAATATCTCTGTAAATGACAATCTTTTGATTTTTTTTACACACAATTGTCCATTTAAAGAGAGATTTCTCCCACCCAGCATGGGTATGTGTACAAATACACCCCAAAACACATTATACTACTTCTCCTGAGTACGGCGATACCACGTGTGACACTTTTTTGCAGCCTAGGTGCGCTAAGGGGCCCAACGTCCTATTCACAGGTCATTTTGAGGCATTTGTTTTGTAGACTACTCCTTGCGGTTTAGGGCCCCTAAAATGCCAGGGCAGTATAGAAACCCCACAAGTGACCCCATTTTAGAAAGAAGACACCCCAAGGTATTCCGTTAGGAGTATGGGGAGTTCATAGAGGATTTTATTTTTTGTCACAAGTTAGTGAAAAATGACACTTTGTGAAAAAGAACAATAAAAATCAATTTCCGCTAACTTTTGACAAAAAATAAAATCTTCTATGAACTCGTCATACACCTAACAGAATACCTTGGGGTGTCTTTTTTTCTAAAATGGGGTCACTTGTGGGGTTCCTATACCGCCCTGGCATTTTACGGGCCCAAAACCGTGAGTAGTCTGGAAACCAAATGTCTCAAAATGACTGTTCAGGGGTATAAGCATCTGAAAATTTTGATGACAGGTGGTCTATGAGGGGGCAAATTTTGTGGAACAGGTCATAAGCAGGGTGGCCTTTTAGATGACAGGTTGTATTGGGCCTGATCTGATGGATAGGAGTGCTAGGGGGTGACAGGAGGTGATTGATGGGTGTCTCAGGGGGTGGTTAGAGGGGAAAATAGATGCAATCAATACACTGGGGAGGTGATCGGAAGGGGGTCTGAGGGGGATCTGAGGGTTTGGCCGAGTGATCAGGAGCCCACACGGGGCAAATTAGGGCCTGATCTGATGGGTAGGTGTGCTAGGGTGTGACAGGAGGTGATTGATGGGTGTCGCAAGGTGTGATTAGAGGGGGGAATACATGCAAGCAATGCACTGGCGAGGTGATCAGGGCTGGGGTCTGAGGGCATTCTGAGGGTATGGGCGGGTGATTGAGTGCCCTAGGGGCAGATAGGGGTCTAATCTGATGGGTAGCAGTGACAAGGGGTGATTGATGGGTAATTAGTGGGTGTTTGGAGGAGAGAACAGATGTAAACACTGCACTTGGGAGGTGATCTGATGTCGGATCTGCAGGCGATCTATTGGTGTGGGTGGGTGATCAGATTGCCCGCAAGGGGCAGGTTAGGGGCTGATTGATGGGTGGCAGAGACAGGGGGTGATTGATGGGTGATTGACAGGTGATCAGTGGGTTATTACAGGGAAGGAGAGATGTAAATAATGCCCTGGCGAATTGATAAGGGGGGCTCTGAGGGCAATCTGAGCGTGTAGGGGGGTGATTGGGTGCCCGCAAGGGGCAGATTAGGGTCTGATCTGATGGGTAACAATGACAGGTGGTGATTGATGGGTGATTGATGGGTAATTAGTGGGTGTTTAGAGGAGAGAATAGATGTAAACACTGCGCTTGGGTGGTGATCTGATGTCGGATCTGCGGGTGATCTATTGGTGTGGGTGGGTGATCAGATTGCCCGCAAGGGGCAGGTTAGCGGCTGATTGATGGGTGGCAGTGACAGGGGGTGATTGATGGGTGATTGACAGGTGATCAGTGGGTTATTACAGGGAAGGACAGATGTAAATAATGCCCTGGCGAATTGATAAGGGGGGGGGGTCTGAGGGCAATCTGAGCGTGTAGGTGGGTGATTGGGTGCCCGCAAGGGGCAGATTAGGGTCTGATCTGATGGGTAACAGTGACAGGTGGTGATAGGGGGTGATTGATGGGTAATTAGTGGGTGTTTAGAGGAGAGAATAGATGTAAACACTGCGCTTGGGTGGTGATCTGATGTCGGATCTGCGGGCGATCTATTGGTGTGGGTGGGTGATCAGATTGCCCGCAAGGGGCAGGTTAGGGGCTGATTGATGGGTGGCAGTGACAGGGGGTGATTGACGGGTGATTGACAGGTGATCAGGGGGGATAGATGCATACAGTACACAGGGAGGGGGGGGTCTGGGGAGAATCTGAGGGGTGGGGGGGTGATCAGGAGGGGGCAGGGGGGGGATAAAAAAAAATAGCGTTGACAGATAGTGACAGGGAGTGATTGATGGGTGATTAGGTGGGTGATTGGGTGCAAACAGGGGTCTGGGGGGTGGGCAGGGGTCTGGGGGGTGGGCAGGGGGGGTCTGAGGGGTGCTGTGGGCGATCTGGGGCAGGGGGGGAGAAATCAGTGTGCTTGGGTGCGACATAGGGTGGCTGCAGCCTGCCCTTGTGGTCCCTCGGACACTGGGACCACCAGGGCAGGAGGCAGCCTGTATAATACAAGTGTATAAGTGTATTATACACTTTGTATGCGGCGATCGTCGGGTTAACATCCCGCCGGCGCTTCCGTATGGCCGGCGGGATGTTGCGGCGGGTGAGCGGAGACAGGCGTCGGCGGAGGATCGCGTCACGGATGACGCGACCGCTCCGCCCATGCCCCTACAAGGACCGCCGCCATTTGTCAATACGGCGGTCCTTGCGGGGTCCACTTCCCGGCCGCCAATTGTCAATACGGCGGTCGGGAAGTGGTTAACAGCTGGAGGGCCAAGTTTGCCCATGCCTGGTCTAGCTGTTTGTGATCTGAACAGTAGTAAGTCATTTACAAATTCACAGATCTTCCTATTTTGTTTTCTGCACCTTATAATTTGCACCCTTTTATTGCTTATGTTTTTGTCTTCAGAAGGCTTTACTGTACTGTGCCATTTGCATTTTCGTAATGAATTTCTACACTGACATGAAGCTTGCCAAATGTCAGATTAAGTTACGTGCAAGAGCTTCCCCCCGAGGGGCTTTTAGGTCAGTCAGTGGAGCATGGCTTGGAGCCTCCAGACTGGCTGGGGATGAGGGCTAGGCTGGATGGGGAGCAAGGGATACATGGTAGTACCATTGGCTGTTTGATTACATTACATATTGTAATTGTTCTTGGTGGGCTTAGTGACCTTAATTGTTTTTAAACAATAAAAAGGTGTACTGCATTAGAGGCGGACAAGCCCATTGGCGTTGTGATACGGTAACGTATGTGGCCTACACTTATGGCTCTAGGCTCAGCATCCGATACTCACCCAAGGCCCCGTGTACTCTAAGGCCGCCTCTGCTTAGTAGCAGCCGCACTAGTTAACCACTTGAGGATCACAGTGGTAAACTCCCCTAAAGACCAGGCTGTATTCTTTATAATTGGCCACTGCAGCTTTAAGGCCAAGCTGCAGGGCCGCACAACACAGCACACGAGTGATTTCCCTCCCCCTTTTCTCCACACCAACAGAGCTCTCTGTTGGTGGGGTCTGATCGCCCCCCTTGTGTTTATTTTTTTAAATAAATATTTTTGTTCATATTTTCGTGAATTTATTTACATTTTTTATTTTTAGAAATTCCCTCCCTCCCCCCAGCCGGCCAATCACACGATCGGCTGTCACAGGCTTCTGCCTATGAGAGCCGATCGCTCTCTTGTCCCCCAGGGGGACAGCCTTGTCACACGGCTGTCCCCGGTGCAGCGCTGCTGCTGATCGCAGCGCTGACCTATGTAAATAGACGGCGATTACGCCGTCTAACAGTCTCCCGAGCAGCAATAGCCGCTCGGAAACTGAAGAGGGGGCGGAGCTCCGTCCCCCGAGAAGGAGATGCGCGCGCACCCTGCGCGCGATCTCCTTCAGTAGCCGGCTCTAGGACCTGACGCCAATTGGCGTTAGGCGGTTTTGGGGCTGCCGGCGTGGAGCGGTCGTCAGGTAGTTAAGCATTGTGGTAACGATACTCACAAACATGGGTTGCAAAGACTTGTGGGGCAATAACCGTCCCTGCTTGTGTGTCCAGGATACCGCTCAGGAACACAAACTGATGGGTGACACCCCTGGGAATCTTGTAGTTTATTGGGCTAACAAACTAAGATTAACAGCACTTAAAGAGGTAGAACTGGGGTGAAGGCACCTGGTATGTGATGAGCTAACTATATTAGAGACAAGGAATAATAATAATAGGAGGGGTAGGTCTTACCTCTCAGGATGACAAAAAGACCAGTTTAACTAGAAACTATTTTTTTCAGTACACTATAAGAAAATGGACTTGATACTCCCACTCTGAGCGTCCTGTAGCTGTTTAGGACATGATCCCCATACTTTTTTTGGCCCAATAGGCTGCTAGTCACCAAGGTTAAGGGCTAGAGTAAAGGAGCGGCCACAAAATACAAGAGATCACGCGTAAGTTAGCAGCGCACTCTACACTGCCCGTAGCATTGCTTTAAATCAAGCCCAATGTGTTTCACCGGTCTCTGGCCGCTTCCTCAGGTCAGTTCAACAACACAAAGTGCCTTTGTTGAAGAGATTAATGAGGGTTAGCACCTCAAATTATAGTTAGGTCCATAAATATTTGGACAGAAATAACTTTTTCTAATCTTGGTTTTGAACAATACCACAATTGAATTTTAAATGGAACTCAGATGCAGTTGAACTGCAGACTTTCAGCTTTAATATTATGTGGGGTAAATAAAGCCGTTGCATAAAATTGTGAGGCAACTAAAGTATTTTAATAATTGGACAAATTAAATAACTGGAAATAAAATGTTCATTTTTAATACTTGGTGACTTACTTTGCTGGCAATGATAACCTGAAGTCTTGAACTCATGGACATTACCAGATGCTGGGTTTCCTTCTTTTTATAACTCTGCCAGGCCTTTACTGCAGAGGCTTTTAGTTGTGGTTTGTTTGTGGGCCCTTCTGTCCAACATTTAAGCTGGCCATACACTGGCCCGATTTGCCGCCGATTCGACAGCAGATTCGATCACTGGGATCGAATCTGCTGCCAATCGTATGCGCTAAATGCACCCGCCGATCCGATTTCCTCCCGAAATCGGATCGGTCCGTCGATCGCGCCGTGCGAGTTACTTCCGTCGATCGCCCGCGGGTAGGGAGCGCGTCGCTAGCGGCGGCCGATCCGATACAGTTATACATTATCTGACGCTGACTCCCGGGCATCTTCGCGTCTTCTCCGCGCTGCACCGCTCTTGCTTCCATCCCAGCATACATTAACTTCCTGTGTCACGGAGTGCGCTCTATTTGAACTTCCTGGTCACGGAGTGACACAGTGTACGCTGGGATGCGGTGCAGGGTGCAGCACGGAGAAGAGGACCTGGAGCCAGCTTCAGGTAATGTATGCAGGGGGGGGGGGGGACAGGCGGCAGCGGCGGCTCCACAGATTGTGATCGGTTTCAGGCTGAAATCGATTCACAATCTGTTTGCAGTAAAGGCAGCCATACAATCCCTCTCTGATCAGATTCGATCAGATAGGGATCTGTCAGCTGGTCGATCTAATAGCAAATCGACCAGTGTATGGCTACCTTTAGTCTTCAACAAGTGAAATGCATGCTCAATTGGATTAAGGACGGGTAATTGACTTGGCCATTCAAGAATTTTCCACTTATATGCTTCAATAAACTCCTGGGTTGCTTTGGCTGTATGTTTTGGGTAACTGTCCATCTGTATCATGAAAAGCCGCCCAATCAATTTGACTGCATTTGGCTGGATTTGAGCAGACAGTATGTCTCTGAACATCTCAGAATTAATTTGGCTGCTTCTGTCATATCATCAATAAACACTATTGTCCTAGTGCCACTGGCAGCCATGCACGCTAAAGCCATCACACTGACTCAACAGTGTTTTACAAATGATGTGGTATTCTTTGGATAAAAAGCTGTTTCACGGTTTCTCTATACTTTTTTTCTTGCCATCATTCTGGTAGAGGTTAATCTTGGTTTCATCTGTCCAACAAATGTTTTTTTCCAGAACTGTGCAGGCTTTTATAAATCTTCTTTAGCAAAGTCCAATCTAGCCTTTCTATTCTTGAAGCTTATGAGTGGCTTGCACCTTGCCATGCACTCTCTGTATTAACTTTCATGCAGTCTTTTCTTCATGGTAGACTTGGATATTGATATGCCTACCCCCTGGAGAGGGTTGTTCACTTGGTTGGCTGTTGTGAAGGGGTTCCTCTTCACCATGGAAATGATTCTGCAATCATCCACCACTGTTGTCTTCTGTGGATGCCCAGGTTTTTTTGTGTTGCTTTCTTTCTCAGAATGTACCAAACTGTAGATTTTGCCACTTGTAATATTTTTACAATTTCTCAGATGGGTTTTTTCAGTTTTTTTGCAGCTTAAAGAGACTCTGTAACAAAATGTTCATCCTTATTTCTTCCATCCTATAAGTTCCTATACCTGTTCTAATGTGGTCTGTCTTACTGCAGCCTTTCCTTGTTGCACAGTCACTGTAATATTTCTGTTATATAATCTAATCTTCTTTCCTTTGTCGGCTCAGGCAGGAATGTGCTGCTCTGCTGTGATAGGTAAAATTTATACACACCCTCTCCCCGCCCCTCCAGGCTCTGTATGAGTGATAGACTGAGCTTCTCTCCGCCTATCACATGCTGGTTAGAAGCCATGTTTTTTGTTTGTAAACACTGCCTAAAACTGGCAATTACAAGCCAGGATTGCAGCAGGAAGTGGCAGAAACAGCAAAGAGGGGCCCAGGAGAACATAATGAATAGAATGGTATGCTTTTTATTGTAAGAATTTTAGAGTACAGATTCTCTTTAAGGATGACTTCTTTCACCTGCATGGAGAGCTCCTTTGACCGCATGCTGTCTGTTCACAGAAAAATCTTCCATATGCAAGAACACCACAAATCAACTCCAGGCCTTTTATCTGCTTAATTAATAATTAATTAATAACAGACTTGCCCACACCTGCCCATGAAATAGCTTTTGAGTCAATTGTCTAATTACTTTTGAGCCCCTGAAATGAAAGAATTGAAATGCTTTAGTTGCCTAATGCCTAACATTTTTATGCAATTGTTTTGTTCAACCCACTGAATTAAAGGTGAAAGTCTGCACTTCAGCTGGATCAGAGTTGTTTCATTTAAAATTAATTGTGGCAATGTACAGAACAACAATTTAAAAAAAGTTCTCTGTCCAAATATTAATAGTCCTAACTGTAGTTTATTACATTTTTTAACCTTCTGGGGACCGCCTAATGCCAATGGGCGTGACCAAGTCGGCAGCCCCAGGACCGACTAACGCCGGTATATGGCTTATCCTGCTGCTGCACAAGTCCCGGCGGCGCTAATTACTATTCCCCCTGCAGGTCCGCGTGGATAGTGGGGAATGATATCATTCGGCTGGCGAAGGTGCCAAAGTTACTCAGTGTGCGCCCAAATCTCCTGCGCTGTGGTTACAGCGCTCGGCACCACAGAGCTATACTTAGCACACTGAGCTTTATGGAATTCTTATACACAACTGCTAGCTCTGCAGATTAGCATAACAAAAAAGGCCTGAATTTCATAACAAGGATATGGCAGGTGCTAAAAATGCACTAGTTCAGCTGTAATAGTTTCAGAGGTGTTCTGTATTGATTGATACCACTATTGTAGATTTCCAGGACATTATTCTGACTGTATAGACTCAGGCTGTACTTAAATAGTATGATATTTTTATAAAGTAGCTACACAGCCCTCATAACAATTGTGGAAAGGGTCTGTAATCAGCGTTCATTGCGTTTGTGCCAGTGAGCTGTATCTAACCTGGTAATAACTTGTGTAATCTATATAGATGTATTTTGAGAAAAAATATTTTGTGATATAAACTATCAATTTGTTATTGGTGTCCCCAAAATGAATGTAGGCTATAATCATCTTTTTAAGATTTGGGGGATGGGATACAAATGGTGTCTTGCCTGGGGCACCAACATGGTCAGAAACTGTTCTGACTGCAGTATAAAAAGTGAGCTGCAATCATCAATCTAGTGGTATATGTGGCTTTGGAAATATTACCCAGCCAAAATAAAAACATTACAGTTGTGTCAACAATGACGTGGATTAGAGTAGGGAAGTGGCAGAACAGTTGTGTAACAGTAAACATGGTCATGCGCAGCACATTACACAACAATAAGTAAATGCAGGAATCTCCTGCTGTCTAATTATGTGTCTATTTAAAAATGTGTATACAAGATCAGTGCTGGGCCGAAATTACGCATTAGCGTAATTACGCATCGTAATTCACTACAAATGCACCGTAAGCGTTACGTGTAAGGTTACGGTATTACGCGTAATTAATTACGCGTAGACCGTGGGTTACGTTTTACGCGTAACAAATTACGCGTAAGACAGTAAACTCCCATTGAAATTACACAGTCTGCCGTAATCGCGTAATATTACGCTCCCGTATAATATAAAAAAGCCGCCGACTTTAAGGGTTAATAGCAAAGCCCCCTTAAGTGCTAAGAGCCTCAAATTTGGAGAATATATTAAGGAGATCAGAAGGAATAAGAGGAAAAAATTTTTTTTCAAAAAGACTTTATAGTTTTTGAGAAAATCGATGTTAAAGTTTCAAAGGAAAAATAGATACATTTAAAAACCCGCCGACTTTAACGGTTAATAGCAAAGCCTGCTTAAAATTTAGAAACACCAAATTTACAGGGTATATTAAGGGGATCAGTGGGAATAAGAGGAAAAAATTTTTTTTCAAAAAGACCTTATAGTTTTTGAGAAAATCGATTTTTAAGTTTCAAGGGCAAAAATGTCTTTTAAATGCGGAAAATGTCAGTTTTTTTTGCACAGGTAACAATAGTGTTTTATTTTCATAGATTCCCCCAAGTGGGAAGAGTTTTACTTACTTCGTTCTGAGTGTGGGAAATATTAAAAAAAAAACGACGTGGGGTCCCCCCTCCCAGACCTCTTTAACCCCTTGTCCCCCATGCAGACTGGGATAGCCAGAATGCGGAGCACCGGCCGCGTGGGGCTCCGCACCCTGGCTATACCAGCCCGCATGGTCCATGGATTGGGGGGTCTCGGAAGGGGAGGGGCAGCCAAGCTTTCCCCTCCCCCTCCGAGCCCTTGTCCAATCCAAGGACAAGGGGCTCTTCTCCACCTCCGATGGGCGGTGGAGGTGGAGGCCGCGATTTCCTGGGGGGGAGGTTCATGGTGGCATCTGGGAGTCCCCTTTAAAAAGGGGTCCCCCAGATGCCCACCCCCCCTCCCAGGAGAAATGAGTATAGAGGTACTTGTACCCCTTACCCATTTCCTTTAAGAGTTAAAAGTAAATAAACACACAGACACTTTGAAAAAGTATTTTAATTGAACAAAAAACATAACCACGAAAAAAGTCCTTTAATATTCTTAATTAACCATTAATACTTACCTGTCCCTTTAAAAGCCAGTTCCCACGCAATATCCTCGGAAATATACTAATCAGTTACAATGTAACAAAGCTATTACAATGTAACAACTTTGTTACTTTATAACACCACCGCACCCGACGTCACTCGCCGCCACCGCCGCGTCTGCGCTGACCCGACAGAGCTCTGAGCTATATAGCTCAGAGCTCCCTAAGCATCTTTGTATTTGGGCTCCAAGGAGCCCCATTGGTCCTTAGCAGACCAATGGGGTTCCTTTAAATCAGAAGGAACCCCATTGGTCTGCTAAGGACCAATGGGGCTCCTTGGAGCCCAAATACAAAGATGCTAAGAGAGCTCTGAGCTATATAGCTCAGAGCTCTGTCGGGTCCGTGCGGGACGCTAAGTCCCCGCCGCCTCCCGCTGTCAGCCCCGCCCACATCTGTCACCCACATGTCACCCACATGTGGGTGACATGTGGGTGACATGTGGAAGAGGCGGGGAGGACAGCGGGAGGCGGCGGGGACTTAGCGTCCCGCACGGACCCGACAGAGCTCTGAGCTATATAGCTCAGAGCTCTCTTAGCATCTTTGTATTTGGGCTCCAAGGAGCCCCATTGGTCCTTAGCAGACCAATGGGGTTCCTTCTGATTTAAAGGAACCCCATTGGTCTGCTAAGGACCAATGGGGCTCCTTGGAGCCCAAATACAAAGATGCTTAGGGAGCTCTGAGCTATATAGCTCAGAGCTCTGTCGGGTCAGCGCAGATGCGGCGGTGGCGGCGAGTGACGTCGGGTGCGGTGGTGTTACAAAGTAACATAGTTGTTACATTGTAATAGCTTTGTTACATTGTAACTGATTAGTATATTTCCGAGGATATTGGGTGGGAACTGGCTTTTAAAGGGACAGGTAAGTATTAATGGTTAATTAAGAATATTAAAGGACTTTTTTCGTGGTTATGTTTTTTGTTCAATTAAAATACTTTTTCAAAGTGTCTGTGTGTTTATTTACTTTTAACTCTTAAAGGAAATGGGTAAGGGGTACAAGTACCTCTATACTCATTTCTCCTGGGAGGGGGGGTGGGCATCTGGGGGACCCCTTTTTAAAGGGGACTCCCAGATGCCACCATGAACCTCCCCCCCAGGAAATCGCGGCCTCCACCTCCACCGCCCATCGGAGGTGGAGAAGAGCCCCTTGTCCTTGGATTGGACAAGGGCTCGGAGGGGGAGGGGAAAGCTTGGCTGCCCCTCCCCTTCCGAGACCCCCCAATCCATGGACCATGCGGGCTGGTATAGTCAGGGTGCGGAGCCCCACGCGGCCGGTGCTCCGCATTCTGGCTATCCCAGTCTGCATGGGGGACAAGGGGTTAAAGAGGTCTGGGAGGGGGGACCCCACGTCGTTTTTTTTTTAATATTTCCCACACTCAGAACGAAGTAAGTAAAACTCTTCCCACTTGGGGGAATCTATGAAAATAAAACACTATTGTTACCTGTGCAAAAAAAACTGACATTTTCCGCATTTAAAAGACATTTTTGCCCTTGAAACTTAAAAATCGATTTTCTCAAAAACTATAAGGTCTTTTTGAAAAAAAATTTTTTCCACTTATTCCCACTGATCCCCTTAATATACCCTGTAAATTTGGTGTTTCTAAATTTTAAGCAGGCTTTGCTATTAACCGTTAAAGTCGGCGGGTTTTTAAATGTATCTATTTTTCCTTTGAAACTTTAACATCGATTTTCTCAAAAACTATAAGGTCTTTTTGAAAAAAAAATTTTCCCTCTTATTCCTTCTGATCTCCTTAATATATTCTCCAAATTTGAGGCTCTTAGCACTTAAGGGGGCTTTGCTATTAACCCTTAAAGTCGGCGGCTACCTAACATTGATCCATGCGTCAACTTTTCCGCTTGGCAGCATGACCTTACGCATTAATTGCTAGTAGGAATTTACGCGTAAGCCTATAACGTAACAACTTGAATTACGGTATTCTTACGCGTAATTGCGTAAGGGCAATGCGTAATTACAGACATGTACCGAAATTGAATGTCTATGCCGTAAGCGTAATTTCGTAATGCGTAATAGCGTAAAATTACGCGTAATGATCCGTAAGCGTAGCTTTTTCCATTACGATCAGCACTGTACAAGATTGTAAGTAACTATGCTTTGTGACTGTCTGCCATCCAGTTGCCAGAAATTTGTGTTTGTAAGTAAAAGTCAGTTAGTGTGTACATACAGTATGTGTAACTATAGCCCTCTTTAACTGTTTGGGAACGGAGGCCTCTGAATGCTAGTCATGTGACAGTGCGAGTCTAAATGTGGCCACAGAATACAATTTTCATGCAATCTGACTGTACAATTTGTATACAATCTTACCAACATCCATGTAGTATAACAGCACTTGGTGATTGATTGTACAGTCAGATTGCATGAAAATTGTAAAGGCAGTGAAAAGACCGTCACTCTCTCACAACAGCTCGCTGTTGCTTGGTAGCTGCTCACCGAGCGCGCAGATCAGCTGCCTGTAGAAAAGAGCTCCAAATCCGCCCATTCACAGTACGATCATTTCCTCAGATGCAATAATTCGATCAGATTTTTAGGATCGAATTATACAGAAAACCACACAGAACGTGGAGAAAATCACTGTGAGAAGGATTCTGTCTTCGATCAGAATGTTGGATTTTACTATTGTATCATAAAGTGACCTAATTTACGGTTTATGGGAATACTCAATAATTACCTTTCAATTACTCAAGATCCCACAAATCTGATTGCATTATTGCATCTGATGAAAAAAAAAATGTACTGAAGCGGAAAAAAAATAATTATATAATTAATTGGTTGTGTAGTACGGATAATTACTAGAACATTAGTAGCAAAGAAAATATTGCCATATTTTTATTTTCAGTTATATAGTGTTTTTTATAACATTGCATCATTCTCTAATATTTGCAGTTTACACACTACTCAGCATTCTAAATGATTTTACAGAGCAGCCCAGTAAACTATTGACTTGTCCTCTGGAGAGAAAAGGAAAATACAGTGACTGACAGTTGAGATAACAAGCTTCAGAAGACAGAGCTCTCTGCAACTTTGAAAGTCGTGGAGCTCAATGGCTGTTTTGCATATATAACAACTGGAGTTTAAGCTTTCCTGTACTGGAAACAGTATTAGACTTATGTCTCTGCTCCTAACGTTTTATTTCTTAGCTGTACTACACATACAAATCATATCATAATTTTTTTTTCCGCTTCAGTGTCTCTTTAAGGTGTGAATATTATATGAATATTGTCACTAGGCAATTGCTATGGGTAAGGTTGCCATATTTGCTTGGGTTGGGGAGGAGGGATCTAAACTGCCTCCCTCCCTCATATATCTTTTGCTTCAGGAAGTTCCAAAGGTTCTCACTATGATAGAGGTCAGGGAGGAGGGCCATGTCAGGAACCGGCCCGCGGCACGCCTGCGTATACGGTTCCCGACTGCGGGTTTGACCAGACTGAGAGGGGAAGCAGCCTTAGTCAAGCTAAAACAAGGCTGGGACCCCTCAGAACATCTCTCACTGCCACCACTAGCTGTTTGCTAGACACTTCCACTCTGCTGTTGAGTCCTCAGCGCGCACTCCGTGTTTTCGTATTCGGGTCAGCTTTGCGCTTAGGCCAAATACGGGAACGCCACGCACCCACACACACACACAGTTGCAATCTTACACTGTCGTGAAGCAAAGACCCACTAACAGTCGTTCCGAACGATACTGTTAGCCACTCTGCTGTCGCTACTCGCACTGGCGTTGTTCGTACGTTGGGTCAGCTGCGCGCTTAGGCCAACGTATGACAAACGCCCCCACACACAATGCAATTACAGTTTCATACGGTAGTGTTGCTCAAACATACAACTAGGCATGAACTTATATACGGTTACACTTCAGTCTCTTCTAGGCTATGAGTGTTAGTTTAGTACAGCAGAAGTCAAGCTTATTAAATAATGATTTAATATTCCATAAAAACATAGAACAATGCAGAACTTAATATATACAAAGATTACAAAAAGACAAAGTAAAAATAGTTACAAGATAAAAGTTACAAAGATAACACACAGATATTTGCGTAAAATAAAAATGGGGATTAAAAAAAACGTTACCAACTTGAAGGTCTCAACGTTGTCGGCAGGAGCATGCCGCTTGTTCGACCAGAAGTCGAGATCAACTCTAGCTATGCGCTAACTCCAAGAGCAGATAGTCCCTAGGCATCTGCCTCTGCTTTTTATACTCTGAGCTACGCCTGGAGGCTGCAACTTCCTTGGGGAGGGGAGGAACTAGGCTTTAATTACATCCTCAGTCATAATTGGATTTCTAGAGATCTAACATCCACAAAAAATGTACTATAGCCCACATACATGAAAAGACTTTCTCCAATAATTTAATTTCCTCACAGTGAAATAGGGTTTCTTCACCACAAGTTGACATGTGTTAGACTTTTCCTGCCTAGGCTTGCTTTGTGTATTGAGACAATGGGCCGTCTCCTGAGTTCAAAACGCCAGGCATATAATCCCATTAGCAGAAACTCAAAGCATTTCCTATGGTCAAGACAATACAAGCAATCAATGGCCACAGCTCCCTTCTAGCCGACCTATATGGAACACAGGCAGAAAAAATGGAAGAATATGTTCCTGTTATCCTTACATCCTACGCACCCCAATATATCACCACAGGCCACACTATGAGTTTTTCTCCTTTGATGCTGATAGCATCCTGTTGTGCAGAGGCATTCCTTGCAGTATGCGCTTGTGCATGGTCAAGCATGAAGATTATTTTGTCACAGAAAGCACGGTTCTTCTTCAAGTACCATAAAAGAAAGTGGACAGTCAAAAACTCTGTGACTTTTACCAATGGCATGTCTTATGTATGGACACTTAAGCTACTTATCTTGGCAAATATGTATGTTATATTTTCTTTCTGTTTTGCTTTATGCTTTAAAGCGGAATACAACCCTGCATTTCAACTTTGCTCTAAAACATTATTTACAGCATATTACATGCAACCAGCATTTTTTTTTTACTAGACTAGCATTGGAAGGGTTAATCACACAGCTTTAAAGTTCCTGGAGAGAACTGCTGCCGCATCTGAGGCTTACATAGATACATTTCAGCAAAACAAAATGTAACAACTGTGGAATGACTCACTCTCTCTGGCTGTGCAGGAGTTGGAGGACAGCCAAAGACTGTGTAACATTCAACACTTGCTACATTTTGTTTACTGAAATGTATCTATCTAAACTTTGGCTGCTGGAGCAGCTCTCTCCACAGAACTTTAAACTCTGTGTGTAACCCTTCCAATGCTGGTCTAGTAAAAAAAAAATGCTGGTTGCATATAATATGCTGTAAATAATGTTTTAGAGCAAAGTTGAAATGCAGGGTTATATTCAGCTTTAAGAAAAGCTTTTGCTGGAAATAAAAAAAAAAAAAAAAACACTCTTCCAAGGTCATTTTTACACCTTCAGGGACCCCAAAGGGGCCAACCAGCTGTCCCCCCATGATTCCAACTCACACCCTGACTCTGCCACCTTCTTGCTGATGTCTCATCCTTGCTGTGACATGATGGTAGTCCATCAACCACTCTATCTTGATCATGCAAGGTTGCAAAGCACTCATCAATAAACAAGACTGTTTATTCTTGCTTGTGAGCATTGGCTAGGGAAGGTGGAATAGTTGGTTTATGCAGAACTGAAATCCTCTTGACTAGGATGCTGCACCTTGATGTTCACAGGCCTCCAGAGGCACCAGCAGCTTCAAAAAAATACCTGTTTGCTGCTTTGTTATGGCATTTTAGCAGCTGATCTCTTAATCTGATTAATTTGTTTAGCAGAACCCTTCGTCATTTTGCTTTTATCTGCACACACCTGTGTGTGCTCCGAGTCAGCCACAAATCTTACAAATCTTATTAACACTATGATGATCATGCTTAGGTTTTTGTGAAAATATAAATGTTTTCAAACCTTTTTTTTTTTTTAGTAGTGTTTCATTTAACCTGGCTCACTATTTATCAGAAGTGTTGGAGATTGATTTCAGTGATCAAAAGAGCCCTGAGATACAATACTTTTATTTAAACTTTATGACACTAAAGTATAATTTGAACAATAATTTGGAAAGCAGTGTAGTATGAGGAAGAATAGTCGTGTTCTGTCAAATTACCCAACCCATCAGTTTCTGCTGCTGGGTGGTAAGGTAGGATAATTTAACAAGGTAACAAAGTTCAACAGAAGGGCCATAAATGTGCCCTACCTCTCAATTTATCTTAACTGCAGCTTTAAAGGAGCACCATTGCAAAATTTGAAATACATGTAAACACATAAATATAAAAAGTACATTTCTCCAAGAGTAAAATGAGCTACCGATTACATTTCCCTATGTTGCTATCACTTACAGTAGCTAGTAAATAGCTGACAGATTTTAGACTAGTCCAACTTCTCATGGGGATTTCTCAGGGTTTTTATCTTCAAAAGCACTTACTGGACAACAGTTGCTTAGTTCAACTGTCAAAATGATGTGCAAAGTAGGGAGACTGACAAGCATCGTTGTATGGATCCTTTCTACAGAGTGCTCTTGTAAAGAATAAGGAAATGCGGAGAATCTCCCATGAGGAAGTGGACTAGTCCAAAACCTGTCAGATTTTTACCACTAAGTGATAAGTGACAGTAACAAAGGAGAAAAGTAATTTACAGCTCATTTTATTTTATATGTATAGGTTTGCATTTATTTTACATTTTTAATTGGTGTTTAACGCTTACCTTGTTATTCAATATGTGTTGGCATGTACTGTATTTTAAATTTTAACATTTCTCGTGATAGTGGTCCTTTAAGCTCCATTCAAACGCTAGATGAATCTGCTGAGCGTCAGTGAACAGCATGTGTACAGCAGCCCCCAACCCCGCTCAGCCAGCGCCTGTCCACAACTTACACTCATTTTGGGGAATAGACCCTACTAGTATACTCAGCGTATACTGAAACATGCAAGCTTCTGCCTACCCCCTCTTTATGGTTACTGGCCAGTTTGACTAGTACTCCATTTAATATGAAAGCATGTCTTGTCTGATGTGCTGTATGGAAAAGCAGAGATCTCTGCCTTTCATAGAAGAGATGGGGACAACAATCACCTTACTGGGAAACTGCAGTGTGTCCTCAAACTAAACATGTGACCTTTACTTTAGTCCCTATTTTCATCATTGTGGACAGGAAATAATTATTGTGGCTTTCCCTCATATATAGTATTCTCACAAACGTAAGTACACCTCTGACATTTTTGTAAATATTTTATATCTTTTTATGGTACAACACTGGAGATTACACTTTGTAAAGTAGTCAGTGTACAGCTTGTATAACAGTGTAAAGTTGCTGTCCTATCAAAATAACGCAATACAGCCATTACTGCCTAAGGGCTTGTTTTCATATAGCACGCTTTCAGGCGCACTTATGGAACCGCGATCACAGGGACAGCAGATAGTGCATGGACTGCACTGTCTGCTGTTTCCATACATGCGCTGCGATTCACCACTGAATCACAGTGCATGCTTGCCTGCATTTCGGGGAGATTGCGCCTGCGATCACATTCAGTATGTTGTCCCCCCTGGAGTTGCACAGCTCTGCGTTGCAAATGGAAATGAGCACTAACCCGTTGGCAACTAAAGTGACTACACTAAAATGAAGGTGGTCCAAAGTCTTCCCAAAGTCATTATTTTGGGTGCCCACCATTATTTTCCAGCACTACCTTATAGAGTCTGAAGCCTTTTTACTGGGCAGTCCTCTTCAGCAATAAGACCATCGCTGAAACATCGCATTCCTGTGGCAGAACGATGTCTTTATACCCTCAAAATCCTGGGGCAAAATTCCAAGACTTTCCAGGTCATGGATTTTGCTGCCCAAGGGAGCCAGAGCTTTGCACTGTAGCTCTGCCTCTGTTCGTCTCCGCCCCTCTCAGTGAAAGAAGACAGAGGGGCGGGAGGAAGCAGAGATCGGCAGAGATGACGCAAGTAGAGGCAGAACTACTGCACAAAGCTCTGCCTCGACCCGGAAGGAACCCCTGAATTTTGCCCTGGTGATTTCGGGGGTATTAATTGATCGTTCTGCTGCGGGACTGCGGCATTTTAGCTATGGTCTTATTGCGGAAGAGGACTGCCCAGTAAAAAGGTTTTTTTTAGGCATCAGACTCACTATCTTAGGCATGGAGACCTTGCACTCTTCCACCTTCCATTTGAGGATCCCACACAGATGCTCAATAGAGTTTAGGGCTGGAGACATGCTTGGCCAGTTCAGCACCTTTACCTGCAGTTTGATTAGCAAGGCAGTAGCCATCTTAGAGGTGTGCTTGGAATCATTATGTTGGAATACTGCCTTGCGGCCCAGTTTTAGATGGGACATGCTCTGCTTTAATGTCACAGTACATGTTGGCATTCATAATTCCCTTAACCTGCTGAGCGGTCTGGACGAGCTCAGCTCGTCCAGTACTGCCGGAGCCGGCCGCTCAGGCCCTGCTGGGCCGATTTGGCTCAAATAAAAAGCAGCACACGCAGCCGGCACTTTGCCAGCCACGTGTGCTACCTGATCGCCGCTTCAGCGCGACGATCCGCCGCATGCAGCGGCGAAAGAGGGTCCCCCCAGCCGCCTGAGCCCAGCGTAGCCGGAACAAAAAGTTCCGGCCAGCGCTAAGGGCTGGATCGGAGGCGGCTGACGTCAGGACGTCGGCTGACGTCACTCCGCTCGTCGCTATGGCGACGAGGTAAGCGATACACTGAAGGCCGCTCATTGCGGCCTTCCGTGTTACTTCTGGCCGCCGGAGGCGATCGGAAGAACGCCTCCGGAGCGCCCTCTAGTGGGCTTTCATGCAGCCAACTTTCAGTTGGCTGCATGAAATAGTTTTTTTTTATTAAAAAAAACCCTTCCGCAGCCTCCCTGGCGATCTTAATAGAACGCCAGGGTGGTTAATGAGCTTGACCCACTTTACAATAAAACAAAATCTTTAAAATACCACATTTGGGTTTTAATACTTTTTTTTCCTGAATTCACCAAGATTTCCACACATGCAGTAATCAATCGATAATTTTACCCCATGCAGTATTTTATAGAATATGTTTTTATTATTAACCTTCAGTTTCCTGGATAGTTTCATTCTTTTTCCTGCTCTCATTCCTCTCTTCTACAAAACTTTACGAATGGCTGTTTGTAAGTTACCAAAAGCTAAAGGTAAAAAGCCTCACATCTCACGTGTTTTACCGCATGCTCTATTCTTTGTGAATTTACAAGTATGAGGTATTTTTACCTCACTAGCCAGTAATTTCAGTTTTCCATGCAGTAACAGCCTTAGTGAATTGACACTTTACAAAACGTTAGTTAAAATCAGTTTTCTGTTTCACGGCATGAGGTAATGTTTAGAAGAAAACACTAGGGAGAACCGCTCACTCCGTGCCAGGACAGTGCCAGGACCAGGATAGCCAATCCAGTAACACACGGGAAAAAAAAGATACCTGCACGATGTCCTTAAGATCAAGATCTTTTATTATGGACGTATCAAAGTATATTCACACATCACCAGCTGACATGTTTCGGACCAGTTGGTCCTTAATCATAGCTCACGAGGTAATGTTTAGTCAATTAAAACAACAGTATAAGTTAATTAAAAACTGACCAGAGGCATATTTTTTTAAAAAGATATCATGGCTCTCAGATGCAAGTTACATTATTCTCTCCACCCAGTATTGCCATACCACTATATTTCCAACTTGTATTCCTTGTAGGTTTTATTCTGTATCTGCTGTAACACCTGAACAACTGCATTATTTCTCGGAAGAGGAAAAGCAGTCATATTTGCAGCAGTAAATGTTACTAGAGAAATAGGTACTTGGAGATTAGACACTTCCTGCCAGACAGGAACATAAATTTAAAATGAGACGAGGAAGCAATTGCTTCATTTACAGAAGACAATGTTGTGACACGACGCCATCTGACACAATGCACGGGCCGCAAACTGTGGATGAAAATTCCCAGCACGGACATGGTGCTTTACAGCAGAATAACTTTCCCTTCATAGAGTCTTAAATTCAGAAGATTAGTTGAACGTCTTTATAGTATTCTTTTTCAACTACCAACTTTCAGAATAAAAAAAAAAACAAAAACTGTAAACACAGTTGTATAACCCGATTTACATGATACAATTTGTGCGATTCAATCAAATTGAATTCGATTGATCGATTAAATCCGACATGTCCGATCGGGATTTGATAGTGTGGTCGAATGTCATTGCTAAACAATGGCAAATCGATCACACTACCGATCGAATCCCGATCGGACATGTCAGATTTAAATCGATCAATCGAATTTGATCCGATCGAATCGCACAAAAATTGTATCGTCTAGATGGGGTTTTAGAGGTTAATATTTTAGCTCCCATCTCCAACCACAAGGCCACACCTCTATTCAGGTCTAGGAGAATTCATGGAGAAGCAAGCAATGTGTTTGATCAGCTGATAGGTTTGAAAAGCTGATTTGCTGTGATCACATCCTGCTTTAGCACATGATCATGACTAGCAAATCAGAGACTTACATACAGTGGGTTGCAAAAGTATTCGGCCCCCTTGAAGTTTTCCACATTTTGTCACATTACTGCCACAAACATGCATCAATTTTATTGGAATTCCACGTGAAAGACCAATACAAAGTGGTGTACACGTGAGAAGTGGATCGAAAATCATACATCATTCCAAACATTTTTTTACAAATAAATAACTGCAAAGTGGGGTGAGCGTAATTATTCGGCCCCCTGAGTCAATACTTTGTAGGACCACCTTTTGCTGCAATTACAGCTGCCAGTCTTTTAGCGTATGTCTCTACCAGCTTTGCACATCTAGAGACTGAAATCCTTGCCCATTCTTCTCTGCAAAACAGCTCCAGATCAGTCAGATTAGATGGACAGCGTTTGTGAACAGCAGTTTTCAGATCTTGCCACAGATTCTCAATTGGATTTAGATCTGGACTTTGACTGGGCCATTCTAACACAGATATGTTTTGTTTTAAACCATTCCATTTTTGCACTGGCTTTATGTTTAGGGTCATTGTCCTGCTGGAAGGTGAACCTCCGATCCAGTCTCAAGTCTTTTGCAGACTCCAAGAGGTTTTCTTCCAAGTTTGCCCTGTATTTGGCTCCATCCATCTTCCCATCAACTCTGACCAGCTTCCGTGTCCCTGCTGAAGAGATGCACCCCCCGAGCATGATGCTGCCACCACATTTGACAGTGGGGATGGTGTGTTCAGAGTGATGTGCAGTGTTCGTTTTCTGCCACACATAGCGTTTTGCATTTTGGCCAAAAAGTTCCATTTTGGTCTCATCTGACCAGAGCACCTTCTTCCACATGGTTGCTGTGTCCCCCACATGGCTTGTGGCAAACTGCAAACGGGACTTCTTATGCTTTCTGTTAACAATGGCTTTCTTCTTGCCACTCTTCCATAAAGGCCAACTTCGTACAGTGCATGACTAATAGTTGTCCTATGGACAGAGTCTCCCACCTGAGCTGTAGATCTCTGCAGCTCGTCCAGAGTCACTATGGGCCTCTTGACTGCATTTCTGATCAGCGCTCTCCTTGTTCGGCCTGTGAGTTTAGGTGGATGGCCTTGTCTTGGTAGGTGTACAGTTGTGCCATACTCCTGCCATTTCTGAATGATCGCTTGAACAGTGCTCCATGGGATGTTCAAGGCTTTGGAAATCTTTTTGTAGCCTAAGCCTGCTTTAAATTTCTCAATAACTTGATCCCTGACCTGTCTTGTGTGTTCTTTGGACTTTGCGGTGTTGTTTCTCCCAATATTCTCTTAGACAACCTCTGAGGCCCTCACAGAACAGCTGAATTTGTACTGACATTAGATTACACACAGGTGCACTCTATTTAGTCATTAGCACTCATCAGGCAATGTCTATAGGTAACTGACTGCACTCAGATCAAAGGAGGCCGAATAATTATGCACACACCACTTTGCAGTTAGTTATTTGTAAAAAATGTTTGGAATCATGTATTATTTTCATTCCACTTCTCATGTGTACATCACTTTGTGTTGGTCTTTCATGTGGAATTCCAATATAATTGATTCAGGTTTGTGGCAGTAATGTGACAAAATGTGGAAAACTTCAAGGGGGCCAAATACTTTTGCAAGCCACTGTATCTATCACCTGACCAAGCTGATCACATGCTTCTCCAAGAGTTCTAGACATGACCATCTCTACTTGTTGGGTCATAAGATGCTTGTTGTGACAGTTGGATACCTAGTCATGTGACAATACCTGGTGTGCTTACCAATAAGCAATAGTAGGTGTGAGCATGGTAACAACTGGCATATGTGAGGATGCAGAAAAGTGGTGTACTTTTTCTCTGGTTGAATATGATGGACGGATATCTTTTTTCAACTAAACTAAAAAAGGTAACTATTGTATGTGACCCGGGGAGGTAAAAGCATAAATCTGCAAATGAGGTTTTGAAATTACTTTTTGAGAGTTTTGGGTGAGACATCAAATAAGGCAAAATTAAAAAAAAAAAAAAAAAAAAAAAAAAAGTATAAAAACTTATTTGTTCATGTATAGGGAACCTTTTATGAGAAGCGAGGATAACTCTGAAATAAATACTGCAGTCTCCATAACCCTCTCGCTACAGGGTCACTTTAAGGGGAAATTGAAGTGAGAGGAATATAAAGGTTGCCATCTTCATTCTCTAACAAACAATGTCAGTTGCATGACTTCTGTGCTAATGCTCTTGCCTTTAATACTCTAAAGCCTGGTACACACCTTTAATTTTGATTAGCCAATTTTACCACATTAATGTAATACAAGAGCTTACCTACACAATATGCTCAGAGTATTAAAAGTATGTTGGCCCTCATACTACATGGGGTAATAAAATTGTACAGTGCCTGGCCAATAAAAACCGGATGAGTGTATTCACCTTAACCACTTGCCGACCGCGCACTCATACCGCGCGTCGGCAAAGTGGCAGCTGCAGGACCAGCGACGCAGTTCTGCGTCGCCGGCTGCAGGCTAATTAATCAGGAAGCAGCCGCTCGCCGTGTCAATTCACGGCGGGGGGCTCCGTGAATAGCCTGCGGGCCGCCGATCGCGGCTCGCAGGCTAAATGTAAACACAAGCGGAAATAATAAATAAGGCAGATCGGCGATCCCCGGCCAATCAGCGGCCGGGGATCGCCGCCATGTGACAGCCTGTCACTGGCTGCACAGGACGGATAGCGTCCTGTGCAGCCCAGATCACCAGGGGGGACAGGGAGGAGAGGGGGGGGGGGGGAATCTCGCTGCGGAGGGGGGCTTTGAGGTGCCCCCCCCCTCCCCCCCCCCCGCAACACCCATCAGGCAGGAGCGATCAGACCCCCCCAGCACATCATCCCCCTAGTGGGGAAAAAAGGGGGGCGATCTGGTCGCTCTGCCTGCACCCTGATCTGTGCTGGGGGCTGCACAGCCCACCCAGCACAGATCAGCTAAAACAGCGCTGGTCCTTAAGGGGGGGTAAAGGGTGGGTCCTCAAGTGGTTAAGTCACAGGGCCAGAATGAGCATGCACAACAGATGTTATTGTATTATACTATTCTGTCACATACTTCTACTAATTAAAACTACACTCCTCATACATCCCAGCCTCATCACACCAGTACACACACCTAACACTGGGATGTATACACACTCTAATCTATTACCATGTACTATACTACACTCTACAATGATTTGTTAGTTATGTATTTTTATATACCTTAACTATATGAAATATACTAATAATTTATGATATGTAACTGATATAATCATGCACATAAGTCTGAGCCATGTGTCCTCATTTCTCTTCTCAATTTCTCCAACTATTGCTTGATGAAGCGGGACTGTGCCCGTGAAACACGTTGCAAAGTGGAGCCATTTTAATAAATGTTATTTTTTATATAAAATAACAAATCCCTGTCTGTATTTCCTTGAGGGAGGTAAGTCCACAGATTCCCCCTTTTTAAACGGTTTATAGACGCTTTTATCCTATTTTGTCGCCTCTGTTCAAAAATTTCAACATTGTCTAGTCCACCCCTGGTGGAGGTGTGTTGCCCTATTTTCTTCCTACCTACAGAGAGCAACTTCTTAAACCTGAGTGGGGTCAGGTTACAATTCTCCCCACCTGCGATTACAGTGGTTGTCTGTGTGACAACCCTTGTTTGTGAGTATAAATTCACTTTTCTTATACAATACTTTGTGAATATCGAAGGTACTACACAATATTGGGCTCGGTTCTCACGCTTTCTCTTCTTACAAATGCAGAACAGATGCTTTGACTCTGGTCTGACTCCACTGGCTGCATGTGAGACTCAAAAATAACTACACTGTAAGGGATTAGCACCACTACATTGTAGGGGATTAGAACTACCGAGATTTGTATGGTTGTCCCGTGTCCACCATCTGTCCGGATAGTAAGCATAATGTAAGGGATCGCTCCTCTCGGCCGCAGTATGGTCTGAGGCGGCGACAGAGGTAGAGTCAGCTGACAATTAGGCAGGGGTTTATGTAATGAATAATAATGTGTGGATGCTGACTCTGACTGGGATTGAGCCCTGGTCTCTCACATCGGAGGCAATGCTCTTGACCACTATGCTATAGTTGAGACACAGTCAGGTTTTGCTGGTCAGCTGGCATGTATTGTCACCTGTGTCAGCTGATCTCGCTGTCAGCTGATTAATGCCTGCGTGTGATTGGCTGTTGTGAGCATGTGGCCGGCCACTGATTGGATGCGCTCAGTATTTAACCACTTAAGGACCACAGGATTTTCTTCTGATCGGTGCTGCGTGGACTCTCCAGCCCACAGCACCGATCAGGAAATAGCCAGGGCGATCAGACTTCCCCCCCTTTTTTCCCCACTAGGGGGATGTCCTGCTGGGGGGGTCTGATCGCCGCCGGCTGCCCGCACTTTCCGGGGGGGGGGCTCTTCAAAGCCCCCCTCCGCAGCGCTTTCCGCCCTCCCCGGCTTTCCCTCCCTCTCCCTTACCCTGTGAGCGGCGCAGGACAGATATTCGTCCTGCGCCTGATAGGATAGGCTTTTGCCTATCAGATGCCGGCGATCCCCGGCCAATCAGAGGCCGGGGATCGCCGATCTACGTCACGGCGCTGCTGCGCAGCAGCGCCGTGTGATGTAAACAGCGGGGATTTCTTCCCCGGATGTTTACATTATGCGTGCGAGCCGCGATCGGCGGCTCGCACACTGTTCACGGAGACAGTCTCCGTGAACTAGCATGGAAAGGCCGCTCCCATGCTATACCACTAACGACCCGCCGACGCCTATGGGCATTAGGCGGTCGTTAAGTGACCCTGCAGCAACATTTGCATCTTGCCTGTAATAAGCTCTAGCTTGCTGGGTGCTCTGTTTATCTGCTCTTGTTATATTGGATTATCTGGACTTCGATCTCTACTTGTTGTTGGACCTTCCTTGTCTGCTGCCTGGTTTGACCTCCGATCCATTCTTGACCTCTCGCCTGCCTAGCCCTCCTGTACTGCAATATATCTGTTTACCCGTGTATGACCCTGGACTGTTACTGGACTTTGCTACTCTGAATCCTTGTTTGGCCTGGAAGTTTATTTGCTCACCCTGCGTTCAGCTCCAATACCTTGCACAATAAAGGCCTGGGTGTAACCAGAGTCAAGTAGGTGTTTCCTCCCACCTCTCTTTCAAGCGGGGACGCGCTACATAGTGTGAAGCGTGTGGAGGTAGATTGGAGCATTGGAGCGGATTCGTGAGAGGATATCCCTACAGGCCTGACACATGAACATTTCAACAAGAGTAACAGAGGCAGCAACAAACTTTTTGTAAATAAGAGTCTAGTTTTTATGCCTCAATTTCTGTTACTGGTTTTTGTTTGAAAGCCATAAAGCTTCACGGAGGACTCAAACACAGTAAGAAAACACCTACCCAATGTTGACAAAAAAAAAAAAAAAAAAAAGTTAAAAGGTTCCAATCCCATTCCAAATTATTTAAAATCATAAATTCATGGAATAAGACATTACAATGAAAAAAAAGGATGGAGAATTATCTCAGTCATTTTTTGACAGTTTATAAAAACAGCTCCATGTTAGATGTTTGGTTTGATTTGGTAAAGTTGGAGAAAATTAGAGATCAAATATGATTCAGTAAACCTGTATGAGTCTATTAAGTGGTAAAGGTTTGAAGATCTTAGTTGCGTGTTATCGCAGTACAGTGATGGTTTGCTGGGTGAAATTTATTCTCGAAGTAGATCAACTGCTTTGACACCCGGTATAGTGCGGTAATATTGGAGTGCACAGATAGCACACAGCAATGTTACCACTACTTCCACTAGCATGCACCACGAGTTACACTATTAGCGCGACCTGCGGTACTCGAGTAGGGCGACCATAGCTACGGTAATGCACGTTTCTAACGCTCGTTACCGCAGCAACGGTCACGCTAACTGTGCACCTCGAGGTACAAGCTGACAGATTTAATGGTAACATTGCTGTGCGCTGTCTGTGCACGCCAATATTACCGCATTTTTGTGCATCAGACTCAAGGAGTAAAAACTAAAGTTTCCAGTTTCAAATATCTGTGATCATTTCCTTATAATGAAGAAATTGCAGGGTAAGTTCAGCAGAAGCCTTAGAAATGTATGTATTGCATCATGACTTCCTATGAGTCAGTTCCCTCTCCAGCTACTGAAAATAAAGGCCAGTATGGAAGTGTTGAATATGTTAAAGGGAACCTTAACCAAGAGGGATGTGGATGTTTCCTTTTAAACAATACCAGTTGCTTGGCAGCCCTGCTGATCTCTTTAGCTGCAGTAGTGGCTTAATCACACACCTGAAACAAGCATGCAGCTAATCCAGTCTGACTTCAGTCAGAGCACCTGATCTGCATGCTTGTTGAGGGGCTGTGGCTGAAAGCATTAGAGACACAGGATCAGCAGGAGAGTCAGGCAACTGGTTTTATTTTAAAAAGTAAAATTAATATCCTTCTCAGTTTCGGTTCCCTTTAAAGATGAGTTGTTGCCATCAGTGTTGGATTCTAGATCTTCTCACCAGCATTCCAAACATGGCAGGATCATGTTACCTTTACTTCCACTTTTCAGAGGATGCAGTGACCAGTGGGTCAGAGAAGAACAGAGTACCCAGATATGAAGAAGAGAAGAACCGAGAGCCCGATATGGTGTAGTATGTCAAGGTAATTGGATAATTAGAAAGAGTATGAATTGTATACTCACAAACCAGGGTTACCTCCAGGCAACCACTGTATAGGCAGGTGAGGAGATTAGCCTGTCCTCACTCAGGAATAAGAAGTCGCTCTCTGTAGGCTTGAAAAACAAGAAGGGGTATCCCCCTCCACCAAAGGTGGATACAATCAGTATTATGGTAGAGAACAGAGGCGCCAAAAGGATAAAAACAATATTTAAAAGTTTTAAAATTATTGCTTAGGAGGCAGTGGTGGACTCACCTCCCACAAGCAGACACAACAACTGTGTATTCACAAAAGGGACATTTATTGGTATACTCCAAATAAGGTCGCAACGCGTTTCGCAGGTCAAACCCGCTTCATCAGGCAATTACAGGAAGGAGCACACAACAACAGTATGTCCAGATAGCACCTGGCGCCTCAGTCTGAGGCGCCAGGTGCTATCTGGACATACTGCTGTTGTGTGCTCCTTCCTGTAATTGCCTGATAAAGCGGGTTTGACCTGCGAAACGTGTTGCGACCTTATTTGGAGTATACCAATAAATGTCCCTTTTGTGAATACACAGTTGTTGTGTCTGCTTGTGGGAGGTGAGTCCACCACTGCCTCCTAAGCAATAATTTTAAAACTTTTAAATATTGTTTTTATCCTTTTGGCGCCTCTGTTCTCTACCATAATACAGAGTACCCAGATAGCTCATGGTAACTCAGAAACACAATGATATTATAAGGGACTCAAACAGACCAATAGGTCCTCTTACAAAAAAATAAATCAATACACCTTCAAAAAAAAGGTATTTGCAATCATTAAGCTTTATGAGCAAGAAAGATCTCCCATGATGCATCACTGTAGAATATGCAAATCGCTCCTTTACGCCCCTAAAAGCCAGACACACATCTACAACAGCTGGGTTTCAGTTTGCCCATAAGCCTATACATTACTGAGCCATACTAATCCAACATGTAGAGTTGTTGCTCCTAATTGGTGCAAGGCATGGATTAAAATAACTATGAGGTAAGGCTTGTGAACAGAGTAATACAGAGTACAGTGATAACTCAGAACCACTAGGATATTATAAGTGGCTCAAAGGGGCCAAAAAAAGCTAAGATTTACATATTCAGCAGCGATGCACCATGGGAGAGCTTTCTTGCACAAATACAGCTGAATTGCCTTCTGATTTAAGAAGGCACCTTTATATCAAACATTTTTGTTTATTTAGTAAGAGGGCTTTTTGGCCCCTTTGAATACCGTCTGGGTCGCCATGAGTTTCCTGGGTACTCTGTACTACTCGGGTCACAAGGCCTACCTCACACAACCATATTATTCCAAGCCTTGTGCTGACTGGGAACAAATGCTCTGAAACCGCTGTATCCAAAAACAAACAGTTTCCAAATGACCAAGAATGCGATCATACAGCAAAGACACTTACATTTTGAATGAGACCTGCTTTACCCATAGGCCTGTTTTTTAAAATAAATACTGTCCACAACATTGTAGGTGTAATTTTTATTTTATTTAAGGAAAAAAATGGGGAAAATAGGATTTTCCATGAAACACAGTAGACATAAGTTAGATAGCACTGCAAAATGTCTGAGAACGTTCACTTGACGCCAGCCTGCTTTGCAGTTCAACAATTAGTAATTTTATGCAGTTTGTCACGGTTATCTTTTCGCACTATTATTAATCAGAAAAGTTTGAGGTTATAGGTCACAAAATGTGTGTTACTAAAATTATGCAAAAAAAATTCACTTAAAAAAAAACATAAATAGGTGATGCACATTAGTTTAACAAAAATGTAAACCTTTTCTCCAACGTAACATGTGCATAAAACAGAAAAAAAGGGAAGCAACACTGCAGTCATACAGTTTCAGTAATTCATACATACAATATTATTTCTTATGCATTAAACTAAACCAAGGAGCAACTGTATTCTGCTTTCTGATTTTACAGACATTGTCCATATTTGTCATGTAGTGGTTTTTGTTGTTAATACTGGTTTTAAGTTACAAAATCGCAGTAGGACATTCTGAAAATTATTTTCACTGGAAGAAGAAACAGTAAAGATATCCACATTTAGGGGCTTTAGAACCATTTGCTAAAAAAATATACATTGGCATACAAGCAGCTCTAACCATGGATGTTTGAATAGTTTCCAGGAAATAAAACCTCCCTTATCAGCACTGGATTAATGATTAATACCAGTTGAAAACTATGTTACCGTTTTACCACACATGACTGTTGCCGATTTGTTGAACTTGCACTGTGCCTGGATGCAGTGAGCACAAGTATCATCTGTTCTCTAGGATCTGCATACATGAATACTCAGATATCTTGGTGACTTGCGGGGTGCACCTTTACATCTTGTAGTATCTTGGGTACAGTTATCCCTAAAGCATCTGTGGATATGGTCAGTAATTGCTCACTGCTGAAGGCAACTAGGCTTGAATTACTAAGGTCCTCCCTTCCAACCTATGTCTTGGTCATGTCAGACCGCAACTAGAGTTCCTGAAAGGTTGCTGAATCAGTCAAAGTCTTCATCCAAGCTGCTTTGGATGTTAAAAATATAATCTTACTGTTGTGTGTATGTGAATGCAATTACAGAAATGGAAATCTTATTTACCTTTCAGCAATTCTCACTATGATCTAATATTACTCAGGCACGGGTTGCAAGCTTTAACAAGAAAAAAAATATTTTCAGATGTCCTCCATAGATCTCCAGTGTGAGAGAACCTTAGTAAACCATGATCATAAAATTGACACCTGTGGACTCTGCACCAGCAGCACCGACAAAGAGACAGGCACAATGTAATCATAAGCACAATCACAAAGGCTCATGGGAGAGATCCCACAATGTGCCAACCAGAACAGGAGGGGAGGATGTCTTGTTAGGCAGGCTGCACTCAGAAAACTCAGGGCTTTGCCATTTAGTGTGTCCACTGCCTGTTACAAAAAGAAAAATGGAACTAAATGTATACATCAGCATTGCTTTACAGTGCTACTGGGTAAAAAGGAAAACTAATTCCAAACTTCAGTTTCTGCCATAAGTTGTAAGGCTTCTTTATGAAAATGAGCATGTAAAAAAGGATGGCTGCAGCATGTTGCTCACACTGTGAAGACGACTGCAGAAAGGAAAGGTTCTCTTTCATCTTCCCACTTCATATCAGCTGATACTTGTGTACCTCAACCAAAGACCAGCCTGACGAGCAGCCGGCCAGTACACCAGACTGTGTGCTCAACAGCAAAATCAAAAAGAACAAAAATGCTTTATACAGTGGCAGAAATAAAGAAAGAGTAGTCTATATTAAAAAAAAGAGAAACTGTTCACAAATGAACAGCTTAAGGCAGCTGTCAACAATGTACCCCCACACCGGAGAAAGAAAAAAAATGATTGAGTGATCAATGACACCGTGCGTTGCTACATCCACCACAACTGTACACTCCCGGACCCTCGAGCAAAGGATGGGTAATCACTGAACAAGTGATTCCTGTTCAGACATTACGAATGTCAAAACGTTCAGAAAATAAAGCCGACTATTTCATATTTTCATTAAAAAAGTCAGGAGTGGGAATCTTACAGCTAAACACAGGAACATTATGTCAGTCATGAATAAGCATCATTAACTACATTCGTAGAATTGATTTAGTGCATTGCATTCTTACAAAAGAATTAAGTCGCTCCCCTTCTTCACAAAGCCCCACCCTCCCGGGTCCCTCCTATCTTCCTACATTTTACATTTCAGAGAACTAGCCTAAAACACTGATCTCCCATGATGCTACATCTGCATTTCACAAAAAGTGAAACTTCACCAACTCGGGTCAAAGACATACATGTGAAACAGTGAAATAGAAGAAAGAAAAATCCCTATGAAAGCCAATGGACCTAATCAGTGTCTTGTCACTGCTACGTAGCAAGTCCGTGCCATAATTAATGCCAACTTCTGCCAGCTTGGAAGTACTCAAAGAGAACAATCTGGCATCAGTTTGGTATTAAAAGTACACATTCATGTAATACGCAATGATTATAATAAAGAAAAATGAGACAACCTATATTTTTTTTTCAAGCCCTTTAGTGTCCATGATGTTCGCAAAGGTGCTGCAAGTGTCACGGAACCAAAGGGGTTTTTGTGCATCGCCCAGAATGAGGTAGGAGAAAAAATAAGCTGATTGGAATTTGCCTGTAACATCCAACTCTGCAACCCTGTTTTGTTCTCTTTCTACAGTACGACTTTAGGTTGACTCACTGTGTGTCCATTAACTGTAGATATTTAGGAAAAAAATAAGAATAGTAGCAAGAAACCCCTATGGATGAGGCAGCGCTAATACTGAGACACATTCTGTAGGGATATACCAGTCAACAAAACGCAAAGGAAATTTTTTGCATGGACGTCAGCAAAGTTCAGCAATGCACGACATTGGCCCAAGACATGGTGCAGATGAAAAAGAAAAACATTAGCTGCTGCCTTTCACATTTTTATAAATACATTTTATTATATGAACTTTCTGTTGTCAGATTCAACATGAAGAAAATAAATAAAAAAAAAAAACCCACTAAATTAAATAACTGAAATATTAGTAAGCCTGACTGTGCATCGTCACAAAGGCTCTTTACCTTCTCCTGGCCTGCCCTCTCGTGTTAGAAACAACTCCATGTGTCATGTGACAGGGGTGCTTTTAGTGTGGTTTATTTCTGCACTTCTCACTCAGAAGTTAATTTAAGTAACAGCAAGTGTCTAAGTTAGTAGAACCTTTCTGTTCCTTCCAAATCTCAGAAGATTATAGCACCCGACAAAGGCGTTACAGCCCCAGCTGCCTTGCAAGCTGCATAAAGGTTCTGTCATTCTCTCCCCTAAGTTAGAAACAATAAAAGATCCACTAAATGATTGCAAACTCCATCTTGAACAAACAGAACAACATCAGTGCGCAGGTCGTACTCCAGTTGTAAATGATTTCAAGTTACGGAGATTATGAAGACTGTAGGGGAGGTATCAGCAGTTCCACGCATTACCAGCTCAGAAGAGAAGTTCTGCCAAGGGTCATGAAATACACTTGACTGCTTCCTCCGGACCGTACGGAAGCAAAGAAAACCTGTGACATGAAAAGACAGGGAGGTTCTGTAAAATCTGGCAATGAATTAATATTGTTAATGCTGAGCATAATAATTTATATCTGCACATGATACACAAGAAGATGGACAGGATAAAGCAGAACTTAAATTAACAAAAATGTAAAGCAATTCAATAAGATATGATAGGGATGGACAGAATCTGAGAAACTCAGGAGTTGGGTGGATGATGGTGTGGGTGTGCAACTAGGGTTGCCACCCAGCCGGTATCTGGGCGGCCCTACCGGAAATTTCACTAACAAGCCGGCGCCGGAATAAAAGTTTCACCGGCACGTTATCGGCCGGAAAATTAGCCCAGGCTCCTTGCTGCTGACTAACTTGGAGCCAGCTCTCCCTCCTCTGTTCTTGGATTGGCTGGCCAGGCACTGCCAGCCAATCACCAGTGAGGATTCTCAGGGAAGGAGGAGCCGATCAGACTGAGAGTCTGTGAGCCTTCCCTGAGCAGCGTTCCGTGCAATGCATGCTCATGCTGTGTTGTGAATTGTCCTCCTGGTCGGATTGTTTGCAGGGAGCTGCTCAGCTAGTCACCGACTCACAGTCTGTGTGGAGGGAAAGAAATTACAGAGGTACAGAGACACGTGTGTGGAGCAGAGGCAGCACATGATTCTGTGCTTCTGTGTGAGCTGGAATGTGTCTGCCGTTATTTCTGTGTGATACGTGCAGTGCAATGAGCCTGCCCAGCCCCCCAGGCAGCAGAATCAGAACAGTCTGTGGTCACATTGAAAAAATCAAGCATGCTGTCAGCTCTTTACACAAATGCAAAAATCCATTGGATTTGAATAAGCCCAGTGAATGATTAACCCTGATAAGCAGCAGTGATAAGAGTGGAGAGAGGTCCCCCAGACCACTTGTCACAACTGGAGTGCTGTGTTACAGCAAGGAAGCAGGTACCAGAGTCACAGGGATACAGCTTCATAAACACAGCGTGCCTCTCTCTCTCTACCCTCTCTTTCTCTCTCTCCCCCCCCCTCTTTCTCTCCCCCCCCCTCTCTTTCTTCCCCCTCTCTCTCCCAACTCCATCCCTCCAACCCTCTATCAGCCCATATCCCCCCTTTCAGACTCTTAAGGGGGCTATACTTCAGGCGACTTGGTGGCCAATTGACCATCCGATTCGATTATTATAATCGAATTGGATGAAAATCTGTCCCACCAAGTGCATGCCTGACCGACAAAGCGACCAATTTGGGGGCTAAAATTGGTCGTATCAATGATCGCGCAAGAGATGTCGGGCCGAAATTGGTTTGTCAAGTGTGCAGTGGTACGGCGGCTGATTTCAGAATGAACGACGAAACCCCGCCGCTGCCGGCGTAATGTAGTGTGTGCATTTATACAATCCTGTAGCAACCTTCCGTGTGGTGTCCGTCCATCTCTCCGGGTTCTAACAGCTACATACACACTGGCGTCTGACATCACACGCCATGCACCGCCAGCGTGTATGCGGCTGATAGACTCCAGGGAGATGGACAGACACCACGCAGAGGCCGCTACAGGATAGGTAATATGTAGGTAGATAGCTAGAATAGATAGGTAACACACACACGGGGGAGGTCACATTTATACATTGGGGAGGCAGCGGCAGGGTGTCTGATATCACACGCCATGCACCGCCAGCGTGTATGCGGCTGATAGACTCCAGAGAGATGGACAGACACCACGCAGAGGCTGCTACAGGATAGGTAATATGTAGGTAGATAGCTAGAATAGATAGGTAACACACACACCGGGGAGGTCACATTTATACATTGGAGGGGCAGCGGCAGGGCAGACTCAGCAGCTTAGCCGATTCCCTGAAGATTTCATGCAGAAATCAGACGGGAATCGGCCTGTAGTGTATGGGCAGCTACAACTAGAGACAAAGTTATCTCTAATCAGATTCGAATAGAGATACATTTGTCTCTTTGTCGAATCTGCCCATAATCTGCTGATGTATGGCTACCTTTAAGGTGCCCATTAATGATACAATTCTGCGACTGATCATTTCTGTGGTAATCAGGCAGAAACGATCAGCCATACCGATTAATGGCCCAATTCCTGCTAGCCAATTTGATGGGATTGATACGAAATATAGGTAAATTCCGATAATCTGATCGACTTGGCTACCAGTTATTCGGTCATTAATGGGGCAGGACCAGTTGCATCCGATCGATTACCGCAGTGATTGGAAATGATCTATCGATCGTGGAATTGTATCATTAATGGACACATGTAGGAGAGAAGTGCCCCTAGGGGGAACTTACCTTGGGAGGGAAAAGCCTCTGGATGTTAAAGAGTCTTCCCCCTATCCTCCGCAGTAGAGGGGATCCAGCACTGAGACCCCCCCCCCCCCCCAAGATCTCCTTGTGGCTGCTTGTTGGCATGTGCACTAGTGGCTTCCCGCTCAGGTTCTGGCAGAAATAGCTGAGCCCGATTGGGTCTGGCCTACTTTGCAGGCGCCTGTGCAGTAGAGCAGACCTGATCGGGCTCGGCTATTTTCGCCACAGCCCAAGTGGAAAGCTGATACGGCGCGCAGCGACAACGGGGTCCCAGCATAGTATCGGGCTTACCAAGGGGGATGGAGGAAGCCTCATTAGGAGTCAGAGGCTTCCCCTTCCCCAGGTAAGTACCAACCAGGGGCGATTTTTTTTTTCCTTAACGGTGTTCTTTAAACTATTTAACATGAATGTTTATTTTTGTAATTTTCTGGTTTACTTTTAAAAAAAGGGCTGTAACAAATCCCTCCCACTTTTAGGCCACACCCTCCAGGCCACACCCCAAAAGCCGGTATTTTCTCATTCAAAAGGTGGCAACCCTATGTGCAACAGAAGGGTGGGAGTGTGTTGTGGGCTCCCTCCTCCTTCTCCTTTTTATTATTATTCAGCAATATTGAATGTTTGGCATTGTTACTGTTAGTTGTACTGGATGTGCATGATAAAGCTCAATAAAGTTTACATTTAAAAAAAAAATACAAATTTATAATCCATCAAAACAAGCATTAGTGATGGTCCATGAGAAAAATAATTCTGAGCTGCTGCAAATTCTTATGCTACTGTTATGCAAATCTATGCAGCTTAAAAACTGACTGATGAAATACTGATGTTGGGCATTCCAGAAATCAAAAAAAGGGTGCCAGTAACTCCGATAGTAGAACATTTACAGATATTTTACTATCAAAGTGTAAAAACGATAATAAATATTAACCACTTAACGACTGCCTAACGCCGATAGGCGTCGGCAGGTTGCAGTGGTGTTTCCATGGAGCATATGCAACACACGTTACAAATAAAACCCAACAGTATAGTTCCACCCCTACATCAAATGCCAAATACACAAACAAACAAAATGGGGCTTTAAATGAACAAGTAGTAGTCTTTTAATTCTTCATATCTAACAGGTCTTCACAGTTGCGGACACACAGGTAAACACAATTTCCAGAACTCCAAATCACAACCAAAACGACTGCCTAGGCCTGTAACTAAGTTGGCTGATTACGATTTCCTCAGCCATCAATCAGGAGTGTGTATGGCACCAGACGTCCCGACGCCCAACCCACAAGCAATCGGCCGGATGGATCTACTCAATTCCAGCGATGCAGATCCCATTGTTCATGCCACTCCCCCGCCACCGTGTGACTTCACTCATGCGCCGCTTGTTATCTCTCCTGCATAGCAACATAGCGCATCATCAGCTACACAGCTGACACGTGTGTGTGCAGCCTGGCTCAGATATGTCACCAAAAGGGATTAGCTCCTGATCCCTGCAGGGCGACATAAGTAGAGAGTGTGTACGCGGCCTTTGATGTATTTATTACCTTATCATTTCTTTCACACAAGAATTTTAGCCTTTGTGCCCTTTTATGCATAAATACTCCATCCAGGTGGCCAGTTTCAACAGATCGAATTTCAATGGCTTTCTCACCCCATCCCATTATCTGGTTAGATCGGATATATGCTGTAAAGAAAAAAGGAATATAATTGAAATAAGAGCCTAAGTTGTCATGCACAAAAATACTGTAGAGTTGCGTGTGAATAGCATCCCCAGTAATGAGATATTTGGTGGTTCTGGGGTGCCCCCTCCTGTGTCCATTTGGTACTGCAGGGACTCTTCAGTGCACTCAGAATGGTCAGAACCACCGTGTAGTAAAAATCAGCCCTTTATTGTAAATATAGCATAAAAAGTAATTATAAAATACAGAACTGTACTATTTTTTAGAATGATCCCTTTGCAAGTTGATATTTAGTATATGTATGTAGCAAAATGTAATCCGCATCACAGCAGGACTAGAAACAATGCAACTAAATCAGGAAAAGGAAGCGTTCTGGTTCTTGGATTTGCTGAAGCCCTGAAACCTTTCTGTCACAATAAAAGCACTGCTAGTAGCATTGATGTCCAGAGGACCTCCAACTAGAGCTGTGTACATTTGGAAAACATAACCACTGTTCCATCAGTGATGGTATACTTGATGAAGTGAAGGGGAGACTCCAACCACCTGTTATCACCTATGTAGAGGGCCAAAGAGTCTTTCTAGGCCTCTCTCTGTCCACTGTTCTACTGCTGTCTCCTGTTCAAATGGCACGCCTTCAGGAATCCATGGAAGGGTTTGGAAGCACTTGCATCCCAGAGTGCTTCTGAAGACCAGCCCATCCATATTTATCATGCGCAAGCCGAGACTAACATATGCACAGTATGGATCTGCTTGTCTTCAGAATCACTCAGGGACAGGTCAGCTGGATAGCGTACTAGTAAGGCTGTTGCCTTTGACCAGGGTGGCTCAATGCAGCTTGCAAAACAGTAAGGAGTCTTTGGGCAAAAAAAAAAAAAAGACAGAAAATCTGTATCTGTATAGTGCATTTAATTTGAATTCCCCTTTTACGCCAGGCTACAGTTGCCCCCCTCTTCAGTTTTTTTTGGCAAAAAACGTGCAGTTTTTTGCTTTGATAAAATTGGTGCGTTTTCCAGAGCTTGTGGAAAATTTGCACACAGACGCAAATTTTAATGCACAAAACGCATGTGATAAAAAAATAAGATCCTGCCTTAGAAATGCTGGATGAGCCTGACCCTTCCATATAATTGTCAATTTTTTTTCCCCTGGACAAGTCAGGCTTATCCATACCGCCAGGGAGGTTAATAAGATCATAACCAAAGTAAACGTTTATAATAAACAAATCTAGTGCATCACATAAGATCTGAACATACCAACTGATGTAGGCATTTCTCCCCACTGTAGAACCACATCTTTGGTGATCCTGCCATAAGTATTGACATAAACTCCTTCATCTTCATAACAAACCAACAACTCCATGCCATCCGTATTTGGGAGAATGATAATTGCATGGGGCTGGATGCTGTTCTGGATCTAAAGCAAAAATACATTGAATGAATGGCACATACACAAGTGCATAAATACTATGAAGACTTCAAGGACATCTTTCGTTAAAAGCTTCGCAGAACAAGAGACATGAACAAACATAAAAGACTGTTATGCTGGGCATAGACGGTTCGTTTTATATTATCAATCGAGCCGCTGATGGCTCGATTGATAATATTCAACCTGTCCGATCACCGCGGCGGGTCGATACCGCGCTCGATCCTCGCGGGCAGACAATGGTAGAAATGAAACGCTGATAAGGAAGTGCCCGCGGGGATCGATCCGCGCGAACGAGCGGTGGAGCACTGGCTCGATACCGGCACATAAACAAACCGTCTATGCCCAGCATTATGCAGCTATTTAAGTATATGTATTTGTATGCCTCACGGCATAGTACTCTGGCCAAGCTGCAACTGACCTTTTAAGTTTAGTAAGTTATTATGTACTTTATGGTACATGGTGTCGATTGGTATCGTTTACCTATCACAAGAGCATAGGGGAAAAAAAGGTGGGATATTGGTGGAAGTTTTCACATTTCTTCCTAAAAGCTGCTTAATCCAATCTGTTCCTTTGTCCACCCATAAAAGCGATTGGCCAATAGTGTATCCAAGGAGGCGGAGATGTGTGAGGTTAAAACCTGCTTCTTGCACAGAGAAGAACCTGTATGTGTTGGTACCTCTAGGTGTCTGCACTACATTTGCCTTAGCAATTTAAAGCATAACCAATTACCCAACGCAAGAACTTCTAATGCATACTGTTCGTATAAAAGTCTGAACTCCCGTTGGAAAAAACTGAGGCCAACAACTCTCTGTAGCCGAGTCCAGATTCCCTTCCCCCCGTCTCACTTACATCAATCATTTTTATATTTCTAAAAAAGGGAAGCTAAGGATCTTCTCCATTTCTGAACTGGATAATTTAATATGGGAAGCACCAGCAATGAGTAAGTAGTTCTGGATTACCAAAAAACACAAAGCTCTAAACCCAAGGAAAAAGAAGGGCAATTTGTTAGGACGCTTCACAACATTTGTGATGGTAAAGAACAATACTTACATGTGTTGGCAGATAGATGTCATAGACTGCTCCTGAGTCTACGTCAACAGCATGGAAACCAGCACAAGAACCATAAATTACTTTCAGCCTTTGTCCTTCTTCAACTGTCAGATCAACTAACAGTGGCCTGTGTACCAAATCTCCAAATGACTGCAAGAAAAGACCAAGAAAAGTATATTTAGAACTTTGGCAATGGGTAGAAACAGCCTTTCCTACATTTTTAACCTGTATTTAAATAATCATGTGTTTGCTTCACTGTTAAAGTGCATTGAGACAAGTTAATCATCACTCTGACTGTTCATAGTCAGAGTGGTCTGTAGACACCTCAGCCTTCATTTGTGGCCAGCTTTCTTCCAAGGAATAACGATCTGCCAAGATGGAGACAGCCGCCACACAGGAAACCTATCTCTCACTAATCCCTCTATATAGTTAAACACACATGCTCACTCTTGCATTTATGTCCATTTGCAGATCTTTCAAAAATGAGATATTTGGCAGATGGATCATACTTTTCATTTTACAAAAGAACCACAGCGTTTGCCACATGTAAATCTGAGCAAGTAATATTATGAAAATCCCGTTGGTAAGACTGCACAGTTCATCATACGTAGGATCTACAGGATCGTCTCAAAAAATTAGCATATTGTGATAAAGTTAATTATTTTCTGTAATGTACTGATAAACATTGGACTTTCATATATTTTAGATTCAAATACATACAACTGAAGTAATTAAAGCCTTTTGTTGTTTTAATATTGATGATTTTGGCATACAGCTCATGAAAAGCCAAATTTCCTATCTCAAAAAATTAGCATATTTAATCCGACCAATAAAAGAAACGTGTTTTTAAAACAAAAAAAGTCAACCTTCCAATAATTATGTTCAGTTATGCACTCAATACTTGGTCGGGAAACCTTTTGCAGAAACGACTGCTTCAATGCGGTGTGGCATGGAGGCAATCAGCCTGTGGCACTGCTCAGGTGTTATGGAGGCCCAGGATGCTTCAATAGCGGCCTTAAGCTCATCCAGAGTGTTGGGTCTTGCGTCTCTCAACTTTCTCTTCACAATATCCCACAGATTCTCTACGGGGTTCAGGTCAGGAAAGTTGGCAGGCCAATTGAGCACAGTAATACCATGGTCAGTAAATCATTTACCAGTGGTTTTGGCACTGTGAGCAGGTGCCAGGTCGTGCTGAAAAATTGAATCTTCATCTCCATAAAGCTTTTCAGCAGGTGGAAGCATGATGTGCTCCAAAATCTCCTGATAGCTAGCTGCACTTACCCTGCCCTTGATAAAACACAGTGGACCAACACCAGCAGCTGACATGGCACCCCAGACCATCACTGACTGTGGGTACTTGACACTGGACTTCAGGCATTTTGGCATTTCCCTCTCCCCAGTCTTCCTCCAGACTCTGGCACCTTGATTTCCGAATGACATGCAAAAGTTGCTTTCATCCAAAAAAAGTACTTTGGACCACTGAGCAACAGTCCAGTGCTGCTACTCTGTAGCCCAGGTCAGGCGCTTCTGTCGCCGTTTCTGGTTCAAAAGTGGGTTCATGCTTCCATCTGCTGAAAAGCTTTATGGAGATGAAGATTTCATTTTTCAGCACGACCTGGCACCTGCTCACAGTGCCAAAACCACTGGTAAATGGTTTAATGACCATGGTATTACTGTGCTCAATTGGCCTACCAACTCTCCTGACCTGAACCCCATAGAGAATCTGTGGGATATTGTGAACAGAAAGTTTAGAGACGCAAGACCCAACACTCTGGATGAGCTTAAGGCCGCTATCAAAGCATCCTGGGCCTCCATAACACCTGAGCAGTGTCACAGGCTGATTGCCTCCATGCGGTTATAATTTAAGTAGGCCTCAGTTACTTGGCCTGAGTTTTATGTAAAAGGCTTGTCCGCAGTGTATGCCTTTAAAATAAATAGAGGTTTTGTGATGCAGGCAGAGGCATCTCAGGGTCTGCGTGTAGCAGAGGATACACGCAGATACTGAGAACATGTTCCTAAAAGAAGGCCATCGGACTACTCTGACCTCAACCACAGGAACAGAAAACATTGGCCATGTTTACTAAACATCCACGGTCCTGCATATAGGCCAAATGCCTCATTGATTATTAATCAAGTAGGTGTGTATGATGACACCACGAGTGGGTCCACCAATAATCTGATCTAGGGGGTGGCGAAGATGATGTCATATTTAACTCTTTCCTAGTCAGTATTAAAGGCTGAGGGAGCTACGAGAGGTCACTTCTGCTTCTGCTTCTTCCTTCTGCACTAGCTAGCAAGGCTGACTGGGACGACTTCTAAGCATGTTCTTCCTTTCTGTAATCTGATATAATGTATGCTGTACATAGGTAGTTTAGTGTAACGTAGTTAGGAAGAAGGTACCTGATAGACTCCAGCAGGGAGTCTAATCACGAGCTTGTAATGCAACATGAAGATTGGCATGGCTAGGATATGATGTATGTATCTATCTGTATTCCTGTTTCCTGAATAAATAACGTAAACATTGAAGAAGCCTGAGAAAGTCTATATCCTGTTTGCGGTGTGGAGAGTCAAGTGATCTCACAGTCTGTGAGACGATGGTGTCGAAGCAAGGTGATTAGAACAGTTTATAACACATGCCACGCCGCATTGAAGCAGTCATTTCTGCAAAAGGATTCCCGACCAAGTATTGAGTGCATAACTGAACATAATTATTTGGAGGTTGTCCTTTTTTGCTTTAAAAACACTTTCTTTTATTGGTCGGATGAAATATGCTAATTTTTTGAGATAGGAATTTGGGGTTTTCATGAGCTGTATGCCAAAATCATCAATAATAAAACAACAAAAGGCTTGAACTACTTCAGTTGTGTGTATTTTAATCTAAAATATATGAAAGTATAATGTTTATCAGTACATTACAGAAAATAATGAACTTTATCACAATATGCTAATTTTTTGAGAAGATCCTGTATATAATACAATCTTTGCCAGATACGTGGTAGATTTCAGACAATCAATACCTTGTCTGGAATAAGGCATGGACATCACACGGTGGCAAAGTGGATAGGACTCTTGCTAGCAATGCTAGTCTCAGGCTTGAATATGGGTCAGGACACTATCTGAATGGAGTTTGTATTGTTTTCCCCCACAAACCCAACATTATAAGTTAAAGGGGTCAAAAAACCAACAAACAAAAAACACTGGTCTTCAGCTAGACTAGACTATGATAGGGACAATTAGGGACACAATTATGCATTCTGTAGAGTGCTGTGGAAGAGGTCAAGTAATAATGGATAACATTTGATAAAAGCAGAAGGAATGATAGATATATCTGAATCACGCAGAACAGCTGTACACCAGCCAGTTCTGATCAACTGAAAATAAAATGTGATAATGGAAACACTGAAGTGGTGCAATGATTAATACAATTCAATACTATTGCACTAGTCTATCAATTATTTTATCAACCTGTTTAGTTTCCACTAAAGAGATCTCCCACAGCAATAAACTATGTTGCCACCCTCCTCAACAAGGCCACAGTAAAGGGATCTAGAGCCGCTAATGGGCGATTGGTTAATAAAGAATTCAACCTATTACAGAACATGGAATATGATAACTTGGGTACAGAATTTATTTTGCTTGGGCAGACCCTGGAATTTTGGAATAATATTTTATTAAAGCAGAATTTAAGTTTCATGTTCAATGCAATATAACAGCTCCTTATGTTTTGTAATGTCAGTTTCCGTATTTGGAAATATAATGATGTTACTCACCTTGAAGGCCATAAACTTGTGATATGGTTTTGGTGCCCAGGCATAGACTTCCACTGAACACTTTAAAGCAATTACCAAAAACTTGATGCGCTCGTATTTTACTATAAGTAAAACACAAAAATAGACGTTAAGACTGTAAATTTATAACTAGAGGAATTCATGCCACATAATGTTAGTGGTTCCAATTTATAATAGAGTAGTTCATACACATTTATCCTTTTGATCATTTACAAAAATTACGGTCAAGGTTTTCTATAACTATGAATGAACTTTCCTCACTTTACGATTTTTCAACTACACTTTTACATCAAAAGGTCCAAAAGTGAAATTGATCAGTACACCTAGCTAATCTGCTGGCATTTAAGTTCCATACGGTTACCAATCTTTAATGGTGGATCATAAGCAAATGCCTTTGTGCCTGAATATTCCACAGTTTATGATTCTAAGAACAAACCACCAAAAAGATGAACATGAATGAACCTTGTGCTACAAAAATACAGGAGTAGCACCTTTTGTAAGAATGTACTCATTTACTCGTGCTTATTCTGTAGCGTCATTACTTTGCTAGTGGATAACGAGGAACAACCATGCAGCCACTGAAATCTGACTACTTGAACAGCACAACAGTTCCAAGTCATCACAACGCGATCCCATGGAAAATGGAGGCCTAGCAATTACTAATACATTCCAGTAATGGCAGAGCCCTAATACTATGATGCCAATATCTGAGAGGGATCTCGTTTCCAGAGCCTCACTACACATCATTGCCGAGTCATTTTATAACGCACCGCTACTATCCAGCAACTAAGAGGTCACTCAGATCTGTCTGTACGTTTGTAGATAAAGCACTGACATGTTACTGAAACGTACTGTAGTTTGGTGCCTTCAAAACCTTCCAGATATGGACAAGCATGAAGAGGCAGGGTAGTAGAACCTGTGCATATAAATAATTCTGACAGCACGATAACAGTTTTACCCAGCAATAAGGGCCGGTTCAAATTGGCACTTTCTGGGAAGCGGATCTGTAAAAACTGATCAGATTCCATTATTTATCTGCTCATTATTGTACTTTATTTATTTATGGATTTACTTGTGCATGTCATCAATGAGACTGACATTCACAGCAAGTCATTGAGAGCTGTTTGTGGGAGTTAGAGGTAGACAAATAGGCCCTTACTACTGGAGCATGTGACAGGGAAGGGTACATTGAGTGTCTATATGTAAAAAGAAAAAACTCCCTCAAACTCGAAAAATGTAGATCAGGCATGCACTTGGCGGCACAGATTTTCATCAGTTTCGATGATTATCTATCTGATGGTCGATCGGCCACCAAGTCTGATGGTCGATCGGCCACCAAGTCTGATGGTCGATGCATGGCCACCTTTAGAGTTTGCCAAATCAGATAACTGCTTTATAATTAAGAGGGGGAAAAGGCCAACATTGACTAAAGCCTTGTAACACGTTAGATTGCTGAGAATCTTGCCATGTGTACATCAGCCACTGATCCCCCTCGATGCATCGATGAGAGATCCGACTGGTGGATTGTCTCAGCTGAGTATACTGAGAACTCGATGGAAGCATTCATGAGGTTAAGAATCTATCTTGGGAAAGCTTGGGCAGAGGACACCTACCAACTTTATAGTGCACACAGCCTTCCAAATCCCCTACAGTTGTCCACCCTTGCTTCTTCTCCACCTCTGGGTCATTATGGAGGATCTTGTTTCTCAACCATGACAAGTAGTACACCCGCAGCTTGTTTTTCTTTCCTGGAAACAAAGATCATGTTTATTATTTTTCTTAAAAAGTCAATTTTAATAGAAGAAAAATGAAACTGAACACTCAAACAAAACAGTTATTAATATGCACTGTAACACTGGCACATTATCAAATAAAGTCTTTATCAGACGGTTGGCAATACCAAACCAATGGTGTGCAGTATTACCTGATATAGTAACTAATACATTGAGGCCCTCAAGAACATCCATCTGCAGAAATCGCCTTCTGTTGATAAGAGGGTAAACTTTTCCTTGACCACTCCTGTCCAGTAGCATTAATCCACTTTCAGTACCTACCAACAAATTAACCCCTACAAGATAACACAAAACAGAGATTCAGCTATTAATTATTAGGCAAACAAAAGGTTAAAAGGCACTAATGCTAAGTACACACTTATTTTTTTCCGTTCGATAGATGTGTTCGATTGATCATTTCAGTCATGTCAGATATTACTTTCGATCGTTTTACTGCTCGATTTCTCATAGATGTGAATGGAAATTGATAAGAAAAGATAAGAGAATCAAGCGGGAAATCGAGCAGAAAAACAGATTGAAAATCGATCAAACAGGAAATCGACTGAAAAAACGCATCGTGTGTACCCAGCAGGACAGGACATTATACCGTGGCATGTTTAAAGCTAAACCCCAAGTAACACACAAGCATAAACTATCACAATTTATAATGGTAGAAAGTAAGAGCAAGACAGAAGAATAATTCGACTTGTTCCCCAAGTCTGGCGTCATAGGCAAGTCCATTGTCAGTTTGTTTGCCTGTCGGCTCCCCTTTTTTATTGGATAAGCTAATTGCTATTATTTTAAGTGCAATATTTTTTTTCCCTCATTCTCCTGTACATATGCACTCTGCAACCTATTGTATTGAAGAGTTAAGTCTAAAATTAAGACATTAGCATAGAATTTGATGTACAGACAGTTATGCTACCAGGTGTGTGATTGCATGCTGTAGTGTGGCTGTAATTGTATTGTTGATCTTTGTGAGGTTTACAGTGTGGCTAAAACCGCACTGTCTCTGCAATTGCATTGGCTGATTGACTAAAGATGAGATTGCTAATCTGACTGAATGCAGATTAATATACTAGTGTATCCGTTTAAAGTAAACCTGAGATTAATTAAAAGTAAAAATTCATACAAACCTGCAGCATCATCCAGCTCCCTTCGGTCTGATCGGTCCCTCGCTGCCGTTCTCTGCCTCCTGGATCCTTCACTATTGCTCCTGGTAACTTTGGGAGTTGGGGCTTACTTCGCATGCGCAGCCTGGCCATGCCCAGTCGCGTGACAGGGGGCGCGTTGGGCCGCACTACGTCTGCGCTGACTGTCCGAAGTTACTAGGAAGATTCCAGAGGATCCAGGAGGCACACGGCGAGGGAGCGATCAGGCTGAAGGAAGCCCCAGGTATGTATGAATTTTTACTTTCAATTCATCTCAGGTGCACGTTAAGGGAGACCAAAACTTGGGGGGGGGGGGGGAAGGAAGAGCTGTTCAATTTACCTGGGGCTCCGTCTAGCCCCCTGCAGTCTTTGTATCCTTGCAGTCATTCCGCGATCCTGTGGTCAGCTGCAGGGCCCTTCTGTCGACTGTATGCGCAGCTCCAGGCCGCTTGCTTCTTGATTGCACTCCCATGAATGTCATTCCACAATCTGGAGGCCAATCATGTGACAGAAGGTAACTACTGGCCAGCTTTCAGAATGGTGCGGCGGCTTACTGGAAGGTCGTGGAATGGCGGCGAGGGTAAAAGATTACTGCAGGGCGCTGAAAGAAGCCCCAGGTAAGTTAAACTGCTTTTATATTTCACTTAAAGTGGATCCGAAATAAACTTTTACTCATTGCATAATTGTGTTCCTTTCATATAGTTTATAGGGCATTCCTCAAGCCAAATACTTTTTTTGTTTTGTTTTAATACTCTAATTCCCTATAAACTAAACAGGCCTCACCCACAGCTTCTTTTGTGCCTTGGCACTGTAGCAAGGGCTTATGGGAGCTCAGTCTGGTCAGGAGGAGGAGGTTACAAGCCAGAGATTTCAGAGGCAGAGGGGAGGTGGGAGGAGAGGAGAGGAGACTGAATTTACACACAGGCAAGCTGATAGCATCTTCAGCCCTCATTCTATCACAGGAATAAATAAACTTTTGAAGCTGTTTGCAGCTTGATATGCTGTGTAAACTATCTAAACTTTAGATAAGATATATAGACAAGTTACTGGTTATAGTTAGTTTTTCATCTCGTATCCGCTTTAAGTTCCCCTTTAAACTGACTGCTTGTACTCAGTATCAAATTCCACTGATCACATTTCAAGTCAGGGTTCTTGATACAGATGCCTCATTTCACTCAAAAACATTTGAGCACTCTGCCTACAAGTATTAGACTGTAATGTTAGATATGTGCTCAGATCTTGCTGTGGACATGCTCACATGACTGGATTTGTATGATCTTTCTTTAAAGGAAACACAAGGTGAAAATAAACTGATCAGATAAACAATTGCATATATCCTCCTCATTCTAAAATTATATTTTTTTTACATATCCCACAGTTTTATTTAAATCTATTTTTTAAGTTTTTACTGCTTCATTGTCTCTGCTCAATGGCCCATTCATTGAAGTATTCCAGAGCTAAAATCTATGAACTTTTGACACTTTCTCTCTCTCCTTCTCTCAGAAGTCATTTCTGCTAGGAAAGAGTGTTATGGTTGCAATTCTTTATCAGTGAGGGTTACGCTATAGTCTGACCAGGTTCTGACCTGGACAGAAACTTTCACTTGCATACCTGGTTTGTAACTCGTTCAAGCAGAGAAATAAAAAAGGAACACAACAGCTATGTGTGCTTGGCACATACACGTGTATCTCATCACGTCACGTCACCTTGAGCCTTTGTCTTACGTGTCAAAGGATACACATCTAATGAAAGGCAATTTTAAACAAATCCAGTCCAGATTTTTAGGATCCATCATGTTCTCTGATGATCTCCTGTCTGATCATATGCATGCCCTCTGTGTAAAATATACTTCTTTGAGTAAAAAGGCAAAGCCAAGCACATCTTGTCCGAGACCAGTACATCAAGCAGGGGGATATATGCTCCTACATATTACCACAGAACTCACCCCACAGTGCTGCACACAGTATCTCAGAATTAAACCGCTTCTTGTATTTGCGAATTTCCGGAGTATCGCTCTGTGGCCTTGTGTTTGTGGGATTAACATTAACAACTGATCCTTTCCTTGTGGGATCTTGCCTCATGGCATCTGGCCTTAGTGCTTCACTGGAAAATCCCACTAAAATAAAATTAGTATTTTTAAGGTTAGCTTCCAGTGTGCGCATGTAAGAACCTGAAAGATATAAACAATTACATGTTCAATGACAAAACCTCATTTCATTTCCAGTAGAATTTTTTTTGTTATTTTGTTTTTAGACTGCACATAGCAAGCAGGGTGGGGGAAAGGCAAGCACTACTGATGGGACTAAAGTGACACAGATGGTCCTACACTGAAATGTTTTACAGAACACAAAAGAAACTGAAATGTTGAATGAAGACTGCAACTTAGACAGCCAGTATGTGTAGATATTATTATGACCATAATCATAGAAACAAAAACCACAGTCAGCATGCATGACATCCTAGCGGTACAGAAGGAATAAACAAAATAGGGGCTTAGCTTGCATGCAAGTTGGGACCAAACCTTTACTAACAACGTAGCCAGCAATGTACAGGGTGGAGAAATAAAGGTTAGATTCAAATTCATTATCCTACTTCCTTAAATAGTTCAACTGGAAAACATACTTTGGTCACTTCACATTGACCCCTTGTGATATAACAAAAAAGCTTAATAAAAGCTCAACAGATTAAAACGATCTTTTCATTTGATGGGTAATAAGGCCAGAGTGTACAGCATTGATATTGAAGAAGTCGTCTCTCCAGCCCATGTGTGGTAAAGTCAACAGTAATGTAAAGTTTGTTAGAAGCAGGGTAGCAATTAGCCTGGAGCACAGGAAAACAGACCAGATATACAGGAAATCATAGTAAAAGGTACAAAGGCTATATTATCATCATATGCAACTATATTTATGCTACTTTATTACACAGAAAATTCAGAGAAGCACGAAACACACATTTATAAACAGATTAGTCATAAATGAGGAATTCCTGGACCAGCAGTGACTGCATGATATTTGATACAGCAAATTTATAGGATAAAGCTTACTGCTAAGAAGATGACACTTACCCACTGATGTCACCGTTGTACCACTGGACGGAGATATCTGTAGTAACCGAGGATCAATGAAAGGTGTGAAAGAGGAGGAAGATTTGTGTTTCTGGAGGGTATTACTTGCCGACTGTGTCTAAAGCAAAGATGAGAAATGTAAGTTTGACGAAACAGCAATACTCAAAGTCTAATAACCATTTAACAAGGAGAGTGGAACGAACATGAAACGGTGATGTTAAGAAAGGCAGTAGAGGAATAAAATATTACTGGCATACCGTTTATTATCAACGTGTAAGTGAACTGCTACTTACATACTATAAAATAAAATTCTAATTAGCGGGGATATTTTTGGTTTGATAGAGAAGCTACTGTAAAGGTCTACCCTCTGCACAATACATCTTTTTTAAAGTTTTGAATAAAGTAGTTAAGGATTAGAACATCTATAATAGTTTTAGAACTGTGTGTACGCCTTTGGGTAAATTCACTGCACGAACTTTGGCAGAGTAGAAAATTTATATAAAAGTCCTATTTACACTAAAAGTACACAAATTTAAAAACATCCATTTTGCAGGAAGTGTTTAAAAATACCAGTTGCCTGGCATCCTGCTGAGCTCTTTTGGCAGTAGTAGTGTCAATTGCACACCTGAATCAAGCATGTGGCTAATCTAGGCAAACTTCAGTCAGAAACATCTGATCTGCATGCTTGTTCAGGGTCTATGGCTAAAAGTATTACTGGCAGAGGATTGGACGGACAGCCAGGCAATTTACATTGTTGAAAAGGAAATAAATAGGTCAGCCTCCATATCCCGCTCACTTCAGGTGTGCTTTAAATAAAGATATTTTAATGCTCACTATCTCTATGGGGGGTATTCCGACTGTGTTCTTATGGAGAAATTCTTCCTCCCTTCTGGTTCTGGGCGACTGTTCCTAGGTCAGAAAAAGTGCCGGTTGACATTATGTCAGAAGTGGTTCAGCTACTGCTCTTTCATTGCCTCTTAATCCACTACATTAAGCCACTTAGAGTTTACTAAAATATCAGCTGTCAGGCATTCAAATGCAGTTAAGCATTTTTTAAAAAAAAGTTTGTTAGCAGCCAGATGTGGTTGTACTGCACTCAGCCCAGCCTGTTCCCGGGGAGCAAGTCCCCACCCAATCCCTGCAGAGTCTTCATTCACCAAAAAGTCTGCAAATAGCCTACCAATTTGCTTTAATGCTAGGTACACACCATACAATTTTCTTTTAGAAAGAGGGTTCGATAGATCATTTCTGTCATGTTCGACCTTATTTTCGATCGTTTTTCTGGTCGATTTCTCATAGAAGTGAATGGAAACCGATAAGAAAATAGATCGAAAAATCGATCGCACAGAAAATTGTATGGTGTGTACCTAGCATAACTTGCTTTATTTATAATTGGTCTTACATTAACTGTTAGTAAGCTTCTTTTGTTTCTTTTTATTTTAAGCAGCACAGCATTATATTACAAACGAAACTTTGTGAGTGCAGTGGTGTAACAGCCCGTGCAACTGAGTTTGGTTTTCAAACCAGACTCTGTTGTGAGGAAAATTTGCAGACTGCAGGCAATCATCTTAGAAAGCATTTTTCATTATGACAGGTTTATCACATGACATGATTATCAGATGACTCGTCCACAGATAGCTCAGCACAGATAAAAAGAAGCACATCTATGGCATGTACGTCATTTATACTGCTCGTTTACCCTGTGGAAGAGACAGGCTTACATAAGGAAACTCAATACAAACTTGCAGAATGCATTGTTAAAGGGAATCTGAAGTGAAAATAAACTTATGATATAATGATTTGTATGTCTAGTACAGCTAAGAAATAAAACATTAGCAGCAGAGATAGGAGTCTAATATTGTTTCCAGTACAGGAAGAGTTAATAAACTCTAGTTATCTATGCAAAAAGAGCCGCTGGTCTCTCCCCCACTTTTAAAGTCACAGAGAGCTCTGTCTTCTGAAGCTTATTATCTAAGTGTCTGTCACTGTATTTTGTTTTTTTTTTCTGCACAGGAAATGTTCATAAGTTCACTAGCCTGCTCTGAGAAATCATTTAGAATGTTGAGTGTAGTGTGTAAACGGCAAATATTAGAGAATGCTGCAATGTTATAAAAAAAACTATATAACTGAAAATAAAAATCTGAGAATATTTTCTTTGCTACTAATCTTCTAGTTATTATCCGTACTACACAACCAATTCATTATATCATAATTTTTTTTCGCTTCAGTGTCACTTTAAAAATCAGAAACTGCATAATAAAAAAAGCACTTCACACTTCTGTTTTATCAACATTGAAAGCTAATGCACAACAAGATGTACACAGATGGCTCATTCTGCACGACTGTTTTTAAAGCGGATCTGAGATTAAAAACTAACTATAACAAGTAAAGGGGCCCATACACCTAACGATTTTCCCGCCAATATGCGGCCGATTCGATCACAGTGATCAAATTGGCTGTGAAATCGCCACGCACACCGCTGACAGAACGATCGATTTCCGTTCGAAATCGATCGTTCCCGTCGATCCGCCCGTGCGGAAGATTTTTCTCGATCGCCGGCGGGTCGGGAGTGCGTCGATAGCGGTGTTCGAATGCCCGACGCAATACAGCAAGTATACATTACCTGTTCCGGCCGGCGCGAGTCCCCTGGTCTCTGCTGTCTTCTCCGCTCTGGTCTGGTCTCCGGCATGCTTCACTTCTTCCTGCCCGGCAGGAAGTTTAGTAGAGGGCGCTCTAAACAGTAGAGGGGGGGGGGGGGAGGGAGCAGCGGCAGCACCACCACAGATTGTGAACGGTTTCAGGCTGAAATCGGTTCACAATCTGTTTGCAGTAATACGATCCCTCTCTGATCAGATTCGATCAGAGAGGGATCTATCTGTTGGTCGAATCTGATGGCAAATCAACCAGTGTATGACCACCTTAACTTGTCTATATATCTTATCTAAAGTTTAGATAGTTCACACAGCAAATCTGGCTGCATACAGCTTTAATAGAATATGATTATTTAATACTGTGATACAATGACAGCAGCCATGTTGTTTGTAAACATTACACAGAGGCAGGCTTATCTGCATCTTGAGCAAAAAAACCTAATTCCCCCTCCTCCTTCCTCCTCCCTCCTCCTCCCCTCTGCCTCTGAAATCTCTGGCTAGTAATACCTCCCCCTCCTCCTGCCCAGACTGAGCTCCCATGAGCCCTTGCTACTGTCTGAAAGTGCCTTGGCTCTCTGAAAACCTGTGGGCGTGGCTTGTTAAGTTTATAGGGAATTACAGTATTAAAACAAAAACAAAAGTATTTGGCTTGAGGAAAGCCCTATAAACAATAGGAAAGGAACACAAATATGCAACGAGTAAAAGTTCATCTCGGATCCACTTTAAATAGTTTTGATCCGGCTTAAAGTGAAATTTCACTTTTAGAGGAAATTACACAGTTGACAATGCCTCCATAATAGCAGCAAACATTACCTATTCAGCTGTCTGACCACTGGTTATCCTTGTTTGGCAGAAACTCATGTAGCATCATTGTTCTTCTAGTGGCCAGCACTATGTGCAAAGGTCTCGTCCCTTGGATCTATATACAATGGAATGTGTGTACAGAACTGGCTTCAGGGGGAGTGGCATATTAACGTACTGAGGTATGCCAAGTACAGATACTACAGCCACAAGAATGGAGTAACTGGATGGGTGGCCAGCTACAAGGTAGTCAAGTGGCAAAGTTTGGCAGTAGAGTAGCTGAATAGAGAATGTGTTTACTGCTAATAAGGAGGTGTTGTTAATGCTGCAATTTCCACAGTAGAATAATTCTTCACAAGTACTTTTCACTTGAAACAGGTTGAAGCTCTGCTTTGATAGATTTTCTGGGCAACCGACAGAACAGGTTTTCCTGATTTGGGACTGGTTGCCTAAGTTAATAATAAATAGTGTTGGCGCATTTGGCATATTCATATTTAGAACCTTGCCCCGAACTCTGCAGAACAGAATCTAAATCTTTGTGCATGGCAGGGGGTGTTATCTCACCCTTGTTGCCACCTTTGTGCTCTGCCCTCTACATCATGTTCCAACTCTCATATACTTCCTCCTCAAGGAAGAAATACGTGAAAAGCTGAAATGTGCCGTGGAAGGCAGTGAACAGAGGCCGCGACAAGGGTGAATAAAAAAAAACAAAGAAACAAACAGGAAATTAATACAAGATTTAATCAGGTCAGGGCATGTAAACAGTTGTAGATATGCAACTAGCCCCGACTTCAAGTGAAACCAACTGGTAGCTAGAGGATGCAGCAGAGGTGGTGAAAGTATAGTATAGTATGTGTTAACATGTGTGCACATGTGTGATTGACAAGAGCACCGTAATACACTGAACAGGCATACATTATTAGTCACAAAGTACAAGTGAAAGCATTAATCGAGGTGTTCCTGCAAGTGAAGGTTGCACACAAACAAAAGAAAGGGACAGATGATCTAGTAAGCATAAAGCATACCACAAGCTAAACAAAGAAAAAAAAATGAAAGAAATGTGAGATGTACTAATACTAATCATCCGCTGTCAACTCCCTGTAAGAGAATCATATACAGCATGAGGGCTACATCATTTACAGTTCTGTATTTATGTCTTTACCATTAATATCTTGTCTTAGAGGTTGGGAGGCAGACATGCAGGTTATAGAAATGGGTGACCTAATCCATTCTCTGTCCATTTCATCATAGTGGGATTGTGCATTGGAGCTACAACAGCCATACAATGACTGTATACATGCTGCAACCTATTTACCATCCAAGCATCTGTTGAAAGCTACATTTATAGTGGTGGATTAAATCCAAAATGACCTATTTACTTATTTTAAGCGCAGCAAGCTTTGTGTCAGACATAGAGCATAGGGCAGAAAAAAAACAAAAGCAGAAAGGCCATATTTACCAGCCGCACACTTGCACATGTCACAGGTGGCAGTGCAGAGCTACAGCATTGTGTCAGTGTGTTGACAAGATAAACAGTAAAAAGCTCGCTGAGTGAGCCCACAGATGGTCACATGCCTACTAAAGATGGTCAATAAGATCCAAATGATTCCGATGCAGGATTATACAAATTTTGCATGCAAATGTATGCAACTTGAAAACTGACCAATTACAATCCACCTTGGAGGGATGCTACACAGGCGCTGCATTTTAAAAAATGCTAGAATCCTATGTAAGCTGATTTCAGGCATTTTAATACATGCTTCTGTGAACTTAGCGCTCATAAACACAACGGATATGGGAACATCCATTGCAATATCACCTCAGCTATTCCCAACCTGCATAATGATTAGGAAGTAGCCGATGCATTGCCGTATCTGAAGACAGGACATGCTCCTGCACCAGAAGCAGAAAGAACATCTCCTATGGGACACTGGAGCAGGTGCAGCACAATGCTTGCTTAGGCAGTTTTGAGGCATCAGTGTTAATGACAAACATACACACATACATATTGATGACAGTTTAGTGCAGAGAAACAAGTGCAGTGAGAAGTCTCGAGCAACAAGGAGGATAGATGTAAGAATGTCACTGTTTAATCACTTATGAACTTGTAATGTAACATGTATCTTTGATCAACAATAAAGACATGCAGGTGACAGTGCAACACATAAAAATAGGTTGATGGTATTTAGTTCTGTACAGGCTAAAAGGTTCTAGAGTGGTGTTAACAGGAAAGCACGTGACCAGATAACTGTGTCACCATCCACTAGGGAAATACTCATATTTCCTAAGCAGCCAATTTGTGTCAGACATACCTCATTAGCAGTTAACTTGTCCTGGGGTGTCTGTGGGGACATGGTAGGTGTCGGCTGACTTGAGGATGGGGAAGAGGTGGTGGAGGAGGAATGGCTTTGCTGTAAGAGATCTGGCAAGAGGTGAATGCGCCCGGCAAAGCCATTGCTCTCAAGTTGGTTGGCACGCTTTTTGTCAACTGTACTCTGTAGAAAAAACAGTCACACTTGTTTCGTTCAAGTGCTGCTTTAGTACAAACTATCCCTGGAAAATTCTAAACGTTGGATTACAATTCACATTACTGATAGGGGAAGGACAGTCAAAGCTGCCAAGTAACTTCATGTCTCGAGGCCACAGAAAGAGGAGAAGGGTTGTACAACAAAAGCCATCTATTTGATCTTTTTGCTTGCTTATTAAGGCTTCTGGATGTCAAGGCAGAAAAGCTGAATGCTATGAAGAAGGTCTTGTGATACTGCCATATAAAAGACTTGTTTTTTCAATTGAAATTTTCTTGGATAGTGTTCTAAGTGCTGGAAGGCTAACACCCTTGACCGAGATGCTGGACCAGCAAGCATGAAGTCATGAGAGAAGTTTAGAAACTGCATTTTCTGAAGCAAAAGCAGGTAATGTGTCACACAGTTTAGGCACCAATCAAATTGTTAGTGTTACAAAGAAGACACCAGATTAATCCGCTTGGCCTAAAAAGGACTAAGGGACTTGTTACTAAGATCTGATCTGTGCTTGCTTGTTTATTGATTAAGCGCTGCACAGTCTTCTGGTTCAGAAAACTATTGGATTGTTAGAATGTTAGTAGAGTGCACCTGTGCAAAACATGCAGGAAGCAGCAAATTAAAGGACTATATACAGTACTACTCATGCAGCGGAACAAAGACCTGCCGTAATGAATGAGTGCTAGCTGCTACAACACAGACATGATGCAAGGGAATAATGGAAAACATGGATGGATGAGTAGGTTAGGCAGAATACACAGACTGAGGGGGTTATACCTGTCGGACGATTAAAGTGCCTTCTTTGGAAGGAGTCATAGCGGGTTCACTCTCAACATCATCATGGACAATCATTGTTTTTACAGATTCTGTCTCTCCATTACTCAAGTTCAGCAAGGACCTATATATTTTATGCAAGAGGGACAAAAGAATATATACATTTCTAAACCAAACCACAGAATTTAACAGAAAAGCTTAAACAAAAAATGACACAATTTTTCATGCTATAAAGGTGCATACCGTATATACTTGACTATTAGTTGAGAAATGTAGGTCTGACTTACTATATAAAAGTATAGAGGTCCCCTTATGTACACGAGCCAGACCTGGGCACACTAATCACCACGTGGGGGGTGTCTCTGGCTGCCCTGAAAACCTGTGCTTGGGGGGGGGGGGGGGGGGGGGGGGGGGAAGACATTGGCCACACTGGTTATGTGGGGGGTAGGCCTGAATGATTTTAGGAAAAGAAGATTGAATTGCATGATTTCTGCCAGAAATAGTGATTTCGATTCGAGTCACGATTTTTGATACACAACAATGGACCAGCACTCCGATGGTAAGTATGAGTGCCCCCAGTATAGGTTAGCCAGTTATAGGTGCCCCCGGTATAGTTTGGCCAGCTGCAGCAGCACCCAGTACAGGTTATAGCGACCTATAAGTGCCGTAGTACAGGTTAGCCAGTGTAGGTGCCACAGTGCAGGTTAACCATAGAGATCCCCTTTAGTGTATATATCCAGATCCCCCTAAAGCTACGTACACAAATGCGACAACGATCGTGCGTTGTGAACGACGAACGAACTTTTAATTGACGAAAGAACGATCTAAGTAAAGTTAGTTTTTAAAGGTGTGTAACGATCTGATCGTTAGAACGAACGTTACATCACGTAAAGCAACTATTGCGCTTGCGCATAAAAATGAAAATTTCCATGGCGAAATAGTGAAATGCGCATGTCAAGCTTAGTACAAACAATCGTTTCCAACAATGTACACTTTGCAAATTCTTTGAAAAAATCCGCCAAGATAGATCGTTCGTTTTTAACGATCTAGCTCATCCGTCGTTAGACTTAATGGTCGTTGGCTCCTTTTTTTTTTAAACGATCGTCGTTTGAAACGATCGTTCCCCAATCATTTCAAACGACTATAGTCGCATGTGTGTACCATTCTCTCAGGTTGCTGCGTCCTCCCTCCCGTCTTGCCCGGTAGGTTTCCCAGCCGTGGTCAGTTGCACTTCACTGCGCATGCCGCCTGGTTGCACACGCCCCACTTGCGCTCCCAAGGGCGAGAGCATACTGCGCCTTTGCAGTACTAACTGCGCAGAACGCTTTCAGCCACGGGAGCATGAAAGGGGCATGTGCGCAGCCAGACCACGCAAGTGAAGTGCGACTGGCTAATGTACTAGGCAAGACGCCAAATGGACATAGTGCCCTGAGAGGTGTGCATGGAGGAAGCCCAAGGTGCATATTCTGCCTCCCCCTCCCCTCACAATTGTATACTGGTCACCCCCCTCAAAAGTGTCTGTCTACATACACACAAACAAAAAACACAGCTGTCTTTCTACCTCCGACATTTCACAATTGTTTCTACCCTTTCACCCCTCACAACTGACTATCCAGTTCCAGGGCTCCTCACCCACCCCACCTCCAGCTGTTTTCCAGCTAAACCCTCCTTCCTTCCCTCCAGGCACAGGTAGACAGGGCAGGCTATAAAAACAAACGCATACATGGTGATTCAGCCAGATCCCAGGACACACTGTCCCTCTGTCCATCTGCAGGCAGCCTGAGCCCTCTGCATAACTGTCTCAGCGAGACAGGCACAAACCGGCGGCATCTTCCTCCTTCCTGAGGACAGCGGGACCACATGATTGGGGGGCGGGGCAGTGCAGGAGGAACACTGGATTAGACGTATGCACTGTACTACAAGTGCCCGCCCCGCTCGACTGTCATACCCGGCACAGCTAGAGCCAGGCCAGATACTTGTTTCAAAGTATATGTTTCCGCCCGCTCGCCTGCATGTTAATGTGTATATGCGGGTTGCTGGGCAACGGTCGCCGTGACTTTACAGAGGTTTTCCAAGCGGCAATGCAGTGGCCAGTGCAGAGCAGGTACAGGCGGCAGCACGTGAAAACTGCGGCCCTGACAATCTTAAAATAGTCATGCCGCTGATCGCAATTTCAGTTTAAAAACCGAAAATCGTTCAGGCCTGGTGGGGAGTGAAGTGTACAGCCCACACTGATTTCCTGGAGGAGTTGGGGGGACAGATTGGATGGTAAATGGCTGAATGTAGGGCCGGGAGGAGTTACTGGCTGTATTTAGAGGCCAGGAAGGGTTAATGGCTGCAATATTTTATGCAGTGCAGCAGTTATTTTTTTTCTGGTCCCCTGAGTGCATCTGTTAACTTTTGCAGGTTAGACTTATACTTATGTCATTAAAAAATTCCAGAATAAGAGGGTCAAATTTTGTGATCGACTTATATTTGAGGATACACGAAGATGAATAAAGTAAAAAGCGGTTGCATTAGTGCAGTTTGTCAGTTCCAGCTGATAGGTGACTGTTCCAGTTTTTCCTCCTTACAAATATACCATATAGCTCTATATGAGTGGGTATAACATACAATGCTCTGGCATCTTCAGGTCCCGATGTTGATTCATCTGCTCCTTCTTGTTCTACGTCTTCATCCTCCTCATCTGTAGTGCCAGACTCCTCACTGGATGAAGAATAGTCTGTTACTTTATGCAGGGGCCGGACATCTTCCACGGCACGGAGCTCTTTAGCCAAAGCCGTCAAGTCCTGGGAAAAAAGATAAAGTCAAAACTAATACAAACAAAAAAGTGTTCCAGTCAATGGATGATGGTTACATTTTTATACACCCGGTTCAAATGCAGCAATGCCATATCACTGGTTCTGCCCTCTTTGAAGCCTCAACTTTATTTAAACGTAAATGTGTCAATAACCTGGCACTGGCTGCTTGGCATGCTGTATTATTGGTTCCAGGACAGTAACACATTTGTTCAACATCACTGATTGAGAAGGCTGCCTAGCACTAGTATGCAGCTTATACAACAATGTAGCTTGATCATACTGGTATTTAGCTTAGATGTCTATAATCTGAATGAAGCAGGCAACTGGACAACTCTGTAATCCTGAGTGTATCAGATGCTGTTTACTAATAAATGAAATTCTGTATTAGATGCGTTTTCTTTTATACAAGCTATGCATGTCCCACTGTGTGTTGATGACCTCTAAGGTAACACAAAATAATAGTGTGTTGAAATTTGGGCATCTGGGAACAACCAATAGTAGAATATTGGTATTTTACAGATATTCTACTATTTTACAGAGGTATTTTTCAACAATTTACTGATATTTTACTACAGAAAAACCTTAACCCCCACCCCCATGCCGAACCTTAACCGACCCACCGCTAAAGTGATATAAATAAATAGCGGGTGCCAGAGCCGCCCACTGTGCAAACTAGGGATACAAATAGTGGGCATCCACTATTTATTTGGTGCCACTGGCGCCTCAATTTCACACTATAGCTGCTATTTATAAAGGTGCCTATAGCGACACCCAAGTTTCTGCCGCTAGTGGGCACCCAAATTTCCAGCTTCCCGCACTAAGACCATAAGGCAATGAAGTCATTGGAGCGCAATAATCCAAGGTGTAACCAACCAGCATATTACAGCTGTACTCGAAAATAAAAGTACAAATGCTACTTGCTATAGGTAATACACACTTCAAATGAATTCTCCTAGACAAACTAGGATGTTTGTACATGCTTGCTCCCAGTGTGAACTTCTACAGCCAAACGATCAGCATTTTAGTCAGGAAGCTAGGGTTTACAAGACAGAAAAGAATACAGCATCCAATCACATGTGCTCTTCAACCTGTGCTGCACTGAAAATCATTTGTTATTACTATAGGGGTAAAAACGGCTTTTGTTTTTGTTAAATAGGTTTAAAATGTGAACCACAACAGGTCACAACTATAGAAAAAAAAATTGTAAAAATCATTAGTTTTTATAGTGGATGAACATAAGAAATTGACATTAAGTGTAGGACGTTGTAAATAAGACCTAAAAGTTCCTATAGACTATTTTCACCAATTAACTAAATATTAAGATATTTAGAACATCTAACCAAGAACGTATCCCAATCAACTTACCACTTCTCCCTGGAAGGATCGCAGACATAAAGTTGACCAATACGCAGAAGAGGTGAATAGACCAGAAGTGGGAAGAGAAGACAAAATCATCATCAGAAGCTTGGCAAAACAATGACTCATTTTTCAAGCATATTATATTCATGGTGAAACAAACTCAATGGCCTCATTTACACTAGAGGTGTTTAAAAAAAAAAAAACCCTTGTGCTGACTGGCACTTTTAAAGAAGTTGCTTAGCTCTGACCAACGATTTTAGCAGGTGTTGAGAGACGCTGACTGGTATTTCCTAGTGATGCGAGTGAACTCATCAGACAGCACCTAAAATGCCCTGCAACAGGATTTTTAAAAGAAGAAAAAAGAAAAGCAGCCAGCACCCTAGCTTGCAGGTTGAACATTGAAGGTTACAATGTCTTAACATTTTTTGCCACAAATTAACTGCAGTGTGTGCATTGGCTTTCCACTTTATAGCAATGTGCTTTCAGGACAGACACAAATCTGACTTAAAAGGGAACCCGACGTGAGAGATAAGGTATATGGAGGCTGACATGTTTATTTTCCTTTTAAACAATACACATTGCCTGGATGACCTGCTGACCCTCTGCCACCAATACTTTTAGCCCCTGAACAAGCAAGTAGATCAGAGGTTTCTGACTAAAATCTAACAAGATAAGTTGCATGCTTGCAAGTGTGAGATTCAGACACTACGGATGCCAGAATGATCAGCAGGACTGCCAGGCAACGGGTAGTGTTTAAAAGGAAATAAATATAGCAGTCTCTATAGGTCTTTAACCTAAGGCTCCTTTTAAGCACTTGGCTGGAAGAAGCTAACTTTAAAAAACACTGACGCAAAAAAAAAAAAAAAAAAAAAAAAAAAAAGATACTCACCTAAGGAGTGGGAAGGCTCTGGATCCTGTAGTGCCTTCCCTCTAGGTCCCCTCATTCCAGGTATTCGACCAACTGGTTGATTTTGCCTTTGCGAGCCTTCGGAAGCACTAGTGTCTGAGTGCTATCGAAGACAGGAGGTGTGTATACTGAGCATGCATGAGTGCGCACCTGCAGTAAGGAGACGCCCATCTTTGGAAGCATTCAGGGACACAAGTGCTTCCGAGGGCTCCCAGAGATGACACATTTGAATGGGGACTGATTCCACCAAGATAGGACAGAGAAGGCTCTTTAGGCAAGTATCACGACTTTTATGTCACTACAGATTTGCTTTAAAGCTGCCTTGTATACATAACTCATCTATATAGCCTGCAATGTCTTTCTCCATCCTTCTCACCCCACATATCCCATATTGTACTACTTCTGGACAAGATACCTTACTGTGTGTGAGGATAGTGAGCAAATTTGAAAGGCTGTACAAAAACTAGCATTAGTGTGATAAATACAAATCCATTGTAATAATACTCATATTAAAGAGAATCTGTACTCTAAAATTCTTACAATAAAAAAGCATACCATTCTATTCATTATGTTCTCCTGGGCCCCTCTTTGCTGTTTCTGCCACTCCCTGCTGCAATCATGGCTTGTAATTGCCAGTTTTAGGCAGTGTTTTCAAACAAAAGACATGGCATGTGATAGGCTGAGAGCTCAGTCTGACTCATACAGAGCCTGCAGGGGGCCTGGAGAGGGTGTGTATAGCTTCTATCCTATCACAAACAAAGTAGCACATTCCTGCCTGAGCCCGACCTAGCTGTCAGAGGAAAGAAGATTAGATTATATAACAGAGATAATACAGCCACTGTCTGCAGTAAGACAGACCACATTAGAACATGTATAGGAACTTACAGGATAGAAGAAATAAGGTGGAAAATTTTGTTAGAGTCTCTTTAAAGCAACAACCAGAGTATTTCTATTCTTCCTACACAAACTGCTTAAAGGAATCGTCAGGCGCAAAAAAAAAAAAAAAAAAAAAATCAGCGTTACTCACCTGGGGCTTTCTCCATACCCTTGCAGGCGACTGTCCCGCTCTCCACCGCCTAGGTCTGCGGCGCACTGCGCAGAACTACTGTGCCTGCACAGTGCGCTGCGGACAACGTGGCCATGATTGACAGCGATGCTTCACACAGGCGCAGTAAGGACGACCTCGAGGTCATCCTCTGCACCATGTGGGGAGCCCGGGACAGTGGCGGAGAGGCCGGCGTGGGACAGTCGGCTGCAAGGGGCTGGAGAAAGCCCCAGGTGAGTAATGCTGCCTTTTTTGTTTTTTTTGTTTTGCCTGATGATTCCTTTAAAAGCTTAAGAGATACCAATATATAACAAAATTTCTTACAGCAGGCTTGCTCGGTCTTCCAGTCTCTTTCTTCTCTTCAGATTTTTTGGTTGTGTTTTCGGGACGTTGAGATGGAGAGCCTTCAGATTTTGAAGATGCTGGGATTAAAAACACAAATGCCACTTAGTCAGAGATAGAGGTTACATGCTCATAGCAAACAATAGATTAGATGAAAGTGGTTTACAAATGTTTTTTATTAAAATGTAAAGACTAACAAAGTCATCAACAGAGTATAGTGCAATTTAAAACAGTTAAAATGACATAAGCATAGCCGACAGTTGCTTACAGTATGATTGTATGACAATCAAATAATAGAACGTACAAAAACACTAAATGTTGCTCCACGGTACCAGAAAAGACATCGCTGAAACATTGGTACAAAATGCAGAAGACAGATCATTAGGCAGAAGAGAAGTTAGACTTATATGCAGACCAGTTGGACCATCGGGTTTGAAAGTTATCTGGAGAGGAAATAATGCTGGCCAGTCTATCAGTATCCATAATGAGATCTAGCCTTTGTTCAAACTGTGAGAACGGCAAGGTAGGTTGCTTCCAGTTAAATGCAATGAAAGTGGTATTTTGGTACTAAGTGAGTATAATGCATTTACTGTTGGAGGGAATCACCAAATACTGCAGATGGTGCAGAGTGGATTTCTGTAATTTAACCCTTCCCTCTACCTGTGACCAGGGTCCAGCTTTAGCAGCATATTTTAGAAATGAACTTGCAGGAGATCAGAAAGGCGACAGCCTTTCACAAGGCTCTTACATGCGTGTACATTTGGTTGCCTGAAAATCATTCATAACAATTTCAGGTGAATTTTTAAAGTGTATACAGATGTTGGGCCTGGTACACACATCCAATTTTGATTGGGCGATTTTACCACCGCCATGTAGTATAAGGTTCAACAGATTTTGAATGCTATGAGCTGATTATGTAGGTAAGCTCTCAAACTACAAGGAAGTAAAAAGTTGGCCAATAAGATTATGATGTGTGTACCAGACTTTGCCGAGAGGTACCAGCTACTAGCTTGAGATGGAAAATGCTGGAAAACCATTGCCCCTGGGCTACTTAGTACTGTGGGGGAGGAGGGGTATTGACACAGTTGATTATCTGCCCAGGGTAGCACAGAAAGAAGATTTTGAATCCTGCTTCGTTTTACTGACGGATCTTCCCTGCAGATATTGCCAGTGCAGAGGCTGTCTCTGCAGGGAAGATCCACCAGCTTGTAGCAATCTGAAGCTATGTACACATGCTAGATACTACCGCAGGATATACTGTCATTTGACAGGTTTGCAGAGCAGCATGTGTACGGTCATCTGTTCTATAATTATTTTTAAAAATAATCAAATGCTAGTGTACTCTGTGATGGCTGCTCATCAGTAATAATAATCACTACTTTTGTGGATCATGAAACTATGTATTTATACAGATGTCCTCTAGAGGTGTGGTGAGTGCATCCAAAAGAGATCATTTCCAGTGAAACGCAAAACCGCGCGGCTCTGCGTTGCGCATCACTACCGGTGGAGCTTACGATCCCATTCATTATACTGAATGGAATCACGGGCCCAATCGCTCGAAATGCAGGCAACCATGCCCTGTGATTCAAAAGTGAATTGCAGGGCATGAATGAAAAGCAGCAGACAGTGCAGTCTGCTGTTCCTGCGATCGCATTTCCAGAAGCACGGCTGAAAGCTCGCTATATTGAAACGAGCCCTCAAGTATGAAACAATCTCCTGATTTTGGATCACTGGCAAGCCCCAGTTCAAGTATTCTGCCGTAAAGCTCCTCCCCTGCATAGAACCATTACTGTAAGACAAGTACAAGCAATGTGTATGCACACAAGCAGACCTTACTTACATCTCATTCGGAAACGTTCGCCAGATCCACTTTGAGATCCTGGATGTGATCCTGCTTGGGAACCAGAGTTACTTGATCCTGAAGAACTGCCACTGCCTGGCCTGGGCACAAGTTTCTCTACCCGCTCCCAAAGCAACCTGGGCTCAATATTGCTGAAAGAAAACAAAAAATGGATCTATGAATTTATTATAGATTTATTTAGTGGCATCATATTCTATTGCACTTTACAATTCAAGTTTGAGGCACTATAAGGCTTCTTGCACACCAAGACGTTGCATTAGGTGGCACGTTAAGGTCGCATAACGTGCACCTAACACAACGTATGGTGCTGCAAGAGCCGACGGTAGAGTGAGCCGCGTTAGGCGGCTCGAGTCCTATAATGTCTCCCAGAGTGGCGCTGATTGGCCAGCGGGACCACGTGATGCGGAGCGAGACACTCCGCATCACGTGGTCCCGCCGGCCAATCAGCGCCCGCCAGTGCAGTGAATATTAAGTAGCCATGTGCGCGGCTACTGTAGCTGGCTCTCCCCGCCTCCTCTCCGCCCCCCACTGCGCATGTGCAAACAGTCTAACGCGGCTATAGCCGCTCCAACGCCGTAGCATGCTGCACTTTGCACAGAACGTGCAGAGTTACATGTAACGCAACGTGGGCTGTGTGAACAGCCCACTTGTGTTACATTGCTGTGCGTTGGGGGAGCGTTACAGGCGCACGTACGTCTTGGTGTGTAAGCAGCCTAAGTGAAAAAAGGAAATAACATGCTTATCAGAGGGGAACATTGCTCTATTACCATTTACAGTAGAGAATCTTATAAAGGTGGGCATTACATTGAAATACATTGTTTTTGAGTGACCTTATGACAAAAAAAGTAACCACATCCTGTGAGCAAATTCAGAAGTCACAGATTTATAATATGAATTTAACTGCCCACAACAAAAGAACAAATAAAAGCACAAGTGGCAGTTCTTATATCTATACTTGCTTTTACTTTAGCAGGCATGTTTCTGACAACGAGTCAATTAAAATGAAGGTGCCACAGCTTCCCTTTGTGCTGTGTGAACTGCAAGGAAATATAAAATGAAGTATACAACTAATACATAGGCTGGGAACAACTGCACTCCAGGTCCCTGTTCGGTTGTTGTTATCTGTGGCAGCACGGTGGCGTAGTGGTTAGCTCTCTCGCCTTGCAGCGCTGGGTCCCTGGTTCGAATCCCAGCCAGGGCACTATCTGCAAAGAGTTTGTATGTTCTCTCCGTGTCTGCGTGGGTTTCCTCCGGGCACTCCGGTTTCCTCCCACATTCCAAAAATATACAGATAAGTTAATTGGCTCCCCCTAAAATTGGCCCTAGACTATGATACACGCACTACATAATATAGACATATGGCAATGGTAGGGATTAGATTGTGAGCTCCTTTGAGGGACAGTTAGTGACAAGACAATATATATATATACAATGTACAGCGCTGCGTAATATGTCGGCGCTATATAAATACTAAATAATAATAATAATAATAATAATAATAATAATCTGTGGCCTGTGACTTAGTGTGGGGAGGAAAAGAGATCCTGCTCTGACTGGCAAGGAAGGCTTATACAAACCACACACAATGCATTTTTTTATGCATGCCCAGAAGAGAAATGATTGATCTACTAAAATACCCACAATATTTCGACTGTTCCAATCAAATGTCTGTAGAAAAATGAAAAACAAAAGCTTTTTCCTAATCAGTGAGACAGGGGTCGCACTTAGGTCTGGTTCACACTGCAAGAGCTTTTTAAGTGCTAGTGATATTAAAAGCTCTTGCTTATGCAATCCTACTTTTTTTTTTTTTAGAAAAACATATTACTAAAAGTGACACATAGCATTACATTAGCAAGAGCTTTAAAGATCACAAGCGCTTAGAAAATGCTCTTGCAGTGTGAACCAGCCCTTAAGCAATTCTGCAGCATTTTGCTGAAGACCCCCAAAAACCGCATGCAGAATTGCATATAATGAAAGTGTATGGTGCTTCTGCAGTTTCTGGAGACATATGCCATTCCGCTTAGCGTTAGAAAAAAAAAAACAACCTGCACTACTATCCCGCACAATGCATGTGGTTTTTAATAGAAATCAATGGCTACTGCTCTGCAAATCGCACAATTGTGCGGTAAAGTGCATGCAGGGAATAGTCTACAGTACCCGCAGATGCAAGTGTGGTCCCTCCCGGAATGGGAAATGTTCAGGTGACAAACCTTGTGGAATTCCTCTGCCCAGTCTGGCTGTTCTGTTGCACGTTGCCCTGCAGAGGGGAATCTCTTCGAGACAACACAGGGGATCTAGATGTTGTCCTTACAGGCACCTTTGTCGGAGAAAAAAAATGAACAGTTTCTAATAATTATAGATTCATTGGTGTAGGAAAGATGGATTCAACCAGAAGACATTTCTATTATCCATTTTAAAAGTCATTTTAGAGTAAACCTGCCACAAATCAGGTTAACAGAAACTCAGTATAGGAGGTGGAAAAATATATAATAAGGATGCCCTCACTGAAAACTGCAGACCTCTTGTCACAAGGTGCAGAAATACGGATACTTCCTGCGCTTCCCTACATGCATCACGGGGACATGAACTGTGCCTATTAAACAGTACTGATCATTCCCCCTAACATCTGCTTGTTACAGTGAGCCCCTGCTGACCCTCAGGTGGTTCCCCTTACTGTGTCTTACTAAATACCAGAAATGTAGGCATGAACACCCCACCTCCCCAGACTACATGCTTTAGTTCTGCACCCATGCAGAGGCCAGAGGAACTGAACGCCTAGGCTCCCTGTGCTACATAGAACCTTTTTCCTGAATACAGGACTGGAACACAATTTGTTTTTCCTTATTTTTAAATTTAGGTCCACTTTAAAAGTGCCAATATAAATAACTAGGGGTGAAATTAATAGGGATAAACATGACTTTTACAGATCTGAAATGAGAGTTATATGGAAGCTGCCATATGTATTTCCTTTTAAGCAATACCAGTTGCCTGGCTGTCCTGCTGATCCTCTACCTCTAATACTTTTACCATAGACCCAGAACAAGTATATGCAGATCAAGTGTTTGACAATATTGTCAGATCGGACTAGATTAGCCACATACTTGTTTCGGGTGTTATTCAGACACTACTGCAGCCAAATAGATCAGCCGGCTGCCAGGCAACCATTATTTGAAAGGAAATAAAAATGCCCCCCTCCGTATTCTTCTCACTTACTTCAGTTATGCTTTAAGAGAATTTTCATGTTTCGTGTTTAATACGGAGACAGTTTTCAGTCATGTTCTGATTATTTCCTTGTATGTTTGGTATCAACCCCAACCAAATCGGAAAAAGAACGAGGTAAAAACTCAGAGCAATCATTCTAGTTAGTGTAAATTAGTATTATTACCTTTAGAACAAGACTTTTCAAATTCAAATTCCATTGTGTACCTCTGTACAGACAAGTACACAGCTGCAGTCAAGCAGACTCTTGCTCTCTATTGCCTGGTTAATTTACTCTTAGCAACTGAGATGCTTACAGCTGCTCACCCCCTACTTCCTGTGAGCGATTCGTTCCACCTCTTCATGTAGATACCTGGTTCATGATTCAATGCAGGGAGGTTGTGAAATGTAGGCTGACGTGTATTGCTCTTCCTGCTTTAGGTGCCACAGTGTCCTACCTGGCTGAGCCACCTACCATCTCAATATAGAGAGGCTAGGAAATAAGCTGGACTGAGGTAGCAAGTGTATTTTACCAGAACACCTGTTTCATGGATTAAATAGATCTTCCATTATCCTGATTGCGCTTAGAATTTTCCTTGCTCAGTTTTGGGTTCAATTAGGTTTTAAACAACCTAGGTTTGTGGCACGCTTGGTTTCATCAGCGAAACAATGTTTGAAATTTGCTTAATGGTGTGTTGATGAGGATTATGATGTACAGTTGTGTTTGGCAGCATTGCTTCAGTCACTATGAGTAATGGTAATGAACAGCTGAAGCAACATGAGGTTACATGGCAGGTAGCAGCAATGCCAAAATAAGACGTGAAGAAGCATACTTTGGCTGTAAGTAGCATGTTGGTAGTGGCCCGGAAGATCTATGCTTATAAATTATTGTGTGGCATCAATAAACAACCAAAAATAAAATAAACACCATGCTTTGGCTTATTCATGATCATGTATAATGGGCATAAGTTGTTGGCTCTAGCCATGCAAACATGGGGTCTGAATTAAGCTATCGTATGGCAGCGGAAACTAAAGAAGTATACATCAATATATAGATAACAAAAGTCACCATTTTCTTTAGATTCATTCATAATGTTAATCAAATCAATTATATCTATACAAATAGTAAACTATATGTGGAAAGCAGATCTTTGCATTCTGCCTTTTGTAAAACTAAACAGTCCCAACTACACCTGCAGGTAAAGTAAGCTGCATGTATTATTTTAAATTGAACCTGAGATGAAAGAAGTCTCAGGTTTGATACTCACCTGGGGTTTCCTCCAGCCCCCTTGAGGCCATTCGGTGCCATGCTGTCTCCCCTGGCCGCTCCAGTCCCCCACAGTGGTTACTGCGCAGGTGCAGAACGCTCCTGGTTGCAGGAGTGTGACTGTGGCACGCGGTTAGGCATGCACGACAAAACAACTCAGCCACAATACCGAGCTCTCCAGCGGTGAAAAGGAGTGGCCTAAGGAGACTGAGGGACTGAGCGGCCTCAAGGGGGGGGGGGAGGGGCGGGAGAAAGCCACAGGTGAGTATTAAACCTGAAACCTCTTTGGTCTCAGGTGCACTTTAAGTTTGCCTATGTAAAAATGTGCTAACACTGAATATAAATATAATCTGCAGAATTTCTTTGTTAGGAAGACAGACTATAAGGACTTGATCCTAAATAGGCAGTGCTATAATAGAAGTAGGAGAACATGAACTACTCACACTAACAGCCACCATACGTACACACTTTTGCCATACCTGTCTAATATGACAGATATAACCTAGACCTGCACGCACAAGTACGTCTTACATTACTACTACTACTCCTTACCCTTGGAGGCACCTCTTCACTGTCTGATCGAGCCCAAACCCTTTGGTTGGACTCGGGTGTCTCAGACTTAGAGTCAGAAGTTTGATTTAGAACTTCGCTGCGTGGGGAAGGGTGTGGTTCCTGAGAACGTAGATGATGAGGTGCAAATTTGGGAGAAGGGTCACTGAAGGAATGGGATCGCGAGACAGGGGATACATTGTTCTTGAGGGATGCCAGATGAGACCATTGTACCTTACAAGAAAACAAGACACAGACATTTACACGGTGCATTGGCAGTGCTGACTTTTTTAATCCGGTGAAGCAGAATGTTAAAAAAGTCAGACAAGGATGAGAACAAGACATTAGGCAGGCTCACTGACACAGCTGTAAAGTAGTACTGCAGGGATGACATGTGAACAATGGGTTGACCTGACAGTAATGTTATTAAACACAAGATGTCATGCACAGCATTTTGTAATGGGCAGGATTTACATACACAGATAGTAAAGGCTAGTTTCCTTGGCTAGTATGTGCACATAAAGATAACACAAAACAAGTACGGTGTGAAAACAACTCAGATACCAAATTATTCCAAAGCATACCTATATTTTAACAAAAATTGAGCAAACACAAACTTTCAAAGGGTACAAGAGATCGGTTAAGGTACACCTGGACTGAGAGGGATATGGAGGCTGCCATATTTATTTCCTTACTAATTTCTTGCCTCACAGTTCTGCTGATCTCTTTGGCATCAGTAGTGTCTGAATCACACACCTGGAACAAGCATGCAGCTAATCCAGTCCGACTTCAGTCAGAAACATCTGTTCTGCATATGCTTGTTCGGGGTCTATGGCTAAAGGTATTAGAGGCAGAAGATCAGCAGGACAGCCAGGCCATCTGCATTGTTTAAAAGAAAATAAATAGCAGCCTCTATATACCGCTCAGTTCAGATGTGCTTTATTTGCATTTAGAGTGAAACTGTAGTATTGTTTAGGAGGGGGGGGGGGGGAGCAATCCCTTCACTACAGCTCTATAAACTGCTTTGTGGCAATTACTCAGGCAAGGATACATGCAAATGGGAACTTCTAGGCAGTCTGCATTCCAAAGACAGTATAACAACCATTGAGCACGTTTACAGTTATATAGCAAAATCGTGCTAATAAGTAGCATACCCAAGATATCAGGATGTTTACAATTTGTGGTTAAGGTCACCTACCAAAATGTAACACACAACATAGAAATATAATATAAAGAGATCGCCAAATATAAATGAATCAATGTCCGACCATAAGGGCTTCAATAAAGGAAACGTTATAATTAAACTAATCCATGATTAAAATCAATTAAAAACAAAGAGAGGGGGAAAACAACTGTGATATGGGTGTTCACAATGATCGTCGATAATATTTACAACTCACCATACACAGTGTCTTCCCCAGAATTTTTTGCCAGCCGGGTGGCATGAAATGGTATCCCGGGTGGCATAAAAAAGTAGCCGGGTGGTGCGAGATGTGAGAATGCAGGGCTGGTGCTTCTGTGAATAAATCTGCTTACAGCATAGGAGGCGGTTAAGCCAATGACAGCTGGGTGCTCACCAAAACTAGCCGGGTGGAGCACCAGGCTAAAAGGGCCTGGGGAGAACACTGATACATAATGCGTATACTATTCAATTAAGTTTTTGCATCTTCCTAGTATTGGATTTTTTTTTTCGTTGCCCAATGTCCATGGATTGGCTCCTAAATCAGAGGTGACCATATTGAGGTCTCCTGTGATCATTGGATACTTTTTCACCTTAATCGTTTATTAACATAGTTATTTCATGTCTAGTATTTCCTGAATTTATGTCAGTCTTATTGGACTGTATACAGGATAGATAGAATATACTTTCAATATGATTGTGTAGCGAGATGGAAATTTATTTGTTGAATGTATTCTTTTTGGGGGTTATCAACCTCTGCAACATTTAGATGCATGTCTGTAATTGTTCTTAGCATTCATATTAAATGCCTGAGAGAATACATTTTGTCCACATGATGGCAATATAATACTTCTTCTTTTGCTTCTACTCTTCTTCCATCCTTCTCTTCTTATAGTGCTCCCTGTTAGGGTCACATGGGCTATGCCTGTTATTATTGGTCACTAGTTCAATAGAGGAGGGTCCCCAGTGAGCAGTCGCCATGGCGACAACACAGATACCCTTGAGCGATGCAGCCGTGTCCTATTCAAATATCCCCACAGACTATATAAACTTCTACCCAAAAGCCACTATTTTTGATGCAGCTTCGGCAAAACGGACAGTTGGGTCAGGGACGCCCGGTATTCTCTCCTGGTCTCCTATGTGGAGAAGCTGGCTTTGTACTTTCATCTATTTGCCTATTCTCTGATTACTCCTCCAGCAGCTAACTTTGGTTTGCACATGTGGGTTACGGTTTGCCATTTGGTTGTGGATTCTTGCATTTGTTTTTTTTATTTCTGCATTTCTTATAGCAATAAATAGCTCTATATTTCTATTTATAGTCTTACCTCATGGATGGACTCTTTTCTTTATGCACAAGCACATTTTTTCAAGGGCATGGTATGCACTTTTAAAACTTGCTGCTGGTGCTGTGTTGCACACTTGATTGTATATTATTTAATTGTGACTTTGTTACAATGAAATGTTCCTCACCATATACCAATTTTTGCATAGTATTTGCATTTATACGACAAGTTATGTCATTAATTTCTATTTGCTGTATACCCATTGTTGAATAGTATTATGCATTTGTATGGCGAGTTGTATTTATTATTAATAATGATTATGAACAAAGCATATGGGCGGACATTTCTTTAAGCACGAGCACTTTTTTTCAAGGGTATATAGTGCACCATGCACTTTTAAAAAACTTACTGCTTATGCTATGTTGCACATTTGATTCCATGTTATTTAATGGTCACTTTATAAAATATTACTCACCATATATACCCATTTTTGCAAAGTGCTCGCATTTAATGTCAAATTATATATTATTATTTGCTGCATACCTATTATTGAATACTATGCCCATTTGCATGCCAATGTAGAATATAATTAACTGAAGCACTTAAGGTCAGAGATTGTGGGGTTATTTTTTTCATGTCTTTCTATGTTATGTTCCAAAAACAGTACGGAAGTCGAGGTTGCAATTTTATTTAAAAAATGTTGAAGTACAAAGAATTGTGCAGCACAGATGAGTTTTAAAGCAAGCCTTTTTTCTAATTAACATTTCACTATAAGGGCTGGAACCCACAGGAGCGCTTTTGGCAGCGTTTTGGCAGCACTGCGATACGCTAGCAGTTTGCCAAAACGCTGGGCTAATGTTAATGGATGGGGCAACTTCCACAGGAGTGTTTGCGTTTCCCAGAAACGCAAACGCAGAACCTGCTGCATTTTGGGAGCGTTAGCGCTTCAATGTAAAGTATTGAAACGCTAGCAGAAACGCTCAGCAAAACCTAAACTGAGCGGTTTTGCTAGCGTTTTGTGGTTCAGCACACTGTAACAAAATTAAAAATAATTCACAGGACCAATCAGGATAAAAACGCGAAACGCAAAACGCTACACAACCGCTGAGCAAAAAAATACACTGTTGCAAAACGCGACCGAAAACGCGCATGAATCCGCTTGCAAACTGCTCAGACAAAACGCTAGCGGTTGCGTTTTGCGTTTGCGGATTTCAGTGGGTTCCAGGCCTTAGGGTGTGTATACATGGATGTTTCAACCACATTTGAATTGCATTGTGGTTTCCTGAAAACAGGACCTCCTATTCTACTGCATTTGATTTTTTTCAGGTACAGTAGTGATGGCAGTACAAGCACAATGCATTCATAGATCATGTGTGTGCACTTTCACCAGACACATAATCCTCATTGCCCAGCATAATAAACTTACAATGCCAGGGGGAAGAACTAGAGTAGAAACTGTTACTGTTGGCAACCTTTTCTTAACATTAGCCATTTATAATTATTTATAATTAAATACTGTACAGTATAGAACTTAACGCAAATAAATATATAAAATAATAATAGCAATAATAATAGATGTGCAGTGAGCTAAAGAGACCAAATTTCACACTGAAGTTATTAAATAACTAGTTTATTTGATAACGGCACCGCACTTATTTAACCCGCTGCATCGCACTCAATGTGAAAGCCACATAGAAATATAATTGCATGGTGTTGCCATGATATTTTCTGCTGCAATGCAACTGACAGTGTGAAAAGGGCCCTGGAGATCCTTTCACACTGTGCATGTTGCATTGCAATACCATCACAACGCTGCAGTAAAGTCACACCGCACACGTGCAATATGACTATACAGTACAAAGTATGCTTCACTGCCCCTGTAAAGACACACATTGGCCAGTTTCTGCATCTGAACACACAGTGCAGCACCACATGATGTGAAAGTCCCATAGTTGTTATTTTGCATTTATAGGAATACATCATATTTATAAGAATAGCATTGCGTTTCCGTGTGAAAGGGCCTTCAATTAACATTTTTGTAAAACGCTACAGATTTAAAATAAACAAAATCCATGAAAAGTTAACATTGCAAGGTAGGTAGCCTGGTGTTTTGTGTACTCTGCACAAGAATTATTATTATATTATTATTATCACAATAGTGCAGAGTACACAACACCAGGCTACTTACATTTTGAAGGCACTGACAACTTTTCATGTATTTGTTGATTTTAAATCTGTTTATAATATATTAAATATAACGTCAATATAAAATTTGGATAGGTCAATAAGTATTAAAGTAAACCTGAGACGAGGGTATATTAAAAAAAAATGTATACATACCTGGCGTTTCCTCCAGCTTGATTACTTTTTCGCCAGCATCCTCCGCAAATCGCCCCGGAAAGTCCTCTGGTCTGGGGCATACTGTGCAGGTACAGTCGGGTGTGTGTGGTCCCCCATTACGCTCCCTTGGCCGGAAGCATTCTGCACTTGTGCCATCTGAAACCGACTGGACGACTTACTGGGGCCAGTTGCGGAAGCTGCAGGCAGCGGAGGAGGGTTGGGTGGGAGCCTGGGCTGTGGAGTCGTTACAAAAATCATCTGACTCCGACTAACTCCGACTCCAGGTACCCGAAACTGCTCCGACTCCAATTCCACAGCCCTGGTGGGAGTGATCAGGCTGGAGGGGACTGGAGGAACCCCAGGTACCTGTACGTATAAATTTTTTTAACCCCCCGTTTCAGGTACACTTTAAACTGGCCCTTCCCATACTGAACAAACAATGATCTCCTATGCTACGACACCGGCCCCCCGTATCCCTAAAATAGCAGGAGAGTCTACAGGAAAAATATATGACAAAGTAAGGGCGGCTCTGAATGTGAAATCTTGATTACACCACTTTAAATTCAAGATGATGCACAACCATATATGCAGTTTCTGAGACACAAAAATGTTTCTCTAAATTAGCATGTCTAAAAGTTTCTTCAGGGGTCAGAAGCAATATATATTTAGATGTAAAACTGTCAAAGAACTTTTAGTTAGCCATAACAAGCAGAAACCGTGCTGCAATGAACACACGATAACAAGAATGACATTTTCAATTTACAGATCGCTGCAGTAAGCACATCTGGCAAGGCAGCACGCACCACTGATAACAGCGCTGCTTCTCATTAGCAGGCACGGTCATACCTGAGGTTCCACTGGCCTATGCATGGCAGGCTGAGCAGGCTCAGAATTCCCATTGGAAAAAGACTCAGATCTTGAAGGCACTAATGATTCCAACACTCTCCCTGTCTGTTTGGACTGTGCTTCAGGAGAGCCCTGGGTAGCTTTCCTAAGGCGCTCTTCTGCCTAGATAAATAAAAACACAAGATTATTCTCTTGCAGTAGCAGTGAAATGTTGTCAAATAACGTGTCCAGGGCACACTGTCAGATCCCATCTTAAAAGGAACCACCTGAAGTGAGAGGAATATGGAGGCTGCCATCTTCATTGCCTTAAAGTGGTCTGAAAGGCAGCATTTCTACTCTGCTCTAAAAGATTCCTTACAGCTTTAAAGGGAACCTAAACTGAGAAGGATATGGATTTATCCCTTTTAAATAATACCCGTTTCCTGGCTCCCCTGCTGATCCTGTGTCTCTAATACTTTTAGCCATAACCCTGAATGATCATGAGGATCAGGTGCTCTGACTGAAGTCAGACAGGATTAGCTGCATGCTTGTTTCAGTTGTGTGATTGAGCCCTACTTCAGCCAAAGGGATCAGGACTGCCAGGCAACTGGTATTGTTTAAAAGGACACATCCATATCCCTCTCAGTTCAGGTTCCCTTTAAAGCTACTATCCCAGAAAAAAATGTGCAATGCTGGGCATACACGGAGCGATAGTTCCTTATCAATCGAGCCGCTGATGGCTCAATTGATAATATCCGACAGGTCCGATGACCACGTGGATCGATTCCCCGCTCGATACCCGGGAATCGATCGCTCCGTGTATTCCCAGCATAACAGAACATCAGTGAAATGGTTAAACAGCACTTTTTCCTGCTATGGAAAGGCTATTCAGCTTCAAATACTCATCCAGATTGGAGAGAACAGTATCTTTGTTTACATTCCAATGTTGTTACATTTGTGTGAAAACAACTGAAAACCCTCTCTGAGAAGCTCTCTGTGCTTCAAGCACACACACAGTTCAAAACAGCTCATTAGAAGATTTTCATATATAATAATAAGCAGCTGGATAAAAATGCAGCTTTCAGGGCAAGAAATTACACTTTGGAAACTTGTAATTTGTAGACAGACAATATTACTTTTGCACAAAAGCACATATGATAACTGTATGAGTAATAAAAAGTCGGAAAACACATTTTTTTATTGAATGTTATGTCAGAGTATCAGGCCACTTTAAAGTCAGTTAACTAAAGCCTAAAGTTCAGCATAACAGCCAGGTGTTACGTCAGACACCTGCAACAAATGAATATGGGCTCTTGTCCGCACTCCTGGTTAATAGGCAATGGGTGTAGCAATCTATCTGAGCACTGACAGAAATAATGGATTCCAAAGCATAGGGAAGACCAGCACTCTCCAAATTCATTCAGAAATATTTTATAATGCTTCATAAGGTGAAAAAAACACATGCCAGCTGGATATAGCTCCAGAGCATCAGCACACAAGTCAGGCAACTGGCATTGCTGATTAGAGAATGAAGATGGCAGCCTCTGTATTCCTCTCACTTCAGGTTCCCTTTAATAAAGGCATGCCCAGAAAGTGTACTGCAGACACACAACTGTGCATTATGGTGGCCTAAAAAGTTATAATTTCCAAACCTAATTTAACCTGCGTGAATATTAGATAATGCAGAGTGCCATAACAATTACTTTTAGCACCAGGCTGTGTAGGGGCTTACCTCTCGGACACGTTCAGCCTGCTCAAAGTGGGCTTTAGACTCTGGGATATGGTAACTTTGCTTGTTCCTGTCTTGCTGTGACATAGGGGGCTGCTGAGGCTGGGGCTGCTGGGGCTGTGGTGGCTGCTGCCGATGATCATGCTGTAAGGACATGAGATAGGCCTGTTCTTGTTGCAGCTGACGCTGAAGCCTTTCTGCTTGCCTGTGTTCCTCCATCTCGCGCCACCTGTATTCCTGAAAATAAACATCTCCATTATTATACCCAATTCCACATACCCACTAAGAAAATGTATTCACACAAAGCAAAGTTATTACCAGAACAGGCCTTGGGTTCATTCAAGATCAAGTTTATACAAATTAACAAGCACATATGATCTTATAATATCATCTTGTGTCAATGGCATCGGAGATCTTCCTGTGGACCAATTTTAATGATATGCGTTTGGAAAATTCTCTTGAGACTGGTAGTAGAGTAAGGCTGCTTACACACTAAGACGGTACAGGCGCACGTTAGTGCGCCTGTAACGCTCCCCCAACGCACAGCAATGCAACACAGGTGGGCTGTTCACACAGCCCACGTTGCGTTACATGTAACGCAGCACGTTCTGCCGAAAGGGCAGCATGCTATGGCGTAACAGCGGCTTAAGCCGCGTTAGACTGTTTGCACAAGCGCAGTCATGTTGGGGAGGAGCGGAGAGCGGCCAGGCAGATGGCTAATTAATATTCACTGCACGTTGTGACGTGCAGTGTTTACTTCCTGGTGCGGCCGCTCTGTGCGGCGATTGGCCGGCGGGACCATGTGATGCCGCATGCGTCCAAGAGTGCGCATCACAGACGCCAGAGTGAGCTGCACAACGCGGCTCACTCTGACGTCCACATCGAAGAGCACCAGGCCTTGCGTTAGGTGCACGTTATGCGACCTTAACGTTGCACCTAACGCAACGTCTTGGTGTGCAAGTAGCCTAAAACAGCTCACAACGGTCACTTCTGGTACAGCTCAGGCCTTGTACACATAAGCTAATATTCACTTCCCATCAATGGGTGACCTAATAAAAAGGACAGGATTGTCTACTGATCAGAAGTGAAATTGTTCTGCAGACCTATCAAAATCAACTGAAAAATGGTCATTTTGCAATTTGACTTGACTGCAGTTCTGACTCGCTTATGCACAAGTCAAGCTGCGTGGACGTGCGTCTACCAGAACTTGCCTAGTCTGATTTCAGGTTGGAAAGTCAATTGGAACATACAACTGCCTGAAGGGTTAAGTTGGGGATATACTTGTATTCTTAAGGCCAGGATCATTTACTATGCATTTATCTATACACATTTTACAGTACAACTTCAGAAATCAGATGAATTCTAGTGTACTTGTTGCTTTAAGTGAAAATAAACTAAAGATGTTAACAATTGTATCTATCCTCCTACTCCAAAAAGGACTTTAAGATACCCCACAGTTTCATGTAATGTATGAAAATTTAAAGCGGGAGTGTCACCATAAAAATCAAATTTCAACAGCAACTGGTCTGAGTGTATTAAGTGATAAAGATGCTAATCCTGCATTCAAAACTTTTTCTGCTGTTATGGTTTGGAGTTATTACATACTTAAAGGAATACTTAAGCCAAAAAAAAAAAAAAAATATTTACTCACCCGGGGCATCCCTCAGCCCCCTGAAGCTGGATGGTGCCCTCACAGCCCCGCTCCGATCGTCCTGTCCCCACCGGCGGCTACTTCCGGGTTCGGCGACAGCCTGGGAACGCGGCTGATTCTCCGCGTTCCCAGCCGCTATATCACCCTCTAGCTGCTATAGCGTATATATATACGCTATAGCAGCTAGAGGTTGATATAGCGGCTGGGAACGCGGAGAATCACTCGTGTTCCCAGCCTGTTGGCAGCTGTCGCCGAACCCGGAAGTAGCCGCCGGCGGGGACAGGACGATCGGAGCGGGGCTGCGAGGGCACCATCAGCTTCAGGGGGCTGAGGGATGCCCCGGGTGAGTAAATATATTTTTTTTTTGGCTTAAGTATTCCTTTAAGGAGCACTGGGCCCTTTAGTAGTCCGTGCCAAACAGTTGCATGCTGGCGGTTCTTTTTATCTATAATACATTCCTCCTCTTCCCTTTATTTCCCTGCCAGCTGCTTATCTGAAACACGATCCCCTGCTAACTTGTGTTTACAAGCAAGGCTGAGGTGACTCAGTGATTGGACGAGAAAAGAAAAAAAGTAAAGGTAAAAAATGACATCAGGATTTAGCCTCAAACTGTGGGCAAAAGACATGGCCCCACCAGGAACAGAATTCTCTTCATTTACTATATAACATTCACTGAAATCAAAACGTGGACAGTACAATACATGTGTTATGTAAGTAGATCAAGTATTTATCTACTTATATTTTTTTCCCTGGCATAGTATGGCTAATCCTACTGCTTTAAAAAAGATGATTTACGGTTTTGTCGCAGCTCAATGAAATAGTCTGTCCCCGTCGCAGTGTGTTAAATATATGAACTATTGAGCTTTATATCTATCCACTAAAAACTGTCAGTTGCATAGCTAAATAATACACCTTTCTGGCAGAGAAAGAAGAAAATAAACACTGCATAGTTATTTGCGTGCCAGGCACTGTACATACACGTCTATCGCATCATGTCCCATGCCACTTAATGTTACCTTTAAGGGTTGGATAACATGGGCGTTATTACCAGCCTTAACCCATTAGCAGCTTCAATAGGGTTCTCATTTGAGATAAGTGCACTGCTTTTGACCTCAGCTGGCAGAACTCGTGTTGTAAATTTACAGAATGCTTTGATCTCTCTCTACTAGCAGAAAGTATAGAAACTGAAAGCAGAAGTCCTGTCTCACACTGCCCCCTAGTGACAAGTGGCCATAAATACACATCACAGCAGTACTAATTAGAAGCGAGGAAATATAATGAAGAAAGAAAAAAAATGTGCTAAAATAAATTTGCCTAGAGCACACTTGCAAGCCTGTAAATAAATGGGCTGCTAAAGGGTTATACTACTATTGTGGAACTTGTTGCTCAAGCGCTGCCTGTTCAAATTAAGTGTCAGTGCTTTTTAAACTCCGATACCATCATTTACTTTTCATGCAAACGCTGCTCGATCCCATTGTTCCCGGGCATCTCAACTAATCCTGGAAGCAAAGAATAGCTTCTAGGATCGCCTAAGTGCAGCACTTCTATGTCCCCCTGTAGGGGTGAAAACACAACGCAATGATCAGATGGGAAGGACCCCCGAAAGGTTGTCAAAAGCTTTTCTGCTCACTAGCATTTGGCTCAGACGCCCATCTGGACCAGCTTTTAAAGAGAACTGTGTGATAACTGTTAACTTCAGCTACTCTTCTGTATTTGAAACTATTTAAAATTTTATGACAAAAACAAAAAAAATCTTAAGATCAGCATCTTACTTGGCAGGTGTACCAAAAGAACATAAAGCTTATGTACATGTTCACCAAATCTACCAAAATGTACAGCAGCTGTGGTGTGACTGCTGTATTATGAAAGCAGCTCACAGTGTGCCTGTAGCACCTAGAGGAAGCTGTGCCTGTCAATCTAAGTTTATGACAGTCCCCCACCCACACCAAAACCAGCTAATTGTTTGTACAGCTTGAGCAGCTGTGCTTGAACAAAGCTGACCTTCCAGCTTATTAGCCACAGCAACAGATCACTGCCTCTTACCAGTAACATGGCCTGTTCCTGAAGCAGCTGCTGTTGAAGGATTTCCAAGTGCCTTTGCTCCTCTTCCAGCTGTCGTCTTATGTACTCCTGCCACCAAAATATTTCAGACATTTTAGGGTTTGCAAACTTGAGAATGTAAGTAACCTCCACACTCATAAACAGCAATCCACAGATGGGAGATATTCCCTTGACACCAGGTTAATCAGAAGGCAACCTCAATGGCAAGTAATGCAGGTGCAAAACATGTAAAGCAGAAGACTTTGCCTCTATGGAAATGTACCTCATCACCAGAAATAAACCAGCAAAATCGGGTGAACTTTCCAGTCTGACTTATTGTGGCACAACCAAAGTTTCCTTGATGTGGTTTATAAGCTACAATTCAACTTATACAACTATCAACAGACTACAACCAACCACATTAGAGGCCAACTCCTGAACCCCAGAACTAAGAGCAACACCAGGTGCCCCCGCAATACATAATGATACACGTCCAATAGAGTACATGCACATTGGGGGTACAAGGCTCTAAAAAGCCCCATCTAACCTCCACCATCCAATGGTTAAATATTTCTACCTTAACCAAAATTGAATATGGCCAACATTCATTAAACTTGTGTAAAACTTATTTTTGAGAAAAATCGGATTAAAGAGGTTAAAGTGAAGGCATCACAGTCACGTTATTGAAATCTGCATTATGAAAATAAACAGGTGACCTCTACAAGCTACTGCTCATTAAAACTATAGTTCATAAAATGACTACCAAGTAGGACCAGTTTATTAGACTTAAACATAGTGATTTAGGGCCCATTTCCACCATGCAAATTCTTGTGCATTTTCTGCACACAAATTCACATAGCAATGCATTTTAATGGGCCCGTTTCCATTGTATGCAGAAAAAAAAATCTGCACAGTAGTGTTCTCAGATCTGCACACTGCATGCGGTTTTCATTCACTTTTCCCATTCACGTTTTTTTCGAGTTTTCATTAATGTCAATAGAAATAATAAACAAAATTTGAAAACATTTGCGATTATGCATGTGAATTAGCATTCACTTGCGTTTTCGTGCCCAGAGATTAGCATGCAAATTCACATGCTTCAAGTTGAAACAGACTAATTTTTTTCTGCAGAGGAAGGTGCAGTGTTTCCCAACACTAGTGTTCCAAGCACCTCAACAGATCTTGTTTTAATATGAAACAGCTACTGAGGCTGCATTATCAACTGTACAAGGAAATGGCAATCCTGAAAACATGACTTGTTTAGGGTGTTCGAGCCTAGTGGAGAAACTCTGCTTTTGTAGGTAACAGCATCCACAGTAAGTGTTATGGACTGGCTATCTGGATGTTCCTACTGTGTTATGTGCATTTATTTTATATGCCAAAACGTCCTCATATAGTCCGAAAACACACTGATAGTTTACAAACAGCTGACCAGACTGGCCCTGCTATGAGGAAAAGATATTTTACATAGTAAATGTCGCTTAGCCGTAGAATATGGTGTGAATGGTTCTGTGCAACTCCCTCAAGAGCTGCAAAAAGTGTTGGTGCTTTATAAAAGGAGTGATATTAATAAAAAGCCATCTCTAACTTAAATTCTAAAGCGGTCAGCGTCTGACACTCTTTTAGAAGCCCTGCACGTGTGTCTTCAGCACTGCCACCACCACAGACCATGCAATGTCTGATGGGGTTCTTACAAGGAGTTCAAAGTTTTGGATGCCTGACATTGCACCTCAAATTACACCAAATCCTGTAGGGTACTTTCATACTGCATCCATTGTGGTGTAATGGACGATATAATAGTGACAAAGTGGTGCAATTATATTGCAATGATACGTTTACATCTGCGCGTTAGTAGTGCTGTGCAGCAGATTCCATCAGAAGGACTTAAAGCATGCAGTTACCAGACAACATGCACGATTACAGTGTCAGCGAAACCTACTTCTTTGTAGCATATGCTTCCCTGTACGTGGGGCATCAAATTCATTATGCGACTTTTCAACAAAGTTACATTGTGGCCCTATTTTTCAGGTTGCACAAGCAGCATGCATAGTGTGCAAGTAGCCTAACAACTCCTGCAATAAAGACAGCTTCACAATCAAATTGGGTTTTCGGATGCTTAAAATAATTGATGCAGCAGCTGAACTAATTAGCAACACACTTCCCTTTTTTCAAAAAATGTAAATGGTTCTTGTGTCCTTCACCAGCTGAATACCAGGTAACAACATACTAGCAATAGCTACATTTCAAAGCCAACAATAGTTTAAGATTCTAAAAGCCAAGTTTCTCTTTTTTAGTAACAATGCCAAAAAAAAAAAAAAAAAAGAATCCCTTTCCATATGTTATTACAATCAAAGTCGTGCCCACAAGATTGATATGCTAGCTTATATGGCATAACTCCAGGCTACTCAACACTTGATCTCTCCACCAAAATTCTTTAAGTAGCTGTCGGCACTAGAGGCTATCATATTGCACTTCCCCACCTTCCCCTGAACGAGGAAACCCAGGTGGTAAAAGGATTTTCACTGCCAAAGTGACTGTGTGAATGGGCTGCAGCATTCCTTTGGGTATAAAGATCAAATACACAAAACAGGATAGAGGACTCAAGTTGAAATTTAAAATTGTGACAGCAGATAGGATCACATAGCATGCAGAATCTGCCAATAATCTGTACATGGCATTCTCAAGACAAGGCTAATAGTGCATCAATGAATTCATTACATTTGCACTTAACAGATCCACTTAAGTTTAATGGAACTTTTCTTGCTTTCATTCATAGTCAGGAATGATGGAAGTGAGAATATAGGACACTAGTTTCATTAAGAGGAAATCTTTCCTTTTGTGTACTTTGGCTTCAAAAACTCAATCAGGCTGAAAATGTCAGATTTAGATTTTATATTTTGAGTGATTCATTTAAATCAAATACACAGATAAAGTGTGTGATTTGCATACCTGGCGAAGAAAGACTGGAGCCAGAAATCCAGTATTACAGTTTGAAAACTAGTCTAGTTTAGAAAGGAGTCCGAAACAAGGCCATTTTTATATTTCTCTATTGAAGTATAAGAAATCTAGTACAGTTTTATTTCTGCAACAAAACAATGCAAGGACATTAACCACTTCCTTACCCTATGAATCCGTTAACCTCGGCGCGTGGCTCTGAGAGCTGAGCACCGAAGCTGGACGCGGTCATAGCAGCAATGCTATGATGTGTACCCCCTGTAGCGGTAATTCGGGGCTTGGGCGGCTACCAGACGCCGAACTACATCTCCCTCCAAGTTGCGACAACTCGGAGGGGGAATAATATTTAACACCGCCTCGGAGTTTAGTGGCAGCAGGGAGAGCCATCATTCTGCTCTCCCTTTTGCCCGAAATGAGCGGCACCAAAATAATATGTACCCCCCCTACCCTAGGTCACTTGCCCCTAAAAACTAGAGCCATTTTCTACATATCACACTCCTGCTGGTCATTCGCCAATAACTTTATCACTACTTGTCACACCAAAATGATCTATACCTTGTTTTTACTTCAATATAATTTTTGGCCACTAGTTCTTCCCAAACATTTCCTGTCTGGTTATAATGCAGCTCCAGCTGCATTCCACCCTGCAGGAAATGGCAGGTTACGGCCTTTACACTGAAATGATCTCTGTTGCTTGTTGCAACAGTAATAATTCCTAACTAAACACTTATGCCGGGCATACACGGTACGTTTTCACCCGTGTAGTCGAGCCGCTGCCTCGATTCCGGCGCGTCCCCGCGGGCACCCGGATCGATTCCCGCTCGAGGCACTACCTCATCTTCGGTTCGTTTTTTTCTTTTGTCCTGCCCGCTGGTATCAAGCGCGGAATTGATCCGGCGGGTCATAGGACAAGTCGGAAATCATCAATCGAGTCGTCAGCGGCTTGATTACACGGTACGAAATGTACTGTGTATGCCTAGCATTAGATTGGCTTTGGAGAAAGCCAATCTGTACTTGAGCTGTGGGTAGCATGCACGATCGCTAACAAGGTGGCTGCAACCGCAAGAGTAACATTCACAGGCACATCGCCAACTAAGTGAATGTACAGTAGGCACTTAGCAAACTGGTTAAATGCCTTGTTTACCAGTCACCTTATGGTAAACCCAGTGCTCAGGGTCAATGACTGTCACACATTTTTGTGAATTAATACAGTAAGGCATACTACGTTAAGGCATACCTCAATAGCCTATTAACTTGTCTTCAGAGTTTTCTCCAAGGAGATAATTTCTCAACTTACAGTATGTAACAAACTTTTCAGTACTTAGTCATTAACCACTTTGTCCACCTTGACGTATAATAACGTCAAGGAGGACATGCGCACTCCCGGCCGCGGATTCGATAGCCCATGAATCAATGAATCGGGCTATGGTGCCCGATCACTAATTCCTCTCCCCCGCAGAAAAAGCGACAGCTTCTCTCGGAAGCTTCGCTTTTTCTGAGTCTATGTCCCTCTAAGTGTAAATTGTACGCTTAGAGTGATGTCATGTAAACAAATTCAAGGTTGCCATCTTGTGGCCAAAGAGTAAAACTACACCTAAAAGTAAAAAAAAATTACACTACACAAATTTTTCCCTAAATAAAACACTATTTACTTCCCACCCTCCCAAAAATACCCACATAAAATGTTTAATAAGAAAAACCAAAAACATTACAATAAAAAAAACCCACAAATATTTACCTAAGGGTCTAAACTATTTAAATATCTATGTAAAGATGAAAAATTTCTATATTTTTTTTATAAGCTTGTAAATAGTGATGGATGCAAAACGGGAAAAATGTTCTTTTATTTCTAAATAAAATATTGTCGCCATACATTGTGAAAGGGACATAATTTACACGCTGAAATAACCGTGACAAATGGGCAATTACAATATGTGGGTTTTAATTATGGATGTAATATGTAATATGTATTATTTTAAAACTTTAATGGCCGAAAACTGAGAAATGATTTTTTTTAAGTTTTTTTCTTATTCTTACTGTCAAAATACATTTACAGTAAGGTAGCTCTTAGCAAAATATACCCCCCATAGAAAGCCCAATTGGTGGCGGAAAAAACAAGATATGGATCAGTTCATTGTGATAAGTAGTGATAAAGTTATAGGCGAATGAATGGGAGGTGAACATTGCTCGGATGCATAAAGTGAAAACAACTGAGAGCTTAAGTGGTTAAAAAAAGTACTAAAAAAGTAAAAAGGTAATATCAAACTCATTTTAAAGTAATTGCTTGCTTGGTGGGAGCTTTAAAAGTATTTTATTGGTAAGGTATTAAAATATCTACTTGGAGAAAACTCAGGAGAAAAGTGAATAGGATATGGCCCTAAGTGCAGAAGGTTTCTCCATTCTATAATACTGGTATGGCTAAGACTTAGAGGATGGTAATCAGCCACTTCTAGTGTTCAATTATCTCATTGAGTACAAACAACATAGGGCAAATAAAAGCAGGCACAGACTATATTAAAGGGAACCCGAGATGAGAGGGATATGGAGGCTGCCATACTTATTTACTTGCAAACAATGCCAGTTGCCTGGCAGCCCTGTTGATCTTCTGGCATACGTGGTGTCAGAGTCAAAACCCTGGAACAAGCATATGGCTCATCCAGTAAAACCTGAGTCAGATTACCTGATCTACTGCATGCTTGTTCAGAGTCTATAGCTAAAAGTATTAGAGAGACAGATTAGGAGGACTGCCAGGAAACTGGTATTGTTTAAAAATAAATATGGCAGCCTCCATATCCCTCTCACCTCGGATTCCCTTTAATCGCTGTTTCAGTTCATCTCCTCTATAATTCACACACAAGACATATTCTGTTCAATCACTTCTAGCCATTAACTGCCTGAGAGAGCCTCACAAGCAAATGCCGGCCTTAGCTATAGTCTCATGTTCCCATCATAGTCTAAGGTCAATTTTCTGGAAGCAATCAATTCATTTCCCAGTATGTGTTTTGGGATGTGAGAGAAAGCCCCTCAAATTCCATGCAGACCTGAGCCCCAACCAAAGCAAGTGAGGTACTAGCCACTACGCCTCAGTGAATGATGGGCTAGTTTCATCAAGCTTAATGAATACCAATAAGGCCAATCGGGACACTAGACTTTCCAAAATGGCTACTAGTGACAATTGCAATATACACTTGTCTGCAGTACAGACTAGTGAGCATATGTTCACATCAAAACTACTGTTCACTCCTAGAGAAGCACTGGAAATTTATAAAATATAGTGGTAGAAAAAACAACGTTTTGTAAAAAATACCTTTTAATGGCTAAGTGACAGAGTTAAATGAAGCCATTTTTCTGGGATCTAGTCCCCTTCTTCAGGCATATTTCCAGATGTTAGCTGAAGTATAACACTGATGCAGGTAAATAGTAAAGACGAAGATGACAGTTGTACATGATTGATCTGGCTTCATGATCTTCAGAAACCTGCTGGTTTTCATGTATGCTTGCACTAACTCACTGGCACCAGCCTGTTGATCACCTGAGACCTAACTGCTAAACAGTAACCAGCACAACTGTCATCTTTGTGTTTACTATTTACCTGCATCAGTGTTTTACTTCAGCTAACATCTGGAAATATGTCTGACGAAGGGGACTAGATCCCAGAAAGCTTGCATCATTTAACTATCAGTTAGCCATTAAAATGTATTATTTTTTACAAAACGTTTTTTCTACTTCTATAATTTGTTTGGCTAACACGGTACAGAAACTTTTTTGCTACTATAAAATGTAGTGAAATTGTGTCCCATTGTATAATGTAGTGCTTCAGTGTTTCAATGAACCGACTGCTGAATAGTGCAAACACTGTTACGAGACCCACACGTGTGAAAATGCTGGTTTAATAATAACCTGCTCTCTTTCTACTCGTCTCTTCTCTTCCTCAGCTCTTCTACGTTCTTCTTCTTCCTTACGTCTCCTTTCAATCTCTTCCATCCTTTTCTTCTCTTCCTGCTCTCTCCTTCGCTGCTCCCGCTCCTGCTGTCTCCGAGCCTCTCGCTCTCTTCTTTGTTGCTGCACAGAGAAAAACATACATCTATAACTTCTCATCACATGACATTCACAGACGCACAACACTGTATTATTTCTAAGTGGCTCTATACATTAGAAAATATTTTTCTGTCCAGCTTTTCAATGAAATGACTTCCTCTCACGTACACAATATTCTTCACTGCTTCTACAGCTGTAAATGGATTGTCAGGTATTACCCACTGACTGTAGAGCTGATAACTAGAGATTACACACATTTCTATAACCTGTGTGCAAATGCAATGCAAATTGCATGCATCTTGGAAATGGGCATAAAATGTAGTTGCTGCAGTTTAGATTGGCCCAATTCTAAACCGAATGCAATTTGAAGTTGCTGTAGTTTAGATTTGTCCAATTCTAAACTGAATGCCACTTGAAAGCTAGTCAGAAAAGTATAATTTCATTGATCAATTCTATTTGCCTGAAAACACTGAATGGGCTGTGTGAGGAGTGAGACTCTGGCTAGAGTCAGAAACCGTGACCAATCCCTTCCTCTCTTGCCAAGCGGTTCCCACTGGCCAACTGTCATTAGACTCAAGCCCAAAATCATGTCACAAGTACTACATGGCTAGAGATTGTGACAGTTGGTCAGTGGGTACAGCTTAAAGGACAACTATTATGACGAATCTGAATTTTTTTAAAATATATTCATCAATATAAATGCACATTTCTATATAAAATACACTATTTATTACTTTTCTCCTATGTCATTGTTACATACACTAGATACCATTGTCTGTATTATTATGTACCCCATGTTTGTTTCTTACTTTGTACAGCGCCACGGAATATGTTGGCGCTTTATAAATCAATAATAATAAAAGTAAAAATCTGACAGATCTGACAGGTTTTTGACTAGCCCATCTTCATGGAGGATTCTTGGTTATTGCTTTATTTACAATCGCACTTACTGAACTGCAATTGCTTGGTCCATCTGCCAAGGCAGTGTGCAAATGAGTAAGGAAACTGTCTGAAGTCACTGTATAGATCCTTTGCAGGGAGTGCTTTTGTAAAGAATAAAGGTAATACTGGGAATCTTCCATGAGGAGATGGACTAGTCCAAAATCTGTCAGCAGTTTACTGTCTATTGAAAGTGACAGCAACATGGGGAAATGGTAACTTATAGTGCATTTTACTCCAGAAGAAATTAACATTTTATAATATATATATATATATAATACTTTAAGAGGGCCATGAACCCTCACGAATGTATTAGTTTTGTTTATGTTTTTTAAATTTACAATTTTCTTGGTTGATTATACTCTCACTCCATAAATAGTTGGACACAGCTTCACTTTAAGTTGTGTACACACTATATTTCTGCACCAAGATGAAGTGGAATCAGTTTACTCCTACATCTGGTACACAGCTACAATTTTGATTGGACAATGACTGACCAATTTTACCACCTCCGTGGAATCAACAAATATTGAATACTAAGCAGAGAGCATAGGTAAGCTCTCATACTACATAGAAGTGGTAAAACTGGCCAATGAGTGACCAGTGATAATTAAATGTGTGTACCCACTTTAAGTCAGTACCTCACACCAGTGCTGACAAAAGTTATCCCAGCCCTCGCTGCTCAGTGACAAAACTGTGGAAACCACAGCACAGAAAGTAAAATCCTTCCGGTTTCGATCTGTGAGCATGCTTTAATTTCCTACCGATTTGTAAACATATAGGATCTGCTGCATTGCAAATATACATAAGTGGAGAAGCCCAAGAAAAGCAGGTCACAGAAGGCCACCTCCATTGCAGGAGGCCACCTCCATTGCGCTGACATTTTCACCATGGAAAAACACTCAAGTTATACCGAGCATCAAAAAAACACAGGTGCTCAAAAACTAGCACCTAAAACAGACGATCGGCTTTTTCATTTGAAATAGCTGAAACAGCCCGGTAATTATCTGGCTGTATGGCTCTGTGCAATATATAGTGTTAAGGTGGCCATACACTGGTTGATTTGCCTTCAGATCGACCAACAGATAGATCCCTCTCTGATCAGAGAGGGATCATATGGCTGCCTTTACTGCAAACAGATTGTGAATCGATTTCAGCATGAAACCGATCACCATCTGTGGAGCTGCCGCTGCCCCCCCCCCCCCCCCCTGCATACATTACCTGATCCGGCCGGCCTGAGTCCCCCGGTCTCCGCTGTCTTCTTCTCCGCGCTCGGCTCCATGGCTCCAGCTTTACTTCCTGTCCAGGGAAGTTTAAACAATAGAGGGCGCTCTACTGTTTAAACTTCCTGCCAGGACAGGAAGAAGTGAAGCCTGCCGGACTCGGAGCCCAGCGGAGAAGGAACAGCGGGGACACGTAGCGCCGGAGCAGGTAATGTATTGCCGCTGTATTGCGTCGGCCGTCAGGCATTCAAACGCCACTATCTATGCCCTCTCGACCCGCCGGCGATCGAGCAAAATCTTCCGCACAGACAGGAACGATCGATTTCGGTCAGAAATCGATCGTTCGGTCAACGTTTGCGCAACGATTTCACAGCAAATTCGATCCCAGTGTTCGAATCTGCTGTAGATCGGCGGGAAAATAGTTAGGTGTATGGGCCTCTTTACACCTGAATAAGAAGGGGGAGAAAGTCAATTCACTCTTAAATTGTATTATTTATGTTTAAAGTTTGCTATTGTCCTTATCCTAAAGACAAGAACGGAGAGGCAGCTAGTCACGTTTTATACTAAAGCTGGCCACTAATAATACAATCTTTTTCATCCAATCATACCATTTCTATGTAATATGAGGAAACTGCCTAAATTATCCATTCAATATATTCACTCAGTGTACCCTTATACTATATAGATTTGGTAAAATTGGATAAAAAAGATTGGATCATTAGTGGCCACCTTTAGTCTAGCACTTTCCTATACATAGAGATGAGATTTACGGAGTAATTCCAGAACATCCATATCTGAACATTTCATTTTAATTGGTAGAAGCCAGGCATGACTGAAATGAACTTTGTAGCAACTGTCTAATCAAAGAACCACTCCAGCAGAAAAAGTAAGCAGTTAAAATCTGACAGAACGGACAGGTTTTGGACTAGCCCATCTCCTCATGGTGGATTCTCAGGGTTTCCTTTGTTTTCTAAAGCATTTCCTAAACAGCAGTTTAACTGCCAAAACATTAAGATACCAGCCAGCCTCCCTATTCACTTGCACACTATTTTGTCAGTTAGACTGTGCAACTGCCATTCAGGAGATGCTTTTGAAAACAAAGAAAACCCTGAGAATTATCCATAAGGAGATGGAGTAGTCTAAAACCTGTCTGTTCTGTCAGGTTTTAACTGCTAATGTTTTTCACTGGAGTGGTTCTTCAAAGCTTCTCAACCAAGTGAAAAACTGAAGACCATGGGAGAACACAGGACAAGTCCTTTATATGGTATTGGTAGCAGTCCTCAATCCCCTCTACAAAGACAATTTTTTTTCCTGTTTTACTCTTTCTATTCTGAATACAATTAGATTAAATTCTAAAAAATAAATAAATAAAAAATCTACCTCACAGGGCCTTTACCTCTTAATAAATACAGAGCGCTCCATAGTGCATTTATCAAAGGGAAAAAATTATTGAAAGGTTAAAAATATACTCACAAACGTGAAAGTCAAGTTCGCTTATCAGCGGTATAGCCAGCCACTTAGACACCGGATGGTAGATGACGACGCGCTGTGGCCAGCAGCGCGATCTCCGATAGCCTGGGCTGTCATCTCGCTTCCGGGTGGGCGTGGTTTGCCGTTAATGTGCGTCTGACGTCATTACGCGTTTTGGCACGATGCGCCTTCATCAGATCTGATGAAACGCGTAATGTAATCCCGCCGCCTCTCAGCAAGCCAGTGTAACAGCGCACCCCAGATCCGGCCCACGGGCTGTAGTTTGCCCAACGCTGATCTAAAAATGTGTTTAAAGTATGGCCAAATCTTTAACCTGCGGTAGTCTTTTTTTTTTTTTTTTTTTTTTTTTTTTTAGGAGGCCATGTAGTTACTGGCGGTTTTCTATAGCCCGTTTATGAAGCATTTTCCACACAATGTGCTGAAAATTAGCATCGCTGCTACTAAAAAAAAAAAATTGACCTTTTAATAGCTTATTTTTACACACTCTGCTATATTAATAAGATGCTAATATTGTACATAAAAAGAATACTACTGTGACACTACTGTCCTTGAAGCTGTAATGTAAATAACCTTTCGCTACTATTTAGGCACTTCTGAAATAGGCGACATTGACATGACATTCCTACTGAATGCTGAATCCAAAGACAATCCACAGCGTCCTCCATTAAAGAAAGAACACATGCTGTTTGCCATGGGTCTCACTGCAGTACAATGCTGCAGGTGATAGCCCAGTTCATGGGGTGTGCAGTGATATTCTAAAATCATAGTGTGTCCATCAAACATATGTAAAACAATGCCCGAGTGAGCCCTTGTGGTCTTGTAAGATTATTTTGGGGGTCTGTCAGAAGCACAATAACTGAGGTCTTTTCTTGTCTGGGTCTCTTCTCAAATTCAAATCTGTACTAATCTTATTGATGTTGGTCTATGAGGAAAAGGAGAGTGATTGTGTACCTCTTCAAGGCGCCTCCTTTGCTCTTTTTGCTGCTCTATACGCTTCTGTCTCTCTGCCAGTAGCTGCCTCTTGTACTCCTCCTGCTCTCTGAGTTGTTGCTCCTGCAGCAGCTGCTGCCTTCGTAAGGCCTCAGAGCGCTCCTTGTTCTCCTGCTGTAATCTCAGGAAATCACGTCTAAGAGTGGACTCCCCAGGCACGTTAACAATTGAGCTGAAAGAGAAATAATATATTAAGACAATTCAGAGGGACATTGTTGTACTATGCAAACCATTGCAATGCATGCCAATCCCATCCCCAGCGATTAACTGAATGGTGACAGGGAAATTGTGCAATGTACTGTATAAGGTCTGTGGTGGTGAAAATGCTACAACGGGGCTTAATTCAGATGCTGCATCTGGATGTCCCACTTCTCTGTTCACTTCACTAATAGATGCCAGGACTAACAGGATTTAAAACAAGGTAGTTAACGGCCACCTGTCAACAATCCAGCGAGTGTACAGCAGTCCCTGACTCTGTTAGCCAAGACTATTGCTCTCTCCACTTACTGTGTGATGTCACGTTCGTGCCAACCCCCAGCATAGAAACAGAAAATGTCGTTAACCTGCAGGCTGTCACCCTTGGCCAAGCCAAGTTGCTTGAGGGATCTGGTACCATATCTGGTGAGTGACATGCCTGGTACATATGCACATTGCTTTAAGCCTAGTATACACATCCAATTTTGATTAGCCAATGATTGACCAATTTTACCACCTCTATATCGTGTGAGAGCTTAGCTACACAATCTGTTCATAGTATTCAAAAGCTTTTGGCCCTCAAACTACATAGTGAAGGTAAAATTGACCAATGATTGGCTAATCTAAATTGGAAGTGTGTACCAGACTTAATGACAAAGCCGAATGGAAAATGTATTCGAAAAACTCGCACACAGACATAAAAAAAGATCAACTAGTCAAACAAACAAGGCATTTGAAATTGGCTCAGGGCTCCCGAGTCCTAAACAAACACTGCATGTAACAATGGAGGCGCCAACAGGATAACATCAATTCTTAAAACTTTTAAAATTGCTTAGTGGGCAGTGGTGGACTTACCCCCCGCAAGCAGACACAAAAACTGTGTTTTCAAAACAATCACAGAGGCGCTTATCGTGACCTTGAGACGGTACTGTGTATAATCCTATATTTTATTGCCTGAGGAAGCGGGAATATACCTGCGAAACGCGTTGCAAAAAACCCTGGTGTGTACCAATAAATTTGATGGTTTTGAATACACAGTTTTTGTGTCTGCTTGTGGGGGGTAAGTCCACCACTGCCTCATAAGCAATTTTAAAAGTTTTAAGAATTGATTTTATCCTGTTGGCGCCTCTGTTCTTCATTACGTTATAATTGATATCCACCCCTGGTGGAGGGGGATACCCCTTTATTTCTCCTGTCTACAGGAGAGCGACTTCTTAATCCTGAGTGAGGACAGGCTAATCTCCTCACCTGCTTGTACAGTGGTTACTTGGAGGTAACCCTGGTTTGTGAGTATATACAGTGGTGTGAAAAACTATTTGCCCCCTTCCTTATTTCTTATTCTTTTGCATGTTTGTCACACTTAAATGTTTCTGCTCATCAAAAACCGTTAACTATTAGTCAAAGATAACATAATTGAACACAAAATGCAGTTTTAAATGATGGTTTTTATTATTTAGTGAGAAAAATAACTCAAAACCTACATGGCCCTGTGTGAAAAAGAAATTGCCCCTGAACCTAATAACTGGTTGGGCCACCCTTAGCAGCAATAACTGCAATCAAGCGTTTGCGATAACTTACAACGAGTCTTTTACAGCGCTCTGGAGGAATTTTGGCCCACTCATCTTTGCAGAATTGTTGTAATTCAGCTTTATTTGTGGGTTTTCTAGCATGAACCGCCTTTTAACCACTTTGTCCTCCTTGACGTATAAAAACGTCAAGGAGGACAGGCGCGCTCCCGCGTGCTCCCGGCCGCGGAGTCAGTAGCCACGGAATCAATGTATCGGGCTATGGAGCCCGATCACTGATTCCTCTCCCCCGCTGAAAAACCGCCAGCTTCTCTCGGAAGCTTCGCTCTTTCTGAAGCTGTGTCCCTCTAAGCGTACATTGTACGCTTAGAGTGACGTCATGTAAAAAAAAAAAAAAAAAAATCGAGATTGCCATCTTGTGGCCAAAAAGTAAAACTACAAGTAAATGCCAAAAAACATTACAATACACCAATATTTCCCCAAATAAAACACTTTTATATCCCACCCTCCCAAAAATGCCCACATAAAATGTTTAATAAAAAAAACCCCAAAAAACATTACTATCAAAAAAAAAACCAAATATTTACCTAAGGGTCTAAACTTTTTAAATATCTATGTAAAGATGAAATATTTCTCTCTATTTTTTTTTTATAAGCTTGTAAATAGTGATGTATGCAAAACGGAAAAAATGCTCTTTTATTTCCAAATAAAATATTGTCGCGATACATTGTGATAGGGACATAATTTAAATGGTGAAATAACTGTGACAAATGGGCAATAACACGTGGGTTTTAATTATGGAGGCATGTATTATTTTAAAACTATAATGGCCGAAAACTGACAAATAATGAATTTTTTCATTTTTTTTCTTATTCTTCCTGTTAAAATGCATTTACAGTAAAGTGGCTCTTGCAAAATGTACCCCCCAAAGAAAGCCTAATTGGTGGCAGAAAAAACAAGATATAGATCAGTTCATTGTGATAAGTAGTGATAAAGTTATAGGCTAATGAATGGGAGGTGAACATTGCTCGGATGCATAAGCTGAAAACGACTGAGATGTTAAGTGGTTAAGGTCCTGCAACAACATCTCAATAGGATTCAGGTCAGGACTTTGACTAGGCCACTTCAAAGTCTTCATTTTGTTTTTCTTCAGCCATTCAGAGGTGAATTTGCTGGTGTGTTTTGGGTCATTGTCCTGCTGCAGCACCTAAGATCGCTTCAGCTTGAGTTGACAAACAGATGGCCGGATATTCTCCTTCAGGATTTTTTGGTAGACAGTAGAATTTATGGTTCCCTCTATCACAGCAAGCCTTCCAGGTCCTGAAGCAGCAAAACAACCCCAGACCATCACACTACCACCACCATATTTTACTGTTGGTATGATGTTCTTTTGCTGAAATGCTGTGTTACTTCTACGCCAGATGTAACGGGACACGCACCTTCCAAAAAGTTCAACTTTTGTCTCGTCGGTCCACAAGGTATTTTCCCAAAAGTCTTGCCAATCATTGAGATTTTTTTACCAAAATTGAGACGAGCCTTAATGTTCTTTTTGCTTAAAAGTGGTTTGCGCCTTGGATATCTGCCATGCAGACCGTTTTTGCCCAGTCTCTTTCTTATGGTGGAGTCGTGAACAATGACCTTAATTGAGGCAAGTGAGGCCTGCAGTTCTTTAGATGTTGTCCTGGGGTCTTTTGTGGCCTCTCGGGTGAGTTTTCTCTGCGCTCTTGGGGTAATTTTGGTCGACCAGCCACTCCTGGGAAGGTTCATCACTGTTCCATGTTTTTGCCATTTGTGGAGAATGGCTCTCACTGTGGTTCGCTGGAGTCCCAAAGCTTTAGAAATGGCTTAATAACCTTTACCAGACTGATAGATCTCAATTACAGTACTTTGCTCTCATTTGTTCCTGAATTTCTTTGGATCTTGGCATGATGTCTAGCCTTTGAGGTGCTTTTGGTCTACTTCTCTGTGTCAGATAGCTCCTATTTAAGTGATTTCTTGATTGAAACAGGTGTGGCAGTAATCAGGCCTGGGGGTGACTACAGAAATTGAATTCAGGTGTGATAAACCACAGTTAAGTTATTTTTTAACAAGGGGGGCAATCACTTTTTCTCACAGGGCCATGTAGATTGAGTTTTTTTTTCTCACTTAATAATAAAAACCATAATTTAAAACTGCATTTTGTGTTCAACTATGTTATCTTTGACTAATAGTTAACGGTTTTTGATGAGCAAAAACATTTAAGTGTGACAAACATGCAAAAGAATAAGAAATCAGGAAGGGGGCAAATAGTTTTTCACACCACTGTATTATAATCGTTTCATTTACCCAATTGTCAATACGTACTACACTATACTGTGCTCTCGGTTCTCTTTTTACATATACTGTATGTAACAAGTACTTTACATTATATAAGCTAATCCAGGAAACAAAATACAAAGTTTGAGTTAATATATAGAAAACATGAGGGCCCTGCACAATAATATTATAGTGGTCCAGTTAGCTTCAAGGCGGCACACATAGAGGGATGTACATACACCCAAAGACATACCTTGGCTCTCCTTCCTGCTCAGGCACTTCCTCTTCCTCCTCTTCACTTCCACTATATTCATACTCTGTTTCATCTAAAGCAAACAAGATACAAGTGAGGAGAATCCCAGGACCAAAGCATCACTCAAACTTTTATTAAAAACGGCTATAAACATTGTTTATTGCACAGGTTTTATTAATTGTACTGTACTAAATATATCTTTACGTTTCAATTTGCAGCCAATTGTGAAGTACCAAAATGGAATATAAGCTGCACTATTTTGCAAGCATGGAATGCACACCCACTCTGGAGTATAATCTGCTGAGGCAGAAATTAACAGTATGGAGCAGGGATTCTAAACACCTGAACTGATAAAGCCAGTGGCAGCAGACTCACAATCCCTTTTGATACACTGTTGGACACTGAGGAAAGCCTGTGCTTTTGTGTGCATGAAAAACAAAATTGGCGAATCTAAACAATGCTTACCCTCAGTTCTATCAATGTATAAAAATGAACTTAGAGAGAATGTGAATTGTCGATTGTTTTAAAATACACATTTTTCAAAGCTGCTACTTATGGCAGTCTAAATGTCCCCATTACCGCTGCACTGCTGGCCGCCGTTTGTCCGCTATACCATTTTCAAAAAACTTCCTGGATTAAGATGGCCATGACCCTGAACAACATCAGGGTCGGCGTCCATTCCTTCTGTGCGTCCCCTCTTGTGTGCGCATGCGCGGTATGTCATAGTGGGCCACCCTGCTCCTATGCCGATGTGTGCACGGAGCTAGGGAGGGTTGCACACATGAGGGGCAGAATAATAAATTAAAAGGGGTGGGGATAGGCGGGATTAGGAGGCGATTGACTGGTGAAGAGGAGGAGCTACAGTAAACAGCTCTGCCTCTTCTGGGTAGCATAATTTGTGACCTGATAAGGTTGTGGAAAGTACACAGGATATTTCTGGGGACAGGAATGCCCGTTCTGCTGCAGGCATGCAGTGGAACACTTAGCAATATATTGCAGACGAGGACTGCATTGTAAAAAGAAAAAAACTAACTTAAATTTTCTTTAAGGGACTGCCCATTTACAACAAGTGCAATTTCACATTAAATCCCAATTCCTCTATCTAAAATAATCACCCAAATATTTCAATAATCCAATACAAGATTTTTTGTAAAACAAATTTATCATCCAACAGCTTAGTAATCACAGTGCTCAGACATAACTATTTTTGTGAAAAGAGGCTTCTGTAGCTAAAATTCTTGTATTGCCTTTCTGATCAGATAATCAGAGAGTTGATGAAGACCCCTTTCAAGGTCTATAAGGCTGATCATTGTATTAACACCCCCCCCCCCCACCCCCCCTGCTCAGACAGCAAGGAGAGAATGTGGCAGCCAACAGCACAGCGCTACAAGAAATGGACAATGGCTAAACCGAGATATTCTACAAGTTATCAAGGACATATTATGGACAGATAAAACTTCCTCTACAGCTGTGTGCCTACACATACAGATCCAGGAACACATTTGTGCCTGGAGTTGCCTTTAAACATTTGTTTGACTAATGACTGCAAAACAATTTGGGGATATTTTGACTTAAAAACAGATATTAAACTGAATACGCAGAACAGAAAATTGCTTTCCCATCCGCAATGCGACGCAATCTGCAAGGACATCATAAGTGCATGGGCTGCTCAGCACTGAACGGACAGACAGGATCACAGACTAGTGGTTCACAGACTTGTGTGTCACCTTACGTTTCACTCGACTCCGATGCTTACGCCTTCTAATCGGTGTAAAGTCACTACAGTGCATACATGAACAAAGCAAAACTACTTTTCACAAATTAAGAAACGGCAAAAAAGTAACAACCGACCCTTCTCTCCTCTCTTCTTCCTGGTCCTGTCTATGTGGTCCTTCAGCTGAATACGGACTTGCCGCTCATTTGGCTGGTCTCTTATAAAAGGATGCTTTAACAGCTGTTCTGTTGGAGGGCGTTGCATGTAATTTTTCACCAGACAGCTTTCTATGAAACTAAAAAACTTCTTAGACCTGTAAAGAGAAGGCATAGAAGAAAAATGTTAAATTGCTGAATATAACCTGCTAAATGGCTCTCCCTTTCTGAAGCTCTGGGGAAAACCAATATATAAATATCATTGCCTAACCGACTAAAAACCTGCTCTTAAATCACTTGAGCTGCTGTTTGGGAGATTTTCATTGACTGTGTACATGCCCGGTTGACGGTGGGAGGTGCTCGTCTCCCTCTGTCACACTGGTGAGGCTGCTGTAGGCTGATGAGAGCAGCTCATTGCTAGGCCAATCACAAGTTTAGGAGGTGACGCGAGTACAGCACCTCCTTTCTGCATTCCAGCTTCCATGTGGAAGTGGTTGCGGACATCCACCAGAGTACCATTGGCGTGTATTCTATGAGCGTGTAGGCGAAGCTTGGGGCAGAGATCTGAGATGTCCACCTGGAGATACAAATAATATCATCTATTTAACCCCCTTAAAGACCCCCCCCCCCCCCCCCGTCTTTGGAAGCACTAGGAGTTTGCTGCCTGGTAATGTGCTTGTAAAAATTTGTACTTTTAAAAGGAAGTTTGAGGCCTCATTCACACTTGAAAGTGCAAAACGCCAGCGATTACCGCCAGCGTTTTGCGGGAGTGATTTTTCCACGATTACACGTGGAAAAATCACCGGTCACTGCGGCGATTTTCTGCAAACGCGTTTAGTGCTTCTATAGCACTGAAACGCGATCGCCGGGAAATTGCATGAAAATGGTACAGGCTACGCGTTTGCATTTGGAGATTTGCGTTAATCCCTGGCGATTAACGCAAATCGCCAAAGTAAGGACGGGCCCATAAGGTTTTATTACACTAACGCTTTAAAAAGCGCTAGCGTTTGAGCGTTTTGCCGACATCACCGGCAAAACACTCTAGTGTGAATGGGCCCTAATGGATGTGCGCTGCCACTTTCTTGCTGGATTGAACATGCTACTATTGATCCAGTAAGCTGCACTCACATAGGACTGCACTCCTGTGCACAGAGCCATCTTATTGGAATTGATGCACTCTTATGATTCGGGGACTCCATTTTTTAAATATGCGGGAATCACACAAGTAAAATCACAAAGTTCTGTATAAAACATGAGCATCCTATAAAGGATCATTACATGCGATTTCACTTGTTAGGGGTTGTACGTGATATTTTATAAGTGTGGTTACTGCCTTTAAACCTTCAACTGTTCTCCAATGTTAATAAAATAAAACATCCATTGCAAAACTCAAGATATTCAATATTGTTACTACTTTGACAATGCAACATACAAGTTTGCTTTCTTTGACTAGAAGTTATTTTCCAGCCTGCCATAAGGTGGTGCTAGTCGAACTCCAGTTTTATTGTTTATTTTCCTTGTGTCTGTGCAATAGGTGCAGCCACTGGAAGACACTGTATACACTGTATACCTTGTCTGTCTGTATTCCCTTACCTACGATGGACAATGTATAACCCTGTGTGTGCTCATAATGCACAATCAGCTGCCAGTTACATGCAAAGGAGTACTATAGTAACAGCATTGCTCCCTTGTTAGTGGGCAAGTTCTTTTATGCACTCCAACGTGCAAAAGTGGAGGTGAGCTGACTACCTCGGCCGCCGAGAATTTAAGAAAAGGGGGGGGGGGGGGGGGGGGCTGAGGCAAATCTAGATTTTTTTTTTTTTTATTATTTTTTTTACTGGTGGTAAAACTCTTATTTGTGTAAGAAATTAATTATTTTATTTACCAAGTTAGACAAATAATCTGACACTACTGACTTCAATTCCACTTGCCAGATGATGTCCAAGGTAAACTGATTATACTCCAAAACCCTTCTTTTGTGCTCACTTGTGCCTTTATAAAATCCATGCCTACACTGAAATGCTTCAACTTCTTTACTTTGTCCTCAATCCACCCCCTCTCCTGGTGGCAATGCGGAACTCTAACCAAATTAGCCCATTTCATCATACAAAGAGAGTAGGTTCTAGTTAACGAGATTAGCACTAGCTTACTTTCCATTGCATGATTTTCGTGTGTCCTTGAAGGCATGTCAAAAAGTAATCACCACCAAATCTACTGATCATAAAGCCTATCAACACAAATGAGAATACAGGGGATTCCCAATGAAAGTGGGGTTTCCCCAAGACTAAAAATGATGTCTATGTAGTACAAAAGAATTGCACGTATTACAATAAAGGCATTTTAGTTGCAGGAGACACTCACCACTTCTTGGATTTTAGCCGGGGAGGAGGATTTCTTGGAATAAGGAACAATGCTCTCATAGGATGCATATCACAAAGAGCTGGAGAAAATCATACAGAACATCAGATTACAAACAAAATTGCACACTTTATTTTGAAGTTAAGCCAACATAAGAACAATAATAGAAAAAAAAATACTTACGGGGAGCGCCTTCTGCCATTTCAATAGCCGTTATACCACAAGACCAAAGGTCACTCTGTAACAACAAAAACATAATGATGCAAAAAAATGCAAGCCAGCTTTGTGGCAACTAGAGATTGTTACAGAAATGCAAATAATTCAGAGTAGATACAGGATTATGCAAATGTTTGCAACTTGAAACTAGACCAATGGAATCCTGCCAAGGTGGAATTTGCTTGGTCCATTTTCAAGCTGAATACATTTGCGAAGAGAATATATATATAATCCTGCATCAGCTTAGAAATATTTGCATCTCACTGTTCATCCCTAGGAACAACACTGCAGTCTTCAGTGGGCAGAGTACATCAGCTCCTAACAGCCAATCAGCATTCATTATTCATAACTCCAGTGATGTAAAATCTAGCCGCTTCAGATTTTTGCCCTCTGCACACTGAGTACTGCTCTTTCTGCTGCTCTGTCCAATATGCCTGTTAATGTACTGTTGAAAAAAAAAATCTCTGTGTAAGCACAAATTATATTACATTTGACACTATACAAGTCCTAGTAACAGCAGTCCAAGTGAGAGTAAGAAGGCTCTCCTTAACTGGCTTGCGCTGAGGTTTGAGGTATTCTGCATTATGCTAGACATTTCTATGGAAGACATTCTGCTAGATGCAAGCACGACTCACCAGCCCTCTGAGTATTGCAGCTGAGGAATGCCAGATATTCAGCCGTGAATAGGCATGCTCAGCATAGATTATTAGAGTGTGCCTATTCCTCTGAGGGAGAAGACTCAGTAAAAGGTGATCTTTGACAGTACTTTATCTCAGAAACTAAAAACTTAAAATTTCAACCTCCCCAATTTGTTTCCCCAACAGCCCTTCAACTACGCTGGACAAGGACAGCAGGGAATACCTACACAGACATAGCCACTATGGATTATCAATCTGTGCAATTCCTATTGCACAATGCAGGTGATTACGCTTACACACTTTATACTGGGAATACACGGCTCGTGTCTGCCGCTTGAATCTCCTCTCAATCGTTTTTGCCACTCGATTCTGCAGTTGATTCTCTTATCTTCCACTCGTTTTTATCTTTTTCCATCCACTTCTATCAGAAATCAAGTGGCCAAAGGATCGAAAGGGAGATCGGACATGTTGGAAATTATCTATCGAACCATCTAATTATCGCAAAAATGAACCGTGTATTCCCAGCATTAGTTTTGTTATCTGGAACGATTTTTCACTATGCAGGGTGCGCAAAGGAGTACCAGTTGTCTGTCAAGGTGCCCACTTATGATACAATACTGATTGCACAACCTTACCATTTCTATTTTATGACGTTGATGAACAGAGGCGCCAGCAGAATAAAAACAATAATTAAAAGTTTTAAAATGTGCTGGGGAGGCAGTGGTGGACTTACCTCCGAAAGCAGACTAGATTACTTGTCTGACATAAATAAACACTTTATTAGTACCCCAATCGATGCAACGTGTTTCACAGGACCAAGACCGCTTCATCGGGCAATAAAACAGGGGACAAACCGTAGCTCTCAGGTGCACGTATAGCGCCTCTTATAGTGTACATCCTTGGTGGAAGGGGGACCCACCCCCACCTTTCTTCTATCAACAGAGAGCGACTTCCTAACCCTGAGTGAGGACAGGTCTAATCTCCCCACCTGCATTCACAGTGGTTGCCTCAGCGGTAACCCTTGTTTGTGAGTATAACCTTCTCGCATTACATTATTCACTATTGTTCCGAGCATACTACACTATATTGGGCGCTCTGTGTCTTTTTCTTATTGTTATTTTAAGTAAACCTGAGACGAGGGGGAGGGGGGGGGGATTATACATATCATCTAAGAGCTTCTTCCAAGCTTATCACTCCCTCACCATCCTCTGCCTCCTGGTTCTTCTGCATTTGACCCTGGTAAAAGTCCTCCAATCTGGAGCTAACTGTGCTTGTGTGCCCCTGTCACACTCCAAACCACAGGGGAGCGAACCAGATGATGCCCGGGCCGACTGGCCCCAACTGGAGGACTTTTCAGGATCAATTGCAGAAGAACCAGGAGGCGAAGGAGGATGGCAAGGGAGCGATAAGCCTGGAGGTAGATGGAAGAACCCCCAGGTATGTATAATTCCCCCCCTCCTTTGTCTCAGATCCATTTTAATGTGAGGGACTAACTAAAGTATCCACTCAAAGTATATTCACTCAGTCACATACGATGGTTTCGAATTCTGAGGCGTGCACTGTGTCTAATGTGTTTTTGTTACCAGTACATTTTATTATGATGTATAATTATTCAAAAACAATTTTCTACTATGCTGTGTGCAAAAATGATGAAGAATAATGTAGGAAATGACAACTTACTCTGTAGTCATAGGTGGCATCTGGGTTTTCATCACAGGCTATCACTTCCGGTGCCATCCAATATGGTGTACCAATAAATGTATTTCTTCGACCTACAGTCCTGTCCAGCTGTGCGCTGACACCAAAATCCACTGAAAATATGAACACAACAGGTTGACAACTTCACAAACCCATCTAAATTAAAGGTTGCAACGTCAGCTTTTTTACAGTAAAATCTTTAGAAAGCTATAAATCAATATCACTGTGTTCTTTTCCTTCAGCATGTGCGTATACATAATTGGTATCTTCAAGACAAGGTAAGACAAGTAACATTTATATTGCATTTTCTCCTGGCGGACTCAAAGCGCTCGAGCCACAGCCACTACGGTGCACTCTACAGGCAGTATAACCGTAAGTACGAAATTGTATGTGAGATTTTGCGTAAGCAAAATTAGCACACGCCGATCATTACTAGGACAGTAGGAGGCACAAAGAGGTACGGGGGCAGAGGTGGTACAAAGGAACACAGTGGAGGCAGAGGGGGCACAGAGGGAGGACGCGGAGGGAACAGGGCAACAGAGGTGACACAGAGGTGGCACAGAGGTGGCACAGAGGGGAACAATGGATGCATACAGGAGGTAACACAAAGATGGCACAATGTTCTGACTTAAAAATGGATTCAGGTTAAGAATGAGCCTAGAGCCCCTATATTGTTCGTTAACCAGGAACTACCTGAATACAGAACAAACATTACATTTTAAGCAGCTAGTTTAACAGATTCCCAATGATAGCCAGGTGGGAGCAGTGTGATCCTGTTTTTACAAGGCCACAGTGTGAAACTAGCCTTATGCATTTACAATAAGAGAACTGACATGAGGGATAGGTTACATAAATAAAAAAAAAATAAAAGGTGTGCTTCCTATAGATATCAGATTTCTGTGTAATTTGCACATGGAAGACCTCCGCAATTTTGGTCCAGTATTCAGCATACATCCCATGACCTTGTTTATTACATAAATTCACTTACCAAGCTTCACCTCTGCATTCTCCGTTAGCAGCACATTTTGCCCTTTGATATCTCTGTGAATGACATGATGAGCATGGAGATGTGCCAAGCCCTAAACAGAAGCAGAAATCAGGAGGGTTATTTACCAAGTGTGAGATTATTGCTTGCAAACAAGACACACTGCTTACATTCAACATGGTTTGAAAATCTCCTGTGACAAGGGGTGCAATGAACCATTCACCTTTTTCTTAAGCAAAAGGAACCTGATCTGAGTTAAGTGTCTGGCATTCACTGTGATGAATCAGAAGTCAGAAACCATACTAAGGTGTAAATGATGACACAAAGAAAGGTCAGGATTAGCTTTGATGGTTCAAACAAATAATTCATGAACCTTAACTGTGGCTACTAATTCCAGCTCTAGCTAAGATAGATCGTCATGGAACAGTAGAGGTTTTGTGGATCTCCGCACAGGTCTGTGTGCGTACGGTGGGTTACCTGCAGCCTCAGACATTTGAGGATGCCCAGTGATAGAAATAATTTAAGCTATTACATCATTAAAGAACTCAGAAAAACAAAATATTGTATACTTGAATGCAGGGGAAGAATAGAATCTGTGAAGCCTCGTTGCTGTTTGTAGCCACATAACTGGAAGAGAGGTGTATAGTACATTTTACAGCTGGCAAAAGGTAGGATTTTCCCTCCCTTTAGGATGAATGCCTCTATGCTGCTACTGCATGTCTGCGTCAGTCAATGAACAGAAATTTTGGATTTAGGTGAACCAGCAGGACAACTCATAGGGAGGTTGCAGTAATGTGATAATGTAATTGATGTGATTCCAGCAATGACAGCAACGTCTACAACTTTTAGGTTTCGGATTGTAATAATAACTACACCCACTGTATACTATATTCTGCCAGTTATACTGCTTCGAGTTGTAGAGGGTGCTGTGATTGGAAAACTGTTCCCTGCGGATATAGCTGTGGGCCCCCTAAACTATACTAGCTCTGAGATCTCCCTACACAGTGACAGATGCAGCAGTAACAGGCAGGAGTTGCAGCTCTTCTACATTCAAATCAAGAGCATTTTTGCTGCGTTCAAATTTTCAAAATGTGCACAGTTTGTGAGCGAAGGGAGCTTCAAAATGATCTAATATGGACCTAAACCTGGAAAACAACCACCATCTGGTTGTATAGAAAATGATTACATGATTAGTCACCCCGAGCTGCTTGGGTATTCTGTTTTGGTCTGGTCCAAGCCCTATCCCATAGAGCCATATCAATCCCTGCCATGTACTGAGGACGACCAATGTTCTGAAACAGGCTGTCTACATGTTGGGTTGGTGGCGCTCTAAAAATTTTACAAGCTATAGGTTTGCAATACACCAGTGGTTCTGGATGTAAGCCTGGAGTCAGGGGCATAAAGAGATAATCTGCATATTCAGTAGTGATGCATTGTGGCAGACCAGTCGCTCACTTATAGCTGAATTATCCCAAATACCTTCTGTTTAAGGGCCGGTTCACACGGACGCTTGGCGGCGTCTACCATCAAGCGTTCGGGACCCATCGGCTAAACTCTCCCATTCAAGTGAATAGGAGCGTTTAGCATTGCGCGGTTACCGTCGATTACCGTAGATTGCATAAACGCGGCGTTCTGATCCCGATTTAACGCATCGTTTCGGCCGTCCCTAGAAGCCGCATGCAACGTCCAGGGACGGCTAGCCGGCGCGGCTTCAGAAACGCCGATCGCGACGATCTCTGTATCGCCGCCACCGAACGGGACGTCACAGGACGACGCGACTTCCTGGCCGCCATAACGCCGCCTGCCGTCCGTGTGAACCGGCCCTTAAGAAGGCAAACTACACTGATGATCAGTAAGAGTTGTCTAATGGTTTTGATAATGCGCTGTGCCTGAAGTTACTGAATTCTACATATAGAAGAAAAAAAATAGCTTTCATATATTATCATAGGATTTCAAAATGTGATATGAGCAAACCAAGTAGTAATGCTGATGGTTCAGGGAGTACTTGTGCTCGTCACAGTCAACGCATTGGAAATCCTTTCCAGATTGTGATGGAAAAGGTAAAGAAATATTTTAGATTAGTGTGCCCAAATTGGCACGCTGCACGAGACTAAGTTCTAAGCAGCATTTTTGCTTTATATACACTTGTTCGAGTCCTCTTTTTTTTTTTTTTTTTTCTTCTTTTGAAAGGATTCTAACTCATAATGCCAGGGAATAAAAACGGTTTGCGGCTATAACCAAATGGGCTGATTGCAGAGAAGATACCACGTTCAAAAAGTTATCAGTACTCTGAATGGGACCTGAATACAGATCATGAGCAGGAACAGATGCCAAGGAACAGTTCAATCTTAAAAAGTAGATTTTCAGCACTTAAAACCATAATTACTTCTCCAGTTACCACTGTTAATCCCATGTTATCAAGCCATCCAAAGTGTGTATAGTAGCCAACCACACCCATGGTTTCAATCTTGGGAATGGTAATAATATAATCAGACCTGTTATCAAAAACACTTCCTAAACCTTCCCCTGGTAGCTGTTATCGGAAGGAGTAGCACAACCATTATTTTAAAACGGTGTCTGAGGATTTTCAGTGCTGTCACAATAGTGTTGGAGACCTGTGGAGTACAGGAGAGGGCAACCAAGGAATCTTACTAGAAAGAGGAGTGGGAGGTTTTCACCCTACAGCTAATGTGCCCAGAGTATCACTTTAATGAAAAGCTTAAAGGAATGTTTGGTCAGAACGTATGCACAATTAGGATGTATGGCTAATAAATGTATATGTGTACAGTGGTACTTGAGACTTAAAAAAAACAAACAAAACAAAAAAACACAGATCTACCTACCTGGTGCTTCTTCCAGTGGCAGCCCCTGGAAGCCTATCTGTCCCACGCCGCAGCTCCGCTCCCAGGTCGGCATCTTCTGCACCTGCATGAAAGCAAGGCCGCGCACATGCAACCACGCTCACGTAGTCTGGAGTGTTCTGTGCAGACGCAGTACTCCTTTAAAGCCTTACTGCACAATGAGTAGAGCGTAAAGCATTCTGCTCTACTCAACCTGCGGTAAGACTTCATGCATGTTATCCTGCTTAAAGGATACTACAGCTGAAAGGCTGAGGTAAAAACTGATCTTTTATTTGGTGGGGCGGCATAATCAAATAATCACCGTGCCTCCACAACCCCCCCCCCCCCCCCCCCCCCCCCCGCTGCTCTTCTCCTGGGCGACTCCAAACCTGAACATACTGCGCTGCGCATGATGTCATTTTAACTCCCCTGTAGTCGCATAGTGATGTCACAGGACAGTAGCGCGCTCCTGTCCTGTGACATCACTACGCGGCCACAGGAGAGCAGAATGAACATACTGTGCATGTGCAGTGCAGTATTTCAAACACCTGAAATAAGCATGCAGCTAATCTTGTCAGATTTTTGTCAGAAATATCCAATCTGCATGCTTTTTCAGGGTTTATGGTTTAAAGTATTAGAGGGAGAGGGATCAGCAGGATGGCCAGGCAACGTGCATTATTTAAAAAGGAAATAACCATGTCAGCCTCTATATTCCTCTCACATCAGGTTCCCTTAAAGGCTGACCGTCTTGCTGAGAAACATTGCAGTAGCAGTTCTCTCACTAGGCAAGATGGGTTTAAACAATTATTGCATCACAATCTATTTTTCTATTTGGACACCTGTGCTGTGAAAGGCTTATTTCATTTTATACAGGGATAACCTTAGCTCACAGAGGCAATATCAGGCTACAGGCATTGTGTCAGTCACATTTTCAGTATAAACCGGTGCCTTTCCATCACACACAAAATGTAATGCCCCCTTTAAGTGAACCTTTTTCCAAAAGATAATACATAGAAGGGAGAAGGGCTCCTCTGTAGAATACATTTGTCTTGCCATTCATATTTCTTACATGTCTTTATTTGAAAATCAACTGTGTAATAATGACACTTGAAAGCAGGGCAAACATTTCAAGGGAGCCAGCAGTCTTCCCCACATAGACTGAGGAAACTAATTCCAGGGGAATTACTTTTCTGTGGTTATGTACAGTAATTACAGATTTAAATCATAAAAACAGATCTGAAACTCCTAATTATCACTCATACAGAATCTTCATGCACTTAAATTATTCAGCACATTTTGAAATGGCTTGTTTTGCTTTGTTTTGGGACTGTTACGACATGCAGTAGCTACAATGTTTCTAGCATAAGCAGGTAATATTGTTAGATTTGTAGCTGTATTAAGCCTGACAAATTCTAGCTGATCTGCTCAGCTGACCAGGTAGAGACCCCTCATGAGCCCAATGGCATGGGTGGGTAACCTACAATAGCTTCCCCCACAGCAGCACTTACCAGAGCAAGGGACAAGCCCCACTTGTTGAAAACAGCAGACATTTTGTGCAAAATCATCATTTGGAAGAATTCAGTCAGTCAATCTATTGCCAGCTACCAGCAGCAGATATCAAAAGGACCAAAAAACTGTTTCTGCGAGTCTATATGGGCTACTTTAGACATTTAGAAGATGTTCATGTCCCCAATGTAGGCCGAGAGCCCAGTACACATGGCAGTCACTAAATGGTAGCCTTGGAGTCAGCAGGACTATCGGTGGTACACGGCTGGGGGGAGTTTAAAAACCAGGGCTAGTTCACTCAGATACCTTTCGGCAGCTCGTTTCATCTGGCTCAAATGCTTTTCTACTCCCAACCAGAAAAATGTTTAACATGCTTTGTCATAACATTTAGAGCCCTGGGGGAGTTCAATTAAGACACAAATGCAAAAGACTACAAACTATGCATGCAGCGTCTGGGAAAACTTGATTGACAGCGGCGCTTGACCAAAAAATTGCAAACATAGGAACACTCCCACCTCCCACCCCCTTCACAGAGGCGCTCAGCTTTGATGTTACTAGCAGATGCTTTTTCACTCCTATCTGTATTAACCTGCGAAATGCGTTGCACTTTATTCTGGAGTACGCAAACGTTTGACTGAAAATCTCCAGTCCTGTCTTCTGCTTGGAGGGGGTAAGTCCACCACTGCCTCCTCTATTAATAAATTGGTTTTTAAGCTTATTTAGTCCCTTTTATCCTTTTGGCGTCTTATCTCATTGCTATATTGAGTCCACCCTAGGTGGAGGGTTGTACCCACTTCCTTCTACTACTACAGAGAACGAATTCTTAATCCTGTGTGGGGTCAGGACAATCTCCCCACCAGCCTTGACAGTGGTTGCCTAATGGTAACCCTGGTTTAGGAGTATTACATGTTGAATGACTCTACAAATCTTCCATTACCAGTACATACTACACTATATTGGGCTTTTGGTGTTCTCTTCTCATATGAACACTCCCACTTATCTCAATCACCACGTGGTGGATCCCTAGCGTTAAATGCTGTCCCTCTGAACCAGCCATAAAGTAAAGGATACTGGGAGATTCCTGACATGGCAAGAAGCATATTAGGCATCAACTAGATCCCAGAAAGCTTGCATAATTTAACTATCAGTTGTCCATTAAAGAAGGTATTACTTTTACAAAACGTTTTTTTTTCTACCCACTAGGTATCAAATTGGTAATTCTCCTTGGACACTTAAAGTAAGCCAGTGACCACTTGTTTTTTTGAAGGAGATTTAGGTCTGAGCCATAAATTGTGCTGCCCCCTCCTTTAGGCTGCATTTCCACTTGTGCGGTATCGCCAGGAAATCACCGCAGCCGAAATCGCATGCGGGTGCAATTTGGAAAGGGTTTTTCTCGCAATTTCGCATGCGATTTCGCATAGGGTAGTAGGTGGGCGATTTTAACCAGGTCACTGCCTGTGTAAATTAACATTACCTCCTACGTGAAATCGCGGGGAAAAAACGCATGCCAAAACCGCATACGATTTCCCTATTAGATACATTGTATGCGATTCGCTTAGCGGTGTGCGGGGAGCGAATTCTGACGGCTCTGCCGTGCAGATTTTCCCCGCACACAAAAACGCTCCGCACAACGCACAAGTGGAAACAGGCCCATCCACTTGTATTGGCTGTGCGAATCCGCATGCGGACAACGTATGCGGATTCGCTATAGTGGAAATTAGCCCTTATTAAACTGGCCTTACTGACAAAGTGTAGTTAGACCTGGCCCCACTAATCTGGTTTTAAATTATTACATGACTAGAGATGGTTACAGGTAACCAATAAATGGCTTTTTTGTAGAGGAATAAGAGGCGGGAAAAGTTTTTGACTCAATCCATAAGCACTTGGCCACAGTAACCCTTAACCTCAACTGACAACTAAAAGCTCTGCCCTGTGTTGGTAACCGTTCTTCTAAGATCTTCATTTAAGTTAGTTGAAAGGCTGCACATATTCATCAAGCAGCAAATGATACCAGATGCTTGTGCACTACAAAGTGTATTATGAGTAATTTGTTTGGCGCCTAGCTGTGTGTTTTACAAGTGAAATTCTACTTTCATGCAATTAGCACCTCGACATGCTGGTAACTGGAAATCCTATGACATCAGTATACTAGAGAGAAAGGATTCCCTGTTAGAAGTATCACAAGCTTCTATCAGCTGATTAATATTTCATGGCATAATAGAGAAAAGAGCACTTCATTCTCACCCTCAAGATTTCACGAGAGATATAAGCAATCCAGTCTTCTTTCAGAGTATTCCCCTTTGTATTCTTCACCAGGTCAGTGATCGAGCCAGCACCACAAAACTCCATTACAAGCTGTGAAACAAAGACACATTACAACTCTTTCATGTGGTATAATAATAATCACTAATGGACACTTTTTGCTTTCTTTGTACGCAAGTGTCAACACTGCACGTATAGAATATGCCACATTAACAAATACACAACTATCCTCTGAAACCCCAGCATTCTAATGCTATAAAAAGGAAAACAGTTGGTTGCTTTGAAACATACAGTAATGAATGAATTGGATAGAGCTTGACAAACTCCATCTTCATACTTCTCTTACGACTTTCACATTGATCTGTGCCCATGTTCACTTACCATATGTAAAACAGAATGTTGCCTTTGTTAAAAACGTAAGGCATTTGTGATTATTCAGGTTGGAATGAGCATGAGGTTTCCCACAATGCATCCCTGCTGAATATACAAATCATCCCTTTGTTGTCCCTCCAGAGCCACTGGAATGCAATGAAGCATAAGCTTCTGGAGGTGTGTTTAGCTATCAGGGACATATCAGGGTAGATTTGCATATTCAGCAGTGATGCATTGTGGGACACCTCATATGCTCACTGCAACTTGATCAAAAATACCTTCTCTTTTAAGAAGACAATAGCGTTTTTAGTAAGAGAGCTTTTTGGTTAATTTCAGCCCCTTACACACACTCCAAGGAGTTATGGTTCACCATGAGCTCGCTGGGCAATCTATACTCGCTTACATTTGACTGTTCCACATAGTAATGTATGTAGAGTAAATTACAAAGCAAACACATAAAACCCATCTACTGCACATTTAAAGGACAACTGTACTTCAGTACAAATATCTATATAACATATCATCACTAAACAAATAATTTTGTAACCAATCAACATTAAAATATTACCTTTCCACTTCAGTCTGCAGCTGTTAGAACTTTAAAAACAGAAACTCTTGCAAAAGTACTCAGCTTGGTGTTAAAGATACCTATATTGTCGCCAGTCTGTCCAACTCATAAGTCTGCACATAGCAGAAAGTAAAATATGTTTTGCACCACTTACAATAACACTTAGCACCCTACTTGCTTTTTTGGGTGTATTCCAATGGCAGAATTAGTGCAGTTTCAGACCAAAAGGTGCACTTAAGAAATTTCCCGATCGCTAGAGTTTTGAAAAGCAGTTTGTTAATATAACCAAATGGGCTACTTTACACTGGAGTGATTGGTTTTTAGGCTCCTTGCACATTTGACGTGTTGCGCTGCATCGCGGTTGTGTTTCCTGTCGCAGCTCGTCGCAAGGGACATGCAAATCTATGGAAACTTGCACAGTTCATGCGATGCGGCAGAACTATCCAAAGCACCGGAATGCATCGCACCCAACGTGTGTAAAACTTTTTGCAGCATTTGCCATTCTGTAGAAAGTATAGAAGAGCAAAAGCGCTGTGAAAATCAATTTAAAATCACTGGCTAAAAATTGTTAGAAAATAGATACAGAGCTCTTTTTGGTGTGAAAAAGCCCCATCTAAAATACTTAAAGGGAAACCATATTTATTTCTTTTTAAACAATACCAGGTGCGTGGCAGTGCTCCGGATTCTGTGTCTCTAAAACTTTTAGCCCTAGACCCTGAACAAGCATGCAGCAGATCAGGTACTCTTACTCAGGTTTTACTGGATGAATCATATGCTTGTTCCAGGGTTTTGACTCAGACACTACTTCTGCCAGAGGATCAACAGGGCTGCCAGGCAACTGGTGTTGTTTATAAGGAAATAAATATGGCAGCCTCCATATCACTCCTACCTCAGGTTCCCTACAACAACAGTTGTAAATTATGCACAGAGTAGGGAGACAGCTGCACAAGTATATATGTGCACATTCATACATACATACATACATAGATACACACACACACACACACTGCTGTGCTGTGTGTGTGGACAGGCTTTAGTGTGTGCAAGCTTTGGTTGGCAGCGGTGCGCAGAACTTGGGAGGCAGGGCTCTGCTGCAGTTGTGGTGTGCAAATCTTTTGACAATTGCAGGGGCTCTGTGGCGTGATTCTTTTGAGAATCGTGGGTTTACTGGTTCTATATGGAGGAGGGATCATACACAACTGAAGGGATGCTGGGTGTGTATACACAGGTAATAACCACTCCATGTTGCCGTTAGCACAGACCAACATGCAGGAAGCTTCATAACAGGAGAGTCGCTACAGTGGTGTGAGAAAGCACCAGCATAGTCACAGATATCTCTGTGTAATACAGTTTCTTAAAAAAACTTGTACTATATAGAAGTGATATAGTCACATACAGGACAGGTGTTGCTTGGTTCAGAGCACTTTCTCTCCCTATGCGAGCATACAACGTTTTTTTCTTGCAGGTTGCTCTGAAGTCACATGGCATACTTGTTCTTTAAGCAAACTGGGTATCGCTTGATAGAGGTTAGAGTGGGCACCATGAGAAAAGCCTGCATGAGGTATACTTGAGATCACGTATTGCTTTTATGAGGAACGGATTGAATGCAGTTCTGAGCACCTGTGTATATGGGCTGAGAAGTGCATATGCCTGGTCTGTGCATTTGCAGGAGGTGGGAGTCTTTTGTTCACCAATATACAGGACAGGCGTTGCTCGCTTCAGAGCACTTGCGCTATCTCTACCTATGTGACTATATAGAGGGATTGGATGGGAATTATTTGTGCCTTTGAGAAAGTGGAGATACACCTGGTGGAAAGCAGATTAGACAATCAACACCGTTTGACTGGAATATCAATAAATACAGATCAGCACAGCAGCACTGTGGTGTAGTGGTTAGCTATCTCGCCTTGCAGAGTCCCCAATTGGAATCCCAGCCAGTGAACTATCTTCACAGAGTTTGTATGTTCTCCCTGTGTCTGCGGTGGATTCCTCCGGCACTCCCTAAAAATTGTCCCTAGACTGATAGACCTAGGACTATGGTAGGGATGAATGTGAGCTTTTCTGAGGAACAGTTAGTGACATGACCGTATACTCTGTACAGTGCTGCCTAGGTGCTTAGAGTCCAATAAACACGGTATGTACTGCTTAATACAGTAGAAAACTATGCATCTGCCAATCAACCTGCCACCCTGTCTATGGAGATTCAACACCATGTCTGATCATGCTACCAATCTCTAAACTTTTTCAAATACAGTAATATATTTCAACAGTTCAGCAGTAACACAGCAGCAATGAGATTTCATCAATGTAAACAAATCTGCTTGAAAATATTTACCTGTGTATGATGGGCTTAAGGAGGATAATAAAGGAGTTGGTAGAATATAAATAGCTAAATAGCTAAAATGAGCTCAACCAACACATATTCATAGGGGTACAAAGTAAAGTTTTGATTTACCGTAGTTAAATAAGTGACAACTGAAGTGTTCAACAACCATGACTCATTCATAAACCCATCACCAGTAAAACCTGTACAAGCTGCCCCCACCAACACAGAGTGTAAAGAGGCCAATGCTATATAATAAGTATAAAACAATAATGCTCTTTTTTAGCTGCTGCATGCATGCAAGTGATTACTGTTACTGGTGTAAATTACTACAAGATCCAAAAAGCTCAATAATATCCAGGCATAGCGAAACTCCCAGTAGAGACAATATCCTGCTCCGGGCATTAAATGCACCAATATGGAGATGGACCTGGCATCCTACCCGCCAAATGGGAAGGAGGGGGGGGAGGGTGTATAGTGTCTGGTCTAGAGAGGAATACCAAAAAACAAGTAAGAAAAGACAGCACACTGCAATCCAGGTACTGTGTATTATTGTCCCATCATGATACACATCAGATCGTTATGCCAACAATCGTGTTGAGGCCTCGTAGGGACCCCTTTGTCAAGGCACAGTAGAGTTCTTAAATTTGCATTGACAAAGGTAACTCTGCAAGGCCCCAAAACGTTCCCTGGCATAACGGTCAGATGATGAGTATGGTAATGGGGACAATAAAAACGCAGTTCCTGGATTGTGGTCTTTTCTTTACATCTTGGATTTCCGCTAGCTACTGGTCCTACACCTGCCACTGAATACTATCGGTATGTGATCCTTTGATCTACTTAACAGCCATATCCCGCTGTAACTAGCCTGGAAGATTACAAGGAACAATATATTAACAGTGTAAAATGTAGGAGCTGTGAGTACACATGGGGATAATACAGTATGCTCACACTGACAATATGCTTGCATACTATAGCCTTTTCAAACTAGCAGATTAAGCAGAAATCTACATTCATAGGGCTGAGACTCAGATCACCAGCAGCCAGCAGCACAGTCACGCCTCACACTCAGCAGCAGCACATTGTAAACTGCTGAGGAACATTACAGATAAGCTACTAAACTTATACATTGCTGAGGACACACAGCACAACACGCAGCTTACCCACAGCTGGTCGTCATGGCCAGGAGGGCTCTTCTTGATGAAAGCACCATAATAAGTCGCAATATTTCTGTGATGGGAATATTTCTTAAGCATGTTGATTTCCAGTTTGATCTCCTCCTCTTCATCCTTGTAAGCAAAAGAAAAAAGTGTTGGTTACTATAGACACTATAATATTATGAAGGCCGGATAGAAAGAGATGTATAAACCTAAATAGCTCCCTAATTAATCGCTTAAATATATATACATACATACATACATATACACATATATATATATATATATATATATATATATATATATATATATATATATATATATATATATATATATATATATATATATATATATATATATATACACATACATATATATATATATATATATATATATATATATATATATATATATATATATATATATATATATATATATTTAATTAGGGAGCTATTTAGGTTTGTAGAGTTCACCAAAAAAATGCATCCATCCTTATTACATTGCTTTCAATACACTGTTGCACAGATAAGTCTGGGAAAATGTCAATGCAATGTTTTGAAAAAAAAAAATAAAAAAATCTTATGCTCATGAATTCCAACAATGGTTTAACGTATGATGTGTAATGAGGAAAAAAAAAGCAGAGCTGTGGAGTCGGAGTCGAGACAATTTTGGGCACCCGGAGTCGGAATCGGAGTTGTTGATTTCATAAACTGAGGAGTCGGAGTCGGATGATTTTTGTACAAAATCCGCAGCCCTGAAAAAAGAATGCTCAACTACTTTTCCCAGCATCTCTGCATTCAAGTGGAAACCATGTGGCTACATGAGGAGGCTGAACCTATAAATTTACAGGAAGTAGGTAGAAAGCTATTATTAGCCCTTAGGATCACCATGTGATGATGTAAAGCTACACCAGCGCATGTCACCCATTAACATGCTCCGCGTTATTCTGTTGGAAATCGTTACACCGCACAAGTAACAGTGTAAAAGCCTACATGGAAATAGAATGGCTAGATAGCTCGATTGATAATTTCTAACGTGTCTGATCACCCGCCGGATCGATTCCGCGCTCGATACCGCGGGCGGGACAATGGGAAAAACAAGCAGAAGAGAAGCGCCCGCGGGGACGAGCGGGAATCGATCCAAGTGCGCGCGGGGGGAGCTGGGACACGCGTGAGTCGATCCGGCGGCATAATCGAGCCGCAGAAACGCACCATGTATGCCCAGCATTACATTGTAAAAGTAGCCTAACCAGATATGGATACCAGAGCTAAATAACAGGATTTTTACATTGAATAGCTTTGTCCCAAACATAGCACATACAATTTACATTAGGCCCCTTTCACACTGGGGACCGCAAAATGCTAGCAAGATCGCAAAAGACGGATTTTTAAAAAAAATATTTTTACTGGACAATTTCGTAATTTATAAGCAACTGCAATTCGCTTTTTGTTTCTTTTTTTTTTACATTTGAATCGTGATCGTTCTAAAATCGTAACAAAAGCACTGCATGCATCGCATTTTAGTTTACCGCACATCGCTAAATTGTCAGATATCATGGCCATATACGTTTAATTACACTATTGCTTTTCAAAGCACTAGCGATCGTCAGCGATTCGGTGATCGGCGGTAAACTCCATTAATCGTTCCCTATTTTATGTACGAGATGCTTGCACCTTGTGTTATTTCTGTGTATTTTGATCCACTTGTTGAGGTGTACCTTTGTACTTCTATCAGTATTCTCCCCAGAATTTCTTTTCCAGCCGATGCCATGAAAAAGTAGCTGGGTGGGGCGAGTTGAGAGAATGCAGGGCCGGTGCACAACTCTGCCTACAACATAGGAGGAGGTGAGCTGATAAAAGCCAGGGTGCTCAGCAAAAGTAGCCGGGTGGAGCACACGGCTAAAAGAGCCTGAGGAGAACACTGTATATGTTTAATAAAGTGAATAAAAAAAAAAAAAACAACAACTGACATTTAGAACTTGGTTTCACTTTGCAGAGAGCACTGAAGGGGTTATGCTTCAGTGTCTATGGTATGGGGAGAGAGCCCTGGTTGGTGCTCCTGCAGTCTACTTACAGCTGCTGATAAGAACTAATTAGACGCTTTGATCTGGGTAAAACAAAAACTCAGGAACACAGAGCCGTGCATTTCTTCAGCAACTACAGCAAGTCCCTCAATATCTGGCACAGGCGGGGATTGCCTGATATGTGTGCTAGCTGGTTGCGTGAGCAACCGGCCAAAAATAGTACTAACCTATGTGGCTTTAATTGTGTTTGCAATATTTTGATTCCACTTTAATGTGGATCCGAGATAAACTTTTACGCATTGCACATTTGTGTTTCCTTCATATAGTTTATAGGGCATTGCTCAAGCCAAATTTTTTTGTTTTTGTTTTAATACTCCAACTCCCTATAAACTAAACCAAGCCACACCTTCTCCAGTGCCTTGGCACTTTGAGACTGATGTAGCAAGGGCTTATGGGAGCTCAGTCTCGGCAGGGGGAAGAGGAGGTGTTACTAGCCTGAGATTTCAGAGGCAGAGGGGAGGAGAGAAGTTTTCACAGGCTGAAGGCTGGAGATGCACAGCAGCTTGCCTGTGTGTAATGTGACGAACAGAACATGGCCGCTCTCATTGTATCACAGGAAGAAATAGTCATATACTGCTGAAGCTGTTTGCAGCTACAGTAGATTTGCTGTGTAACTATCTAAACTTTAGATAAGATATATAGACAAGTTACTTGTTATAGTTAGTTTTTCATCTCTGATCCGCTTTAACCACTTAAGGACCGCAGTCTTTTCACCCCTTAAGGACCAGAGCCTTTTTTCCATTCAGACCACTGCAGCTTTAATGGTTGATTGCTCAGTCATACAAGCTACCATCTAAATGAATTTTACCTCCTTTTCTTGTCACTAATACAGCTTTCGTTTGGTGCTATTTGATTGCTGCTGCGATTTTTACTTTTTATTATATTCATCAAAAAAGACATAAATTTTTGCAAAAAAATGATTTTTTTAACTTTCTGTGCTGACATTTTTCAAATAAAGTAAAATTTCTGTATACATGCAGCGCGAAAAATGTGGACAAACATGTTTTTGATTAAAAAAAACCCATTCAGTGTATATTTATTGGTTTGGGTAAAAGTTATAGCGTTTACAAACTATGGTGCAAAAATTGAATTTTCCCATTTTGAAGCATCTCTCTTGTTTCTGAGCACCTGTCAGGTTTCATGAGGTGCTAGAATTCCAGGATAGTATAAATACCCCCCAAATGACCCCATTTTGGAAAGAAGACACCCCAAAGTATTCACTAAGAGGCATGGTGAGTTCATAGAAGATTTTATCTTTTGTCACAAGTTAGCGGAAAATGACACTTTGTGACAAAAAAAATAAATAAAAAAAAGTTTCCATTTCTGCTAACTGGTGACAAAAAAAAATGAAATCTGCCACGGACTCACCATGCCCCTCTCTGAATACCTTGAAGTGCCTAGTTTCCAAAATGGGGTCATTTGTGGGGTGTGTTTACTGTCCTGGCATTTTGGGGGGTGCTAAATTGTAAGCACCCCTGTAAAGCCTAAAGGTGCTCATAGGACTTTGGGCCCCTTAGCGCACCTAGGCTGCAAAAGAAATGTCACACATGTGGTATCGCCTTACTCAGGAGAAATAGTATAATGTGTTTTGGGGTGTATTTTTACACATACCCATGATGGGTGGGAGAAATATCTCTGTAAATGAGATTTCTTTTGATTTTTTTACACACAATTGTCCATTTACAGAGATATTTCTCCCACCCAGCATGGGTATGTGTAAAAATACACCCCAAAACACATTATCCTACTTCTCCTGAGTACGGCGATACCACATGTGTGACACTTTTTTGCACCCTAACTGCGCTAAGGGGCCCAAAGTCCTATGAGTACCTTTAGGATTTCACAGGTCATTTTGAGGCATTTATTTTCTAGACTACTCCTCACGGTTTAGGGCCCCTAAAATGCCAGGACAGTATAGGAACCCTACAAGTGACCCCATTTTAGAAAGAAGACACCCCAAGGTATTCCATTAGTAGTATGGGGAGTTCATAGAAGATTTCATTTTTTTTCACAAGTTAGCGGAAATTGATTTTTATTGTTTTTTTCACAAAGTGTCATTTTCCACTAACTTGTGACAAAAAATAAAATCTTCTATGAATTCCCCATACACCTAATTGAATACCTTGGGGTGTCTTCTTTCTAAAATGGGGTCACTTGT